>NC_065519.1:20296440-20501176 GCF_006386435.1 Epinephelus moara
CAAGCCTAAGACGTGGTAAGATACGATATTCCTCACTATATGAAGTGACTGATAACAAGATGGATTGTAAAGAAATTCGTCAGGTTTTTATTTTGTAGACAATCAATCTGTATTTACAGCGTGATGGGATGACAGCACAATGATGTGTGTGGTATCACTGGAAAGCTCTAGTCCTGCGCTTTCATGTGATATGCGTGGCATTTCTGTGGGAGCCTGCGTTCGTGAGTAATCCATCTAACAGTAATGTGTGTGCAAAGCTGCATGAAAGCTCTGTTATTCATGATTTTAGTGTAAATTTATCTTTTTTTTTTTTCGCTGTGAAAACACTGGACTACTGACAAGTACTTGGTCTTGTCAGAAAGCTACGATTCCGCTGTTTGTGATATGCGTGGCTTCTCGCTATGACGCACGGTCGCGGAGAAAATCAATAGAGAAGAACAGGTGTGAATTTGGACGCACTATGCGTCGTTCGGGCCCATAGGGTTAAGTATTGTGATAATATCGTATCGAGGATCATTCTGGTGATTCCCGTGCCTACTATCTATCTATATCTGAGGGAAAAAATTGATACAGCATAGTATCGCGATATTTTTGTGTGGCAATATTGGATCGTCACACAGTGCCAAGTATTGTTTTTTTTTTATTATAAAATTTAGTAATTTTACAAATACAAATTAAACTTGTTGACAAAATTTTCCTTTAGGGATATAGTTTACAGTTAAAATAAGTTAATATATCGCAATATATTTTATCGGAGTAGTCAGCATATCGCAACGCAACATATTTAAAATTGCAATAATAAGTATCGTGATAATATCGTATCGAGGATCATTCTGGTGATTCCCACCCCTTCTATCTATCTATCTATCTATCTATCTATCTATCTCTCTGTCTCTATTGAAAGATCATAGAGGAATTTATATACTTCAGAAAGTCAGCTCTTCTCAGTTTTACACCTGTTCTAGTTTGAGAACCACCTGATTCAGCTACATACAGCTGGAGAATGCACCTCTTTCAACAGTTTGTCTTTCCTTGTAAAGAAGTAGTTTTACACCTTGGTGTCTTTACTTACATGTTAGCAAAGCATCTAGATGCTTCTTCCACCACTGTTGGATGAACAAACTCAGCAGTATGAAGACTTCAGTTTGGGCTCTTGGACCTTTTTATGGACATTTTTCAGGTTTAGTGACATTTTATAGATTACATGATGAAGTGTTTAATCCTGGAAATAATTAGCAGATTAATCACTAATGCTATGTGAGCTGGGGCCCTGTTTGGATTTGAAACCATCTAATTTGTGGAAAGCCGATCACCTCCTGCTGCAAAAGGCCGCTGAAGAGTACATGCTCTGACATGACACCAGGGTTATAATGCATGACGCGCAAGTTGCCCAGTGAGTTCTTCGGTATAATGGTGTTTGTAAAGCCTCCTGTGGACAGAAAGGCCTGACAATAGAGCTTCAGTTCCGGAGGTCGTGGTAGATTTGTGTCTAGTCAGTTCTCCGCAGCCTACTTTGACAGGCCTGTCATAGCGGCATGTTGAATAGAGGTGCAGTGCCCACACGTGAGCCATAAAGCTGGATATCAATCCTGGACATAATCCCATTATTTCTGAAGAAGTGTCCTGTTGTGGCCACAGAGAGAGAGAGAGAGCAGCAGAGGAGGAGGTGGAAGAGGAGGAGGAGGAGGAGGAGGGGAACGTGCCTCCTGTCACCCAAACACACTTTTCTCCCTGCTGTCCCAAAGGAGACAGATACTTCCTGCTCAGATACAGCCTACATGAAGAAGAGGAGAGGACAGAGGAGAATTTAATAGACGTACTGTCATTGTCCACATTATGTGTGGTTCATCTTGCAAATCAAATGCATAAAAATCTATTTTTAGGAAGTGAAAACAACATCCCACCCAGTCTGAATGCCTTTATTGTTCAAGTAGCATTGGAAAAGTACACTGACACATCCCCTTTTTTTCCAAAACACTTGTCATGGTCACACTGTTGTGCCCCACAGAGGGATGTTAAATATTATCTAACAGGAACTCAGCTCGTTGGGCATGATTTCTTTGGATGCCATTCAGTACAAGCGACCTCGGGTTGAAAACAAAATAACTTAACCTATTGCTGCCAGTTGCTGATACTTTACTCCCTGCGTTTATTAGCTGCTTCAGCTGCAAGTCATTGAATATTTCTTCATTTGGGCGAGATTTGCATGACCACGTGGCTGCTGGGCTGCAGATCACTGGGACACTTCGTTATTTTTAAAGCAGAGGATTCAAATGTCCAAGCGAACTTGGTAAAAATAAGTCATAGCATGATGAAAAGATGAAGTGCTTAAATGTTCAGGTCTGAAATCTCAAAGGATAATCCACCTTTATGACAACTTGGATCTTGCTTTTCTAATAAGTGCCATACAAATAAGCTGTTTGCTGAGATCATAGCCGGATTAACCTGCAAGGGGGCCCAGAGGCAAAAATGAACATCTGGGCCCTTAATAAACCCACACTGATGTAGGAATATGCAACATACAAGCACAAAGCTGAAATAATGGCTCTCAGGCTGCACACAGTGGGATTTAAACAGCCTAAAGAGGAGACCTACTGGTGCTCAAAAAAGCTCTTTTCCTTTTCACAGTTAATGTTCTCCTGAAATCTATTTATTTATATAGTGTTCCTCTCACTTCTCAGACCAAACTCTCGCCCTTTCAAAATCAAGTAATGAACCAGGACCCTCCTTAAGACCCTTAACGTCATTTATTGGGTATGATTTGTTAATTCAAATGTGGAGGCTCATACACACCTTCAATAACTTGTAGACAGGTGCATAAGAGGAATGTGTCCATAGGTAAGAGAGGAGAATATCTGCACACTGTCCTAATACTTGCAATAAACTTTATTTAAGTATAGAAAGTTTCAGTCTGTAGACCTTCATCAGTCCAAGGACCAAAATTTTGTCTTGGAATTCTCCTCTGATACAGATGTTCATTATAATGAGCTATAACGAATGGAATGTAACGAAGTACATTTATTCAAGCATTGCTTTTGATACTTTTCTACAGTTTAAAAAAAGCTATGGTTTCATGAAATGATGCAGAACTACCGTAAAACTTCTATTAGTAGCCCGGGCTATTATTTGTTTAAATCACTGAAATCAACAGGCCTGTATTTGGGACAGGCCTTTAATTCCCTTTACACAAAACTGTTGCTCACCAAAGATGGGAAATACAATGAAATTATTAATTTAAACCAGTATGAATAGTACTTGTTTGAAAATTAGGCTTCAAATGACATATTAATTACAAATCATTAATTTGATCCAGCTCCGACAGACAGTGCATCAGAGAGTGAGTTACTGCACTCAAGGATTACAGCACCCAGCATACCGACACAACACCACTTTATCCTGTTAAAACAATACTCACAACTCATATAAATAACTTACAGGGTAATCGAGGAATGGACACATATTTTAAGGCAGCCAACAAACCTGGTTTTACACATCTGAAGAACTTAAAATGAGAAAAAAAATGAGCTGCTTGGCAACCAGAGCAGGCCTGTAATTGAGACAGGCCTTTGTTTGTCAAAATGTGTAGCTACACCGGGCTAGTAAAAGGAACTGGGCCTTTAATTGGAACTAGACTTTGAATTGAAATTTTGTGGCATACTAGTTTTCTACCCAGTACTACACAAAGTATCTAAAATCGGCTTGTCGTTGAAATTTGATATTGCTTGTACATGCATTTTAGTAGGAAAGCCAAGATAATATCATTTTCTTTGATAAGAAAGTACTTTGAAAGGAGCTATTTGGCATAGTGAATTCAATTACTTTCAATACTTGAAGTACCTGATAATACTTTTACTTAAAGGGAACCACCACTTACACGAAGAACTCCAACTTTTCAATGTCTTGGAAAGTTCAGTCAGTATCAGAGAACATGAGGTACAGTACATTGGCATTTTTCAACGTGGACCCTATTTCCCTGTGTAAATTGTTCAAAGAGATTGATGTGAACAACAATTTTTGAAACACAACTGAACATCGTCACTGTATGAAAATTAAAAGTAGTTATTTTTGAGACAGAGCGGCTGTTGTTATAAGTGTCTGCAGTGTCTCTTTACCTTTCACTTGATCCAGTGTCTTAATTGCCTTGCTAAGCAGAAGTTTCTTTCTGAAACATCAGGAGATATCAGGAGATAGATAGAAAATGCATTTTAGTGTTGTCTAGAAGATTTTCAACATCATGAATGATTATTTACCTGATTTCAAATTTGGCTCAGGCAAATAGGGTCTAGGTTGAAAAATGCCAACGTTATCCTTTAATGCCAGAAATCAGAGGAGTAAGTCTCAGACTTGTGATGCCATAGTGTATAAAGTCTGGAGCTGCTCCATAGACAATGAATGGGAGCCTGATTTAGTAGACCCACAGAATGTTTGTTTTCTTTTTCATACCCAGATGAGCTTTATGCTGTTGTAGTGTTCTCAGAGCTAAAACAGAAAATGTGCCCACATACTCAGAACATTCCCCTGGGTGCTGGGGGTGGTGAAACATCTTTCACCATTGACTGTCTATGGAGCAGCTCCAGCCTTTACACTCTGTGACATCACAAATTTGAGTTTTAGCACTCTAGTTTTTGGATTTGGGAGGGAGCTGTTCATGTTTACTAATATTTTTGGACTTTCTTAGACCTTAACGTATGAGTTTTTAAATGGGTGTGGTTGCCCTTAAAAACTATAGTATTTATTCTTTTACTGAGGTAAAGGACCTGAGTACTTCTCCCAACACTGGCTGTGTGTGCTAAAAGATTTCCTGTAATTTGGGATTATTACTGTAATTTTGGGTGCACTCGCTAGTCTTAACTGTTGACCTTTTTACCACCTGGTAGTCTGACTTTGTTGTTGTGAAGTGTTTCCATATTCCAGCAGTTACTTTGCCACAGCTCGGTGTTATCCTGATCTATAGGTGTGGAAAAAAGACTCAAGTTGTAAGTTAAAATTATGCTTTGTGGCCACAATATGATTCACACAAGTTTATACTGTAATGTTAAAATGCTAATGTGTCTTGCAGTTGGATTTTAATCTTGTTGAGTTGTGTGAGTGTTCCTCTGGTCTGAATCTTGAGTGTCTCAGGATTAGCAGAGCTGTCGTGTAGCCTGCGCTCCTCTAAAAGCCATTAGCCAGCCCCTCTGTCTCTCTCTCCCTCTCTCCCAGCCTCTCTTTCCCTGACTCACCCTGGCACGATGCCCGAGACACAGCTGTGAAAATTACAGGTCTGTTTCATGAAAACATAGAAGAAGAGGAGGCAGGGTTGGTGGGGAGGGAAGCAGAAACAGAGCAGAGACCCAGAGCCCGGCGTCAGCTGTTGGCCGGCACACAGCTGCAGTGGATGTGGAGCTATCAGAGCCGGGGTCTTGCTCACTTCTCACACACACACACACACACACACACACCACAGACTGGGATTGTTTACACGGGGTGGGAGTGTGTGTGTGTGTATGTATGTGTGTGTGTGTGTGTGGAGGGGAGATATTAAACCCTGTTTGGCTGAGGCCGAACAGAACAGAAGCCCTCACTGTGACTGACAAACGTCAGGCTCCTTCAGTGAAAAGCACATGGCACCAAGCGTCCTTCAGTTTGGCAGATGCTAAAAGCATGACTGAGGCCCTGGCAGGTGGGCCGGCGGGCGGCCGCCCCCTCCTTGCTCCTTCCTCCGCTGGGCTGAAAATCCAGCGACAGGCCTCCTCTATCAGAGAGTCATTGTTCATGATGATGATGACAATCTCTCTCTGTCTCCATTCTCTGTGCTATCTCAATCCATCACTCTCTTGTCTTTGCCTCCCCTCCTCCCCCCCGGTCGCTGTCTCTCACACATTCTCTTAATTTTTCTTCTCCCTTGTTCTCTCAGAAACTCTGTGTCAAACTATGTGTCTCCGAGGAGCTGTCAGCCAAAGAAAAGCAGGGTGGATGTGAAAAATTGCCCTTCTGATTTCAACTAAGTTTGACTTTTCTCCTGCTCGATGAGATGTGAGGTGTGAGATTCCCTCTCCACTTGCTCCACTCCTCTCCGGTGCTTTGCTTCGATCTTTTTGAATTCAGTCTTCATCGCTATCTCTCCCTCTCTCTCTATGTCTCACTTTTTTTTTCTCCTCCTCTCCCTCTATGCCAGTCAGGCTGTCTGGCATCTTGCCCCATCTCTTTGAAGAGGAACAGTAGAAGCAGATAATTACACTTCCCGTCCTGTATCTGCTCTGTAGTGCTGAACTGTCATCTCTACATCTGTAGGCTACACGCTGAGGCAGAGAAATAACAGCTTACTACCTGTTCTGATGTGGAGCTAACGTATGCTTTCCAACAGCTACATATAGATGTATGCTAACAGTAATCATCTTCAGAACATAGACTCTCACCTACTTCTGCACCATCAATGTCTCAGCTGTGTCAAAGCTTAAACACTGTAACACATCATGTCAAGTGTAATCTATGCTTCCTCATAACTTCCTATCATTTCTCACATGTAGTTTATCATTTATTCATTAATGTTGTCTCTAAATTTCCACAGATAAGATATTCCTGTATTTTCTCATTTCTTTTTTAAATTTGCTACTAAAAACCCATTTTTATGAACTTTTATGAACCATAACTATCACACACTTACATATATGTAGTTTTTTGTCGAGCCCGAAGTGTCACGTAGGTTTAGATTACCAAAGGTTTGTGACAAAATCACTTGAAGACACCGACTACCATGTGCGCATGGTGAGAGAGGAGAGGGAGAGACTGTGCACTAAAAGAGTCTGAGAAGTCCAGGGCTGTTCATAAAACATTCAGGATGCGAAGGCCTAACGACACCACAGCTTATTCCACACTATAAGCTGCTTTTCAGTTTCAGCCATACTTGTCGTTGCCGTGTGTAATGGTATGTAATGTTGTCAGTTTTTGGACATCGAAGCTCCAGTGAGAAATATCTGCTTTGACAGGGAAGGCCTTTTTAGCACGCAGGTCTGGGTTGCATTAGCGAATAAAAAAAAGAATCATTTGCAAGACAAGTAAGCTTTTACAGTTTCCAAGTGAGCTTGTTTGGAATTTCTTTTGGAATTTCCTGCACTTTTTGGGAGGTCACCTACACAAATTTTGAAAATATTCCTTGATGTTTTTTGGCTAGCATGTCTGTAAGCCCATTGATTGTGGTCAAAGTGTCAGTTTCAGTTGTGTTGAACTGCTGGTGACTGATGTTGGATGAGATCAGAAATCAGAAGAGTCACAAACTATCACCTAGTTTAAATGTCCTTGTCTGAGAATAACTAATAATATATATTTATAAAGTTAACATTCAAATACTGATTTGGACGTTGATTACCGTGGTAATGATCGAAGCTTTAAGGCTTTCAGGTCAGCCCTTGTAATTTAAGAAAGCATGCTGACAATTTGGAATAAAAGAGGGATGAGGTGTAAAGCAACAGCCTTGGCCTCCGGTGTGACATATAACATACACATCGGCAGCACTTTGAAGACAATAATTTCATCTCAGATCTTCTGACTCTATATGCGCCCAGTCGTAAGGCTCTGCTGACCATCTCGCAATCTAGGCTAAAAAGCAACCAATGGTGAGAGGGCGTTTTTTCTGTTTGGGCCCCCACTCTGTGGAACGACCTCTCTGAGGAGATCAGACATGTTCCTTATCCTTTTTTTAAATCCCTCTTAAAAACACACTTTTATAAATGTGCTTTCACAGGGTTACTGACCTGAAGTCACTTTAATCTGTAAGACGCTTCTTAAAATCGTTTTATATATAAAGACATTCTCTTAACTATTATTTTACTGATCATTTCATTTATTTTATTTCGTTTTATTTTACCTGTTTTAGTCTGTCTCATGTGCAGCTTTTGTTGTCCCATGTCCCAGACTTAAAAAACATTTACTGTTATTTTTTTTTTTATTATCGTTGTCTCTGTTTTTTATTTTTGTAAATCACTTTGTAACTTTGTTTTAAAAAGAGCTATTATTTGTATTAACATGGCGGTAACAATCATTTACCGTCCCTGTTATGTCGTGAGCTCCTGGATCTCCTTGTCTCTCTAATTTGCAGACATTTTCAGCCGCTGTTCTTCCTCTCAGATTTAGCTGCTAAATGCTGCTAGCTGCTCTTAAATCTCTCGTCAGTGGGTGGCTCATTTAACATGTCATCAAAATGCTACACCCATCCCGTCCTGCCGGTTGTCACTTTTACACAGATGTTGATTTGGTGTTGTACCTCTGCTGCTGGCTTAAAGGCCAGACAACTGTGCCCCTGCATTTCATGATCATACCTTTTATACAGAACAGAGAGTTGGAGTAATGGACATTACTGCCTTAAAGCAAGCAGTGTAGAGAGGGCTTTGTTTGACATGTTTTTTTGTTTGTTTCTTTGTTTTTTAACGAGGATGGTGGGGGGGTTGACAATGTATTCTATTTTGTAACCTGTAAAGCACTTTAGAACCTTGTTTTAAAGGTGCTATGTAAATAAAATTGTTATTGTTTATTATTATTATTCTAACAGAAATAACTCACACAAACAATATCTTGGTGAATAAGTTATCACACAAACAAACCATTCGTGTGTCACATTGTTGCTGCCAGCCATGCATAACACAAATACCTCTCATTCATGGACACATTCTTTAGAAAACCTAGGTTAACATACACAGTATTCAGCCAGTTGACAAACAATGGCCGGTCGCTGCAGCGGTTGGAAAGGATAAGGCCTCCTGAATGACTTCACTTGATTACACTTGTGTGCTGTATGAATCATCACATTGCAAACATGTTTTGCTTTAATGGCAGATAGCTGTACGCCTTATGTCCTCTCTGAAAAGGACAGTAAACATGTTGCCTCACATTTAGAAGCAGTGCCAGGACATTTTCAGCAAGTGTGGTGCTGCCCCGCTTCTAACTGCTTTTCTTTATATGACTACACAGACCACACTCACAGGTGGTTTAGGGATTGGACGTTGATTACATCTTTGGTGCAGTCACACATTGTCGCTGTGTGTAACCATAGTCACATCACCAGCATGAGTATTAACCTCTTCAACACCACCCCACTGCCCACAACTCATGCTGTTCAGCCAAGTATATAGCAATAAGTGATTTTTTTGGGGCACTTTGGGTCAGCGCAAGTCGTAAACACAACATTGACATACCATCAGTTGATTTGGTGAACTTGTTAGCAAACAGTTGCTCAACATTATAAACGGATCCAGGTGTATTTCCTGTTGGAATGTTTGTGGTAGCTGACAGGAAGTAAACAGGAACCAAAGCTGTTACCCTAGCAACAGAGTGGAAGTGACATGTTCTGTTACACATCCAGCAGTTACACACCAACATTAGCATTTATTTGGAGTCATGCTTTCAACACCTGATGAATATAAGTCCAATATTTACTCTCTGTCAGCTCAGTTTTGTTCTCCACCATCTCCTGAGGACGATTTCTGTCTCGTTAGTTTCTAAATGCTACACTTTGTTCACCGCCTAGTCGCTGTCTGTGTCTCTTTGCAGATAGAGTGGTACAGTGGGTTTTTAGAGCTTTTTGAAAAATTAAAACGGGCGCTGACTACTGCTGAAAATGACGACGAGAGCTGTGAGAGTGAACTAAAGCAGTAAAGTTACAGACCAGGCAGGCAATCGATACAGCATAGTATCACAATATTTTTCATGGCAGTATTGCAATCAATACACAGACACCAAGTATCGTTTTTTATTATATAAATTATTAATATCGCAGATATTAGCATGGGATGGATCGGTGGTTTGGCGCGACGTCTACAGTGATGTGGGCGCTGTGCCGGACTGTTGTGGTGAAGAGAGAGCTGAGCCAGATGGCAAAGCTTTCGATTTATTGGTCCATCTACGTCCCAACCCTCACCTATGGTCATGAGCTCTGGGTAGTGTTGGAAAGAATGAGGTCATGAATACAAGCGGCCGAAATGAGTTTCCTCCAGAGGGTGGCTGAGCTCAGTCTTAGAGAGGGTGAGGAGCTCGGACATTCAGAGGGATGTTAGTTTGTCCCATTGTCATGAACACGATATCTCAGGAGGGCCTTGAGGGAATTTCTTCGAATTTGGCACAAACGTTCACTTGGACTCAAGAATAAACTGAGTTGATTTTGGTGGTCGGAGGTCAAGGTCACTGTGACCTCACAAAACACATTTTCGACCACAATTCAAGCATTCATACTCTAATTATGACAAAATTTCACACAAATGTCTAACTGAATAAAATGATGATATGATGACATTTTATATCCAAAAGGTCAAAGATCAACTTCACTGTGACATCATCATGTTCTGTAAGGGGCCATACACATGCCGCATCTTTGACAGCCTGGAAAATGCGAGGTCGGGCGCTGTGTGCGACTCTTGTTCCTATTGTGTGCGAACTTTTAAGAGCGAGAAGGCAGGTTGCATCTGAAGTTGCTAAGCAACCATAACAAGCACCAGCCTACTCACAAGGAATCCTGAGTGCAGAGCTGATCTTCTCCCAGGCGCTGTTTTTTAAATGTGTAGGCCTAAAATATTGTCCAGGAGACGGATGTAAAGCTCTGACAGCCCTGTGCTAAAATGATCAACTTCTCCCCGATGTTAACCACAGACTGATATTTACGGAAAAAGGGAAAGATATCTTTCGGCTGTGATTGGTTGTTCCTCGTCACATGACATGTGGTGCGTGCTGCTGTGTTCTAAAAGTTGAACTCTGTTTATCTCAGGGCGCAGCCGTGGAGCCCTGTAAACGGTGTCACTCTGGCATTTGAGCATGCCTGCCGCATGTCTACAATGAAAACAATGGATTTTTGAGGGTGCAAAAAACGCAGCATGTGTACGACCTGAAAACACTTTCTTGTCCATTATTAAACATCATAACTGAGGAACAGAAGGGGAAACTTCACATTGAAATTCTTCTTACAGGTGAAAGGAAGGCTTTGAAAACTTGTGCCTTTGTGTGAAGAATCTCTCGGTCCGAGAAAACACAGTAGATATTTTTGTAAACTTTTTGTTTACAGTGCACTGAGGCTGTGGCAGCTGGAGGGCGGCTGGTCTGTAGCAGAATCTGAGCTCTGACTGCTCAGGCAGGGGCAAGCGGAGAAATGGATCAATAAAGTATTACAGTGTTATTTCACTCTCTCCCCCCGATGCTGTATCTCCACCTTCAGAATGAAAGATACATCATCTTCAGTAAATATCTCCTGAGATGAGAGTTTCTGGGGCAAGATCTTGTTGAACGTGGGTACAAGGCCAAATGTAGATCAGTTTGGTGATATGTGAGGAGAAAATTGCCCAGAGACGCACTAAGACAATACAAAGGACCGTGCGACTCTTAAGAGATACTGTTGAGTTTACATTTATTGCATGTCTCTCTCAAGGACAGCTCGGTGTATGTTTTCCTGACATGACCAGTGGGTCCCATGACCTTATTCACTTGCTTGTGAAAGAGACATCATGTTCACATATTTACCTGTGATATGTCTGTGAGAGCTGCAGTAACTGCTCTGACTATTTTTATTTTATTGATTATTTCCCATATATTCTGCCTCCCACAGTATTGATTCTTTCCATGGTCATTGATGATCTTTACAGACGTCTTTATTGGGATTTGCTTGAATGAAATTCCTTTTGAAAATCAGCCCAGAGCACAGAAACATACAGTAGTTGGCATGTTGAAATTCATATTTTCAGGGTCACACTGAATACCTGTCAGTGGGACATGATCAAAACTCCTGTAGTGATCAAAGTACTGAGAACCATATGTGTTACACCAAAGGGAACTGTGCCTTTAAACGAGTCTTTAAAGCAGCTCTAGTCAATGTTTGTATAGTAACAATGGATCAAATGGCTGAGTGTGTGTAATATGAAAGGAGTCGCTCTGAGCGATGAACCTACAGATAATTATCACCCCTCAGCTCTTTGGATCTTCAAAGCGTCATTCAGCTCCTTGTTTTGGCCTCTTGGCCCACTGTGTCAAATAAATGTTCTGTTATTGAGTTTGTCACATGAGGTAAAAAAGATAGCGATCCTTGCACATACAAACAGCATTTTACACAAACTGTGTAGACTACATATCACCTTTGCTGTGTGTAGAAAAAGAAAAAATGATTAAATTAAGTAGATACATAAAAATAAATTGTGTATGTTGGTCTTGTTACGTTCTGTCAAGGTTACACATTATATCTGTGCAAGAAAATTAAATGTGTGTTCAGTAGAGAACGAGTGAGGATATCTTAAAGCTTTACCATGGATACCCACGCTTTATGAATTACAGCTAATGGTCTTTCTATGAGAGCAATATCCCTGTAATAATTCATTCATTCTGTTATTGATGGAGTCTCAGGGGAGAGCCATGAGTGTATTATGGTGTTCTTTGAAATGATGTCAGCTGTTTGGATCAAGATCGGGTAATACAGTCAAACTGTTCATTTAAATCAGTATGAATATCGCTTGTTAAAAAATTAGGCTTCAGATAATATATCAATTATGAATGGTTCATTTGATCTAGTTCCGACAGACAGTGCATCAGAGAGAGTAATTTACTGCAGTCAAGGATTACAGCACCCAGCAAACCCACTCAACACCACTTTATCCTGTTAAAACAATTCTCACAACTTAGATTATTTTTTATGAAAAACCCTTTTGATTCTTTTGACCTGAGGACCCTTACGGACTAAAGACATATGTATAACTTACAGGGTAATAGAGGAATAGACACATAATTTAAGGTAGCCAGCAACCTGGTGTTACACATCTATAACTTCTATTGAAAAATGAACTGCTCGGCAACCAGACCAGGTGTCTAATTGAGACAGGCCTTTATTTGTCAAAATGTGTAGACACACCGGGCTAGTAAAAGGGACTGGGTGTTTAAGTGGGACTATGCTTTAAATTGGAGTTTTACAGTAAATGATATAATCCCAGAACACATGAAAGTGTGTACCAACAGTGTTCTGGCTGCATTTAGTATGGTTTGGACTGTCTATGGCTACATTCACATTTCTGGGCTCAATGCTCATATTTCACAAGATCCCATCTTCCTGCCAGACTGTTCACATTCATGTTTGAAGTGATCCATATTTGACATCAGTGTGAATGGATATCTGCCCCTAAATGTCTCACATGCAGCCAATAACGTCAACCACATGCATGTTAGAACAAATGTAACATTACATTTTGGAAACAGACATTTGGGGAAAAAATGAATTACATAGCAGTGTGTGCTTCATCTCCTGAATGAGCGCCGTAGTAGGAAGGTCCGATCACGTCATTTTTCAGAATAATTAGCCATGTGCTTCTGTTTGGGAGTATGTAGCTTATTTATGGAGGACTGGCCTTTTGCAGCAATGGGCGTTTGTTTTCGGGATAACAGGATTCGGGCTGCCCCCAAGTATGAATTTTCTTAGTCAGCCAGTAGTTGCCATTTAGAACCATTATTTGATTAGTTGCCCACATGTTTCCGATATTAATTTAACTAATAAATTATATATTTTGGGTGGAGCAACACAATGGTTTGAGTTGAAGGTGTGAGAAAGAATAGTATCAGTAACATTGTTAACACTGTGCTACATTACAGAGAAATACAAAACCGTACTAATGAACCTTTATTAATATAGGCCTATATTTTATCTACAAGTGCACGTCTGTTAATGACGCTGTCGGCAAAGCAGTAATGATTGTGCTAAGTGGCTAATGGGCATGTAGCTACTTCCATGTTTCAGATGATACGTCATGTTTGTAGTCGACCAATGAAGATGAGGGTTCGTCCTTCACCTTCTCAAAATGATCCTACGCTTTGGATTTCCTGCCCGACATGTTATTAACTAGCCTGTGGAATAACCGCAGGTACCAGCCCTGGAAATTAACTTCACTCCTGTCTGACTGCTGAGCGTGGCCACTTCCTGTGTCTGTCCTTTCAAATTAAATTCCCACATGGTCCAGTCATATAGGTTTTGATTTATTTTGACAAGGCGCAGCTCCTAATAGAGTTTCACTTTTTTTCTGGTTCTAAGCGACCAATGAAATCTTGCCGACTAATGACCTTTCTGGTCAACTAACGTTTGGTCGACTATTAGGGGGCAGCCCTAAACAGGATGTTGCACAAATGGGCTTTTGGTCCACTATCTCTACTAGCAGCTATTGCTTGTAGTTGTGTGAGGAGAGAGGTGGGGGTATGGCCTGGAGAGGAGTCAGGAGTTGTTCTTCCAAACTTTAGGGTGTCCAGGGTTACATTACAGTATCTCAATTGGCGCGTCACAACAACACTATCATGGCATGTCAGCAAGCTGTTCATTTCAGAAAGCGTCAGCCCATTCCGACACTGTTTGATAAATGATCTGCGTCTGTGCATTTAAGCATGAAAGCATGGACGCGAACAAACCATGGATGTATGGGAAAAACACACATGAATTCTGATATGACTGTTCTCACAGCGGTTGCATGGCCAGTGATCGGTTATATGTCGGATTTAGGACCACATATGTAGCCCAATTCTGATTGAAAAAAAAAATTGTGTGCCTGTAATACTCTGAAAAATTTAGATCTGTGTTATATCAGAGCAGGGCCACATTTGCTTGTCATGTGAATGTAGCCTATGAGCTTTATTTTGACGCTCTTGTATTGTTTGTGTTGCCTAAATTTATGCACAAACTTAAAGTGAATGAGCTGATGTGCTGGGTTTTGTCCCGGTCTTGTCCAAGGCCCTGTCCCTCAGGGGGACGATTCCAGGACTCAGTCACTCCTCATGTTTTGGCAGTTTCATAGATGAAGTCATTATAAATGAGACACACAGACACACACACAGCGGAGGATGTTCTAGCATTAACTCTTTGAGCTTCTGGAATTAAAGTAATGTGTTTCTATCTTACAGATCTTGGAGGCTGCGTACTCTTCCAGAGGCCTAACTGTCATTAAAATATGGACCAGAATTCTGTAGTAAATTGTAATTTTATTAGATTGGAGAAGGGCTACAGAGCTTAACATTACAACCCGTATATTTCTGGGCATCAAACCAAATTTAGGCCAAACGTTCTACGAGCTGATCTCAGTTGATCTTATTTCATTTTCCGGGGATTTAAAATCACAAATGCTTCTGAGCAGTAAGTTAGACGTCCGCTTTCTGTCTGCATCATCACCACAGTGAGTGAGTGAGTGAGTGAGTGCTTCCCGCATGTAGGAAGCATTTAGTCGTCCCGGTCGGTGTCGTGCATCTCTCTGCAGTGTGTTGCAGTGTGTTTATTGCAGTGCAGGTCAGCTCTCAGCAGTCTATACTCCCTCAGCTTCCCCCGGTGCTCACGCCTCATTAACTCAACACACTCAGCTTGTTTACAGCTGTTAATTACACACTGCAAAGCTGATATTGATGAGGACAATCAGCATTTATCCCAATTAAGCTTGATTCTGACTACATGCTAACTTGATAACATAGTGACTTTCCAATCAGGTTGTTGTTAAGAGACTAAACCTGCTGTTCAGTGCAGGTATTGAAGTTCTCCTGTAATTGAACAGCCACTGAGTGAGTGCAGCAGCCGAGTGATCATCATTGACGGTCTGTAAGTGTGTGTATTGTGTGTGTTGCGCCGTAATAGGCCGATGTTATCTGTGTATTCTCAAGAAGTAGGGTAATAAATGACAAGCGGCGGCTGATCACTCATCATCATTATTAGATTCCACGTATCATTAAGAGCAGAGCATACAGTCAATGAGACTAATTAAGAGGAATGCGTGCTTTTCTGCCATCATTAATCTGACGGATATAAAATCCCTGGAATACTCCTTTAGGGATTTATATTATGGATGTAACACTCATTAGAGGGTTGATCTTAATGATGCTTTTGTTGATGTATAGAGACTTAATGTGCTCCATATACAAGGAGCTTACAATTATCTTCTTATATAATAATTATATGTATGGTGTTTATTCTATAGAGCTCCAACTAACAAGTGTTTTAAGTATTGATTTATCTTCTAATTGTCTATGAAATATGAGAAAAGAGTAACTAAATGCACATCACAGCGTCTCAGAGTCCAATAAGATGTCTTCAAATGTCTTTTTTTGTCAAACCTAACAGACCAAAAACCCCAAATATTTAGTTTAACATGATAGAAGATGGCGGGGGATGGGGGAGTTCACATGTTCTCCCCATGTCTACATGGGTTTTCTCTGGGTACTCCAGCTTCCCCCCACCATCCAAAGACATACAGGTTAACTGGTGACTCTAAATTGTCCGTAGGTGTGAATGTGAGTGTGAATGGTTGTCTGTCTCTATGTGTCAGCCCTGCGATAGTCTGGCGACCTGTCCAGGGTGTACCCTTCCTCTCGCCCAATGTCAGCTGAGATAGGCTCCAATATATGGAGTTCAATACAGTTTAAAGCAGGGGTGTCACACATTAGGGCCCCTGGGCCAGAACCGGCCCGTTTAAGGGTCTAATCCGGGCCCACAGGATGACTTTGTACACCTAATATTGATGCACTTGTGAAGGCTAAGAGGTTTCAGGTTTTAGGAGCAAGTTAAACAGTGAGTAGCCTACTTTATGTAAAATGCTGCTTCAAAGACTTTTCCACCCTGACCACAATACAGTTATCTGGAAAAGAAAACAAGAACATTGTGCTTTGATACAAAATAATCTGAATCAGACTTCTTCAAACAGTGTTGGTGGAACACTACTGCTAAGGTGCTGCCAAAACTTTTGATTTGTAAATGGTTTGTAAGGGAGGAGATAACTTAGCCTGCTTCCTCAATTACCTTCCACTTTGGTTTGCTGTGGTGATGACAGTCTTACTGCATAGGATTGGGAATGTATGGGAGAGTGGACATGTAATGATAGACTGACTGTGGAAAAACTGAGACATATTATTGAATTGCACTTATAATCAGAATGTACCAGTACGTCTTCACACTATAAGAAATATGTATTATTATTATTTTTTTTTTAAATGGAGGTGTTGTTACATATAGGTTATAGTATGGTTTTACTGGTCCCGCTGTATGTGGCCCCTGAACCAAAATGAGTTTGACACTGGTGGTTTAAAGTGATCTTACACTTATACCTCACTTTGATATTCCTACAGGGCAGTGATACTCAGCTAACAACCCATGGGCCAATTCAGGTGCCAGGTGGCCCACCAACCATTTTCAAACTCACAATAGAAATAAATTGATTCACACTGGGATTTTTTTTGTACCTTGAATGTAAATAAGGTGCCAGAGTGCATAAAAAGCATCAAAATGGAGCTTGTTTATCAAAACCAGTGCCAGGGGAGCATCCCCTCACCCTGACAGAGGTCTGTACTAAGCCCTGACTTTTCCTCAGTTCCTGGAAACTTGCAGAAGTGGCCCCAGGCAAAGCAACCCAAGTATCCCTGCTGGAGGGTCTGTAGCTTTCTTGCATGTGAGGTGTGTAGTCGGGTATCTCTGTATTACTGATCGATTGATTACTGATTATTTTTTTCTTAATTTCTTCTTATTAAGAGATGAGCTAAAGAGAAGAGGCCGAGGTAATCTGAGAAAAATTTAACTGGTTGATTAGTGAGTTGACAGTAAATGTTAATGTTACTATAGCTACAGGGATGCAGTGTATTTTACATACGCTGAGTTAATAGTTGTCTTATAGTATTCTATATGTTCTAATCAGTTTAAAGTGGTGTTATATACTTTACTTTATATATGACTATATTTCTCTAGGAGTTATAGTTTTCTTGCATGTCACAGTTATATTCAGGTATCTGTGTATTATAAGTAGATGTATGTGTGATAGTTTACTCTTTATGTTTCAGGTAATTTGGCGCTGTTTTAGTGTCTAGAGCAAAAACATCCCACCGGAAATGACCAAACTTCCACCAAATCTAACCTCTTAAAAATGGTGTCAGCAAGATCAGAAATGGAGAAGTGTGACAGACAGATGACCACAAACTGTAAGACAAATAGGTCCTTACAGTACCAAACAAGTTAACACTACATTTTCACAGTCAAATCACTAACAAAAAAGCATAGACTGTAAATTATGGTTATATAGCCTATAAAAACTATAAACTATTAGTATACACTCATGCTGACTTCACACACCAGCCACATAAACATCATTAAGATCTAATGAACGTCACATCCATAATATACAATTAATCTTTAAAGGAGTATTCCAGTCATTTTTCTCTTAATTAGGCTCATTTCCTGTATCATCTTATCTTAATAAGGAACATGAGAATAGGCCTTAATTAGCTGGAACATAATGAGTTAACTATCATACTGATGTCTACTTATAAAACACAGATACCTGATTATATCTGTCACATGCAAGAAAACTATATAAAGTAAAATATAGGCTATACCATCACTTCAAACTGACTGCTGAATGTATATTGAATTATTACAGAAATCATATGAAACACTACAAGACACTATGTTAAATACACCACATCCCTGTTTTTGATGTAATGTTCATTAGTGACATGATCTTAATGATGTTTATGTAGCTATTGTGTGAAGTTAGCATGAGTTTATACTAATAGTTTATAGTTTTTATAGGCTATATAACCAGAATTTACAGGCTATACTTATACATTTGTATCAGTAAACAGTCTTGTGTGGCAGTATAAGGACCTATTTTTCTTGTAGTTTGTAGTCAGCTGTCTGTGTATTATTACTGATATATATTTTTCTTGTATTCTAAGTATTTGCTACATGTTAAAGCTCATTTAAGTCGCACACTTCTCTATTTCTGATCTTGCTGATATTATTTCTAAGAAGTGATGTTAGCTTTGGTGGAAGTTTGGTCATTTCCACTGGGATTTTTGGCTCTATGCACTAAAATAGAACTATAACAAAAATGTTTTCAGTGATGTTATATCCTTTACTTTTTATATGAGTGTATTTCTGTAGGATGTATAGTTTCCTCGCATGTGACAGATATAGTCAGGCATTAGTGTATTATTGTGATTTGACTTTGTTTGGCACTATAAGGACCTATTTTTCTTATAGTTTGAAGTCAGCTGTCTGTGTATTATTACCATTATATTTTTTTTTCTTAATTTCTACTTATTTCCCGGATGTTTACGCTCATTCTGGTGGCAAACCTCTGCATGTCTGATCATGCTGGCATCATTTTTAAGAAGTGATGTTTGATTTGGTGGAAGTTTGGTAATTTCCAATGGGATGTTCATACACTAAAATATTTTTAGTGATGTTATATTCTTAACTTTACATATGAGTGTATTTCTGTAGGGAGTATAGTTTTCTTGCATGTGACAGATATAATCAGGTATCAGTGTACTATTAGTAGACATCAGTATGATAGTTTACTCATTATGTTCCAGCTAATTAAGGCCTATTCTCATGTTCCTTATTAAGATAAGATGATACAGGAAATGAGCCTAATTAAGAGAAAAATGACTGGAATACTCCTTTAAAGATTAACTGTATATTATGGATGTGACGTTCATTAGATCTTAATGATGTTTATGTGGCTGGTGTGTGAAGTCAGCATGAGTGTATACTAATAGTTTATAGTTTTTATAGGCTATATAACCATAATTTACAGTCTATGCTTTTTTGTTAGTGATTTGACTTTGTGAAAATGTAGTATTAACTTGTTTGGTACTGTAAGGACCTATTTGTCTTACAGTTTGTGGTCATCTGTCTGTCACACTTATCTATTTCTGATCTTGCTGGCATCATTTTTAAGAAGTGATGTTAGATTTGGTGGAAGTTTGGTCATTTCCAGTGGGGATTTTTTGCCCTAGACACTAAAACAGAGCTATAATAAAATGATGGGGGGAACAGGGATGTGGTGTGTTTTACATACAGTGAGTTTGTAGCTGTCTAATAGTGTTTCATATGATTTCTGTAAAAATTCAAAATACATTCATCAGTGAGTTTAAAGTGATGTTATAGCCTGTATTTTACTTTATATGTCTGTTAGGGCTGTCCGTATAAAGCGTTAATTTTGATATCTGTGTGTTTATAAGTGGACATTAGTATGATAGTTCACTCATTATGTTCCAGCTAATTAAGGCCAATTCTTATGTTCCTTATTAAGATAAATATGATACAGGAAATGAGCCTAATTAAGAGAAAATTGACTGGAATACCCTTAATGATGTTTATGTGGCTGGTGTATGAAGTTAGCATAAGTGTATACTAGTTTTTATAGGCTATATAACCATAATTTACAGTCTTTATTTCTACATTTTTGTTAGTGTCATGACTTTGTGAACATGTAGTGTTAACTTGTTTGGCACTATAAGGACCTATTTTTCTTATAGTTTGTAGTCAGCTGTCTGTGTATTATTAATATTATATATTTTAGTACTAGTTTTTAGTATAGTATAGTAGTAGTATTCCCTGCATGTTTAAGCTCATTTTAGTGGCAAACTTCTCTATTTCTGCTCTTGCTGGCATTATGTTTAAGGTGGCTGGTGTGTTAAGTTAGTATGGGTGTATACTAACAGTTTATAGTTTTAATAGGCTATATAACCAGAATTTACAGGCTATACTTCTACATTTTTATTAGTATCTTGACTTTGTAAACATGTGTTAAGGTGTTGCTTAGCACCATAAGGACCTATTTTTCTTATAGTTTATAGTTTGTAGTCAGCTGTCTGTGTATTATTACTGTTTTTTCTTTATTTCTACTTATCTCCCTCATGTTAAAGCTCATTTTAGTCGCAAACTTCTCCATTTCTGATCTTGCTGGCATCATTTTTAAGAAGTGATGTTAGATTTGGTGGAAGTTTGGTCATTTCCAGTGGGATTTTTTTTGCCCTAGACACTAAAATAGAGCTATAATAAAATGACGGGGGAAAATCCACGTGCATATTTCCTTTAGGGATCAGAAACACCGTGAAGTGGTGGAGGAAAAAAATCCCCAGCGCTGATTGCGGACACAGTTTAGTCCCTGCAGGAATATTACAGCAACATGAGCGTTATAGAGGGATGTCCCGGTGCAACGGCGAATGTGAATGCAGGCAGCGCATGAATATTATCTCCAGCATGCCACTTCGGAAGTAGGTCACCGCTCACCGATTTGTTCACCATGTCTCCAGCTACTGTGGGCTGCTCGGTCCGCGGATCGCTCCCCAGGTCGACAGCCCGAGCGGGTAGAAACTGACCAGCAGAAGCAGGACGGACCGGATTGTTTTTAGGGGGAGATTTTCCATTTCCCGACGGGACACGCAAGGTAATGATGAATCGCGGCTGTAATTCCCCGTCACAGTTGGAGATGATAGGATCGGTGGGTCGCCCGCTTCTAACACGAGCTCCTAATGATATTGATATTAACTAGCAGCGCTTCAAAGCGCAGATTGATCGAGGATGTTTGGGTGTTTTAGACTGGTTTCCCCGCTGAGGAGCTTTTTTCACTTCTCCTATCACAGCCTGCACTCCTGCTACGGCATGCTGTCAGATTAACACCGTCCACCACCATGGCCAACTACCAGCTCCACTAGGCGAGTCTGTGTTTTATGTGGTGCACAGCCTTATCACAATACATGCATTTACATTGCTCTTAATTGCATTTCTCTGCTTGATATGATCCAGATCCACGAGTGGATGTGGGTGTGTTTGTAACTGCTGGTGCCTGAACCTGCATGGAGGTGAAGGGAGGTGTTGGTGTTGGTGGTGGAGGATGGTTATAGTGTTGGTGTAGGATTTGCTCCAGGAAAGTGGACTTGGTGGTGATATGGCACTATCTGAAGCTGCACAGCACAGCCGGCTTAGATTCCTGAGAGCTCCTGCCTCGGGGCTTTTTCTCTCATGATGACAGCTCTACACCATGTCCGTCCTCTGAATGAGTCTGTGTGACAGCCAGGCAGCTCCGCCACCTCCTCCTCTGTCTTCACATACACATGAAACTATACAGCCAGTTAACATGCCATCACTGGGAGAGACGGAATTGTGATTAACTGGGTTTTAGGTGCCAATTATGCTCCATTTACTTTGAAGCGGCGTAATGTTTAAGGAAGGGTTCTTTAATATCTGTAATTTTCAGAGGTAGACTTCTGTCTTTCCATTTGATCTGCTAAATCTGGAGTTCACAGCCCACAGACTGGGTCGCTAGATAGAAATCAAGGGTCACAAGATAAAATATTTATCTGTTACACAAAATTCTTTTAAAATTTTCTCTAATTTTGGCTTGTTTTTCTTCTAAAACACTGCAAATGGTGAATCTGAGAAGTCACAAGGTGATGGAACATGATCACACACATTCCTTGTACAAAGTCATGTTAAATCTTCTTGTGAAGGCTTTTAAAGGAATATTTCACCCATAAAAATGTGGTTCTCAACTGGTGGCTTGTGGATCCATTCTGAATTGACAGCAAGTGACTCACAAACATGTCAGGTTTGTTAAAAACACACTTTACTTTTAGGTACAGTGAATTTCCGGCAGAGTTTTTATTTTAAAAGTGCTATTTCCTGCTGTAGAGTGAGTGAATAAAGGACATCTACCTGTCAGAGGCAGCAAACTAGCTTGACGACATGGCCAAGTATGTGTGAAACTGTGTGGATCTTGAACTAATGACTAGATAGAAATCTGGGTCCAGTGGCTTGACCAGTCGGGAACCTCTCCTTCTTGCATGCTTCCACGGAAAATGGCGGACATATTGATTCATTGATTGATTGGGGACCACCGTTAAACAGCAAAACAAGGCTTATATTAAAACATTCATTTACAAACTCTCACACAACTCGCACAGTATACCGTAAACTTAAATTAAAAGCATAGTCCCATTTACTCTCCTACACTTTTTGAATGTCTCAATTAGATGTCTGGTTGCCAAGCAGTTTGTTTTTTTATACAAGTTCTATGGATGTGTAAAAGCAGGTTGTTGTCTACCTCAAATTATGTGTCTATTCCTGATTACCCTGTCAGTTATTCATATTCCTTTAGTCCGTAAGGGTCCTCAGATCAAAAGAATCAAAAGGGTTTTTCATAAAAAGTAATCCAAGTTGTGAGTATTGTTTTAACAGGATAAAGTGGTGTTGTGCCGGTATGCCAGGGGCCGTAATCCTCGAGTGCTGTTACTCACTCTCTCTCTGATGTGTTGTTACTTGGAGCTAGATCAAATGAATGATTCATAGTTGATATATTATCTGAAGTCTTAATTTTAAACAAGTAATATTCATACTGGTTTAAATAAACAATTTGATTGTATTTCCCGATTTTTGCTGAGCAACCGTTTTGTCTGACAGGAATTAAAGGCCTGTCCCAAATATAGGCCTGTTGATTTAAGTGATCTAAGCAAATGATAGCCCAGGCTACTAATTTAAGTGTAATTGTAGTCCAAGTCTCATTTATCCAGTCATATGCTCAGTACTTCCTAAACACATGCATTTTTGTCCAGATCTCACTATTTAAAATTGGACTAAAAGTTAAAGTTATCTATGCTGTCTTCAAACCCATACTCCGATACAAATGTTTTTGTTTTTTTTGTTTTTTACCAAAAATTCATGTGTTTGGGAAATATTGAGCAACTGGATAAATGAGACTTGGATTATCCTGCACAAGTTGTGTGAGAGTTTGTAAACGGGTGTTCTGATTAGCTGTTGTTAAACACGGTCCCCAATTATTAATAAATCAATATGTCGGCTGTTTTTTGTTAAGGCATGCAAGGAAAAAAGGAGGTTTCTTCATGCATTAAAGGTAACTTGGCACAACTAACTGATTTACAAATGGTAATTTCCTGGGGCTAGTATTCCTTTAATGTCCTTCAAATGGAAAAAAAATCGCTCTTTAGTGAACCTGCTCACAGCTCATATCCACACTAATGTCACAAACTGACATTTACAAGCTAAAAAGGTTGGGAAACGCTGATCTAAACGACTGGTGTCCAACCTTTGTGGCTTGTGTCGCCTGAAAAGGTGAAACTGTCCAGTGTTTCCACAAGAAAAGGGGACATGTTAGAGAAAAGTCTGACACTAAAGATAAATATTATGTCTGTTTGATTCTGTCTTCTTCAGTTAATCATCTCATGAACCAGGGATATTTAACTTGCTTTGCCTGAGGCCATTTTAACAAAATGAGAGGAGGCCAAGGGCCAGTTAATAAACAAACATCAATAATATTTATCAGATGAACAAATAAAGAAATGAGGCAAATACAGTCGTGCAGGTCAGATGTATGCAGGGACGGTTAAGAGATTTTAGGACATTTGTAGCTTAGCTTAGACCTCTGCCACAGGATCTGGGGTCTACTCCTGTAGCACTTTTTTTTAATAAACAAGCTCTGTTTGATGTTTTTTAGTGCATGCTGATATCTTATTTACGTTTTAAGATACAAAAAGCGAATCCCAGTGTGAATCAATTTATTTTCATTGTGTGGTGGGTCACCCTGCACCCTATTGCGGGCCTGATTTGGCCCACACGCTGCAAGTTGAGCATCACTGGTCCCTCTAAATATCAAAATGAAGCTGAAGAAATGTAATTTTGGTACACCTGTAGGTGGACTTTAGATTTAAAAAGAAAAAAAAAAGAAAGAAAATGTAGAAATAATCCACTTGTTACCAAAAGTAATGAGAGTAATGAGACAAATAACCTGTGAAAAAAAATCATATTCCTCTGCCCACTCTGTTGCTTTGCAGCACTTATAATAGCCTTACCTCACCTGAACAAAAACAACCAATCAGAGCCAAGGAATCTCTAATGCAGCTGTCAATCATGTCGATCACTGCTCGTGAACTGTGATCAAACTGTCAAACTCGGCTGGTGGTCATTGCTTGGTACATTGGTTGACTGTTTCCAACATGGCAACTGGGTGACAACCTTTCTCATTTTACAGCTGAACAGTCCACTAAAATATCGGTACAGCTGAACAGTCCACTAAAATATCGGGCTGCCCCAGACTAAGAATTTTCCTTGTCGACCAACAGTCGTCATTTAGGGCCATTAGTCGATTAGTCTCCCGCATGTTTACGATATTAATTTAATTGTTAAATTATATATTTTGGGTGGGGCAACACAATGGTTTGAGTTGAAGGTGTGAGAAAGAATAGTATCAGTAACATTGTTAACACTGTGCTACATTACAGAGAAATACAAAACCGTACTAATGAACCTATAGGCCTATATTTTATCTACAAGTGCACGTCACACACTGAGCGAGCCGCCTGTTAATGACGCTGTCAGCAAAGCAGTAATGATTGTGCTAAGTGGCTAATGGGCATGTAGCTACTGACATGTTTCAGATGATACGTCATGTTTGTAGTTGACCAATGAAGATGAGTTTACATATCACCTTGGGTTCGTCCTTCACCTTCTCAAAATGATTCCACACTTTGGATTTCCTGCCCGACATGTTATTAACTAGCCTGTGGAATAACCGCAGGTACCAGCCCTGGAAATTAACATGACTCCTGTCTGTATGCTGAGCGTGGCCACTTCCTGTATGTGTCCTTTCAAATTAAATTCCCACATGGTCCGGTCATATAGGTTTTGATGTATTTTGACAAGGTGCAGCTCCTAATGGAGTTTCAGGTTTGTTTGCGTTTTTTTTTTTTTTCTGCAACTAAGTGACCAATGAAATCTTGCCAACTAATGACCTTTCTGGTCCACTAACGATTGGTCAACTATCAGGGGCAGCCCTACAAAAATATGTTTATGAAAACATTGAGGTGAGAAATAGGCACCTAAAATGTTTCCAGAAACATATTTTAGTGTACTGTGTACTCAAATTGGTCCACTGGTTGCTTGGACTGTACCCAACATGGCAGCTAGGTCACAAACGTTCTCATTTTACAGCTAAACAGTACACTAAAATGTTTCAGAAAACATTTGAGATGAAAAACAGACAATTGCAGTACCACAGTCTTGAGTCATTTTTGATCCGCACTTCCGAGTTTGACTGCAGTTCACGAGCCTTGATTGACATGATTGACAGCTGCGTTAGAGACTCGTCAACTCTGATTGGTAGTTTATGGTGCACAGAAGAGGATAGGCATGATTTTTTTTCACAGACTATCTGTCTCGTACTTCTTTTAGAGTATGATGAGAGTTTCAGCAAATTTGACATAAAGTTATTTTATATTTTCAAGGTACCAACTATAGCTTTAATCAGAAACAAAATGTCTTGAACAAATGTTGAGGTTTTTAAGTGCCTGTGCAGTGTGTGTGTGCAGCTATTGGTTGTTGGTTTTCTTAACAGCATGTTAAAGCAGGTAAATATCAGACCTCAGTATTAATTTGAACCTGTTGTTTTATTTGCTGTGATCAGTGCGGTGAAGGTCTTGCAGGGAATAATAACAATGCTCTTCAATGAGCTTCGGTCCTTCCATTGTGCATGCTTGTCTTATTCAAATGAAGCAACTTGATTTGATATCCGCAGACAGAAACTCAATGTGAGGCTCCTTCTGCCCTCTTGTTATCTGGAAATTAAATTTCTCTCTCATGGATTGCATTTCACGGTTCACCGAGTCGTTCGGCAATAAGGGCAGACAGAGCTATGAGATGGTTTTGAACATGTCCAGAGAGTTGTGTCCACTCCAGAGTTAAAGTGGGTTTGCAATTGTGGTTCAACTCAACCCTGCGTATGTTCTCTATAATTTTAAGATGACGCAAAGTGATGCAACAGATCCCAGCGTGCAACAGTCTCAAGGTGTGTTCTGGTTTTAGTGTAGAAGAGAAGAAAAAAAACAGAATAGAACTCCTCATGCTGTCTGCTCCTTGTAATTAAAGCACTTCAACAAGAACCGCACTCGGTTTTGGTTTCCCTACCCTCTCATTAGGTGTTACATGATAGCAAGTTGTAAAAGAATAGACAATTTGTCGCACGCTTGGTGATGAGATGAAGTCGTGTTAAATACTCGAGTGCATCAATAAGCCGCTGGTTAAATGAAGCTGTTGTTATTATGCAGCGCAGAAACAGGTTTTAGTGGGATTTGCATGCATTTTCGAGTCATATCCCATCATCGTTCTCTTTTTGACGCACGGTACTGGACTGGAAATGGTTGAAGAATTAATTTTTTATGACTGTTACCAATATCATACTGTAGGGATGGAGCAGGAAATGGCATATGGTGAACGGGTGTGTGGAGAAGCAGCAGCAGAAGGAATCAGCTGTGTTGAATGTATTCTGAGCGAAGGCAACTTGTGCTGTCGTTTAAAGCCTAGTTGCTACTTTAAATGGCTCACTTAAAAAAAGACACGACACAAAAATGACATTTAAACATGATGTGATGCACTTTAATCCATAGAAAGAAAAATCAGGGTAAAAACATGATATACTAATGGGCATGTAAGAGCATCTCGCATTGCGATCAGCTCCAGTTAGTCACTGTCAATAATAGAGGTACAGCAGGGACCCATTTCTGCCCAAAGGTGCTGAGGATGACTACTGATACACCCTGCTTTAACATGAAGTTGGAATTTTATTTGTGAGGCGATGCATTTTCTTTCAAAATAAAATAAAGACACTTGTTGACGAGGTCTCCGTGCTCTCTTACAGCAAGCTTGACATCTCTGCACATGTGGATCAGCGGAAAATCCCAACTTTTTCTCACATATTAATTTGCATGCATATGCTTTAATAATTAGTTAGTGTCGGAACAGTTAGTAGATTATTGGGTAATTTGAACGGCAGAAAATTAATCAGCAACACTTAACGTTTAACATTTAAAATCCATTTTTGGAAGTAATTTCTCAAGCAAAAAATCTCTAGTTCCGGCTCAGTGTGAGTGTTTGCAGCTTTTCTCTGTTTAATAGTGCTTTAAGCTAAATGTCTTTGGGTTGTGGACCATTAGTTGGACAGAACAAGACTTTTAGCCCCCCAACCTCCCCAAATGCCTCAACCCCACCTCACTGCGCACTTGGTTTTGGTTTCCCTACCCCTCATTAGGTGTTACATGATAGCAAGTTGTAAAAGAATCGACGATTTTTCAGACACTTAGTGATGAGATGAAGTCGTGTTGAATACTCGAGTGCATAAATAACCTGCTGGTTAAATGAAGCTGTTGTTATTATGCAGTGCAGGAACAGGTTTTAGTGGGATTTGCATGCATTTTGGAATCATATTCCATCATCATTCTCTTTTTGACGCATGTTATTGGACTGCAAATGTTTAAACAGTTAATTTCAGTCAGGACCACTTCAGTCAAAGAAAACTTTATTTCCATTTGCAGTATTATATTTGGTGGTATGGCTCTGTTCTGGGGCCTCTCTGCCTTTCCTAGGCCTACGCAGTAAACCTCTTTCAGGCGCTGACGTGGAATGCCTTAAGGCAGAGCAAGCACACCTGTCTGCCCTTCCATGCGCCAACATTTACCTTTTTATTTAACCAGGTGAGTCAGTTGAGAACAGTTTCTCATTTACAATGACGACCTGGGCAAGAGGCAGCACAGAGAGTCAGACACATTCAATCACAGTGAAACAATCAATCGGACACAGTATATAAAAAACACACAACACATATCAAAAGTATGAGCTAAAAGTGGTAGCGCTGGTCCAGGGAAGTTAAAAACATGGAAAGCCTAAGGCCGAGAGAGCAAATCTCTCTGCCCCTTCCACGTGCAGGTGAGAAAAGCCTAAGGCAGAGAGAGAGCAACAGCAGAGACCTCCCTGGGGTCAGAACAGAGCAGCATCAATGACGAACAGCAATGACATTGATAAGTCAGACACAGCGTGAAAAGGAGGAGCTGGGGTGGAGGCTGGTTGCAAAGCGGCTTGCAGAGGAAGCAGCAACAGTAGGCAGGCCAGAGCAGTTTAAATAGGGCACCCTGAATGAGATTTGTCAATTGGTTGCATAGAAAGGAATCATGTGTTTTAGCCTCTCATCCATGAGTAGATGCATACTTTCTTCTGAGTGATATAGTTCCTATATGAAACTGCTCACAACAAGGTCTGTTGATTATTTTGAGTAACTGGGTCATGATTCGTTGTTTGGCACTTTGAGCACCACAAGCCAAGTGCCATCTAGTTCCACTATATTCAAGAGAAGGCAGATACGGCCGATACTCCCACCAAAACAATCTAGATTAATAAATAGAACTACAGGTAACAGGAAAAATATGTATTTATGATTTGGGGGTGAACTTTCCCTTTTAAGCACTTTTTTTGGCATGTGTAGAAAGATTTGAGACATGACAAATGAGCCTGACAGCCAATCACATGCCAGCCAACAAATGACAGATGTGCGATCCTAAGTAGCAGCTTGTGAAATAACTTAATTGATCGTATATGTGTTGGGTGATAATGGAAGCTGAGATTTAGACTTAATCATTTCCGAGAGTAGTGTGTGATTGTGAAAGCTGAATGGTTTTCTGGCTGAAGAGTCACTTAATATAAAAAGAGAGACCCATGCTGACTTGGTTCCTGGAGGTCAAGTGGCATAATTGTGTTTCAGGGCTGCAGCAAGAGGGCTGATCCATCTCTTTATGCTGCACGCAGGAGTGTCATTGCATAAAGGTCACTGGCAGTTGAATCATCAGGAACTTTAGAGGTTTTTCTCCCACAGTAAGTGAAGTGTTTCTGTGTTGAGAGAGCAGTAAGACTTGTGTGAGCTTCGGAGGATCGTAAAGCTTATTATGCGTCTTCTACTATAAAGTTGCTGGAGGTGCTTTGATGTACTCTGTACCAGCCTGTTGACATGGAAACTGAAGAGGCTATTGTGCGACGAGTATTCCCGCCACCAGTTTTGGTGAAATAAAGATCAATTCATGAGTCATTTGATCATACTGTTTGTTTTTGTGGCTCGACAATGTTGGCGAGTGATGCCTTTATTTCATCCCTCACAGCGATTTAAAAGCATGCGCTGCCCCTTTTACCTTGCAGGAATTGAAACATGCACTGTCTCGATGTGAAACAGTCTTTGCAGTCTTTTCTTGTTTAATCTAATGACCTCCTCTTTGGTAAGCCACAGTGCCACTCAGAGGTATCAGCTACAGGCTGTAGCCATGGCTAAAATTAATTCGGTGATGCATTGTGAATTACGGATCACTTCTAAAAGCATCCATCATATCAAACACTAAATACATCACCTAAACGCCTCATCTGTTTCTGCGCTGTGCTTGTGTGTTGTAGCTCTGAGTGGGTGAATGCTTGTAATACTGAGCTCCTGGTGGATTGTGTGAGTCATTAATGTGCTTCAACATGGGTTCAGGGAGCTGAGAACGGTCTTTATTGATACAAAGGATGGAAAGGCAATTTTTTATTTTATTTTTTCATTTGGCAGGAATTCTAAATCAAAACATGTAACAGCTACAAAACAATTAATGTATCATAGGGCTGAGGAGTATATCGATATAATATCCATACATGTTATGAAACTAGATATTGTCTTAGATTTTGGATATTGTAATATCGTAAGTATCTAGTCTTCACCCGGCATAAATGACTTGACTCTGACGTTAAACCCGTTAATAATCGCTAGGTAGAGTTAGCCTTGTGATACTAACAGCAAAGACGGTGGATAAACCAAGATGGTCCACTGTGAGTCAGTTTCCTGTATCAGTGTCACGTGGGGTTCGCGACCACCACGCCCGTTTAGGAGACTAACAGCAGGTCCTGAGTCCATTGACTTCAGTGGGAGAAATGAACGTGATTACAGATTATGGCCGATTCTCCCCCCGCGCTTAATACACAAACAACATGGCAGCGAGTGGGGAAGAACTCGTTCAAGAAAGGGAACAAGTTCGTAAGCGCTTTTGTGCGCTCACCTGTGTGTGTGTGTGTGTGTGTGTGTGTGTGTGTGCGCTCATCAGGGCCGAACTCCGCCGTGCATGACACAGAGAGCAGAGGAGGATTTTAGACACGCACCGTGTAGGGACATAAATGACATGCTGTTGTGTAAATAAGATAAATAAGTGTTACCAACGCCAAGCTGGCAGACCCCCGAACCGTAGTAAAGGGACCTCTGAAGACCATTAGCTCTTTTAGCTTGTGTTAGCTTGTTGTGGCAACAACACATTAACAACGGGACTTCGTCTGCGTTAAAGAATGGCACTTTATTTTCAGCACTGCAGGGATGATGCACAGCCTCTCTCATCAGTGTCTGACGTTTACATAGAGGGAAATAACTCAAAAACAGCATGCAGAACTGCGTAGGCTTCTTCACTGTGGCTGCTCCATGTAAACAACAGAGCACATGCCTCACTTTCTTCCTGGGGCGCATCCGTCTGACGTCACACACCACACCCGGCGCGCTAACGTCTCATACCTCCTACATCAACTACACACATACACAGCTCCACACACACACAAGCCACACACATCAGGCTCAGCCTGTAACATAAGGCTATTTAGTTTGTTTAATAAAAGGACAAGGTATAGACCTGTTCTATAGGAAAGGTAACCTTAAATGACTTCTGTTGTGATCCAATATGATGGTAGGGGAAACACTGCCGTATGATAAGAAAGGGGTCCGGTGGAAAGCGATCACAGATGCAGTCGCCATGTATATTGCAAGAGATGTGGTGCCCATATATAGGCTACCGTGGAAAAGCCAGGGTTTATTCACATGCTGAAAGTTTTGGACCCCAGGTATGTGCTACCAGGCTGCAATTTTTATTTATTTTTTTTTTAACTAGGAGGGGGAAAAATCGATTTAAATCGTGAATCGGATTTGTTTTTTTTAGGCCATATCGCTCAGCCCTAGTCGCAATATTTATATCAAGGTATTTGGTCAAAAATATTGTGATATTAGATTTTCTCCACATCGCCCATTCCTAATGTGGCATAATCTAAGTGTAAAAAGAGCACATTTTAAACTTAAACAGTGCTGACAAATGGGAAAGAGGTTGGAGCACATTTGGCCTGAGGCTTAAACATGACATAATGTGCTCTTTATCTCAGTTTCTCCTCCATCTTGTGTGCGCATTGTATTTGCATTTCAGGCAGAAAGGTTGTCTAAGTGGTCATGTTCTCTGGGGACCTGGATATTGACAGCAAACTAAGTAAAACCGGTTGTTAAATAATGCATCAAAAGATCCTGTCTGTTACATTAAGTCACTCTCGGCTTCTCTGTCTGTGTGTGGCACACACTTTACAGTTAAATGTCTGATCTGTGTCTCCCCAGAGAGTGTATGGACCCAGGTGATGATCCATGACGATGCTCGCTGAAGGGTCTGTCTGAGCTGAAGCCCACCATCGTAGCACCCCGTTGATGAAGACGACGTGGTGGATCTGCTCCCGGACGCTGAGACCATGGTGAAAGCTCAGCGGAGCCAGCCTGTGAAATGCGGGAAGCCGCGGAAGGAGAAAGGAAGCAAGGAGAAAGGAGGTGGCGTGAAAAAAGGGAAAGAGAGAAAGAACGAGTTGAGAGGAAGGAAAAAGAAGGATAAGAAAGAGCTACATCGACACAGAAAGAAGACACTGGCAGTGGGTGATGGAGACGCGCTGGACTGTTGCGTCCTGCTCACCCGTCTGGAGGAGAAAGGAGTTGTGGGTAAAGCAAAGGATGCACTAAAAGCTGGGAAACAAAAGGCGGGGAAAGCCAAGAAGAAGCTGCACTCCAGCTCCAGTCACAGAAGGACCAAATCTGGACTTAAGAAAACTTCCGCAGCCAATCAGCAAGCACTGGAACCAAAAATCAACCAATCTGACGCCTTACTCATGTTTCCCGCACATGTCTTTGAGCCCCGCAGGCGGAGGATGGCCTCTCTCAATGCTGAGGCCGTCAACAGCTTGCTGCTCTTCAGAGACGAGTCTGTCGCGTCAAATCTCGCAAAGAAACGGCAGCCTTCTAACGAAGACAAAGCTAAAGACAGTCTCACTAAAACTGAACAGAAAGGTCATAAAACCAAAAAGGTTCCTCCGGGAGGGAAAGCGGACCCAAAAGAAAGACCTAAAAAACAGAGGCGGTCAACAGTGGAGGCTCAGAACATTGACTGGTTGGCTTTGTTTGCGCCTACGCCTCGGCGTCAGGCAGGCCTCACTGCTGCAACACTGCTCAAACTCACCAGCGCCCAGTACGGAAGCAAACGACAAAAGAAGGCGGAGTCCAAGGCGGGGAGTGGGTGTGAAGCAGCAGCTACGACTCAGGATGAGATTAGTGGTAAGCAACTGTTGGGAGAAACAACGCTGACCAAAAGAACAACACATCCCAAACACGAGGACCAACTGAAGCACATAAAACAGGGTACAGAGGATCCGGTTCATTCCCAGCTGGACTCCACCATCCAGGGTTGCTGTAGCTTGTGTAAAAGCGAGGCTTTGGATCCGGAGTGGGCGGGCCCTGCAGGGGGACAGGAGTGTCTCAAACGGGAGCTTCACCGCGGCTCTTCGCTCGGATTCTCCTTGAAAACAATCAAAGAGGAGCAGGTGGAGGCCGAGGTGTCTTCCTGCTACTGCTGCTCCCAGGAGAGGTGTGTCGAGTACTGTCACAGACTGGCCCTCTTCCTGGAGGACAAGACCTTCAAGGAACCAGAGGACGGCTCACTGTCTGAGGTGTTCCACCATCATCATCACCACCATCACCATCACCACCATCATCTTCAGCCACCTCACTCCGTAACCCACCCAGCATCCATAACCATCAGCCCGCACACGTACACCTGTTTCCCCGGCTACTACGTCCACTTCAGTCACCCGGACACCTCCCCCTCCCCCATACCGCCCCTCGCTTTGTGCCCAAAGAGCGGCAAGAGACCCAAGCTGCTCCCCAGCACCGGTCCGCAGCCCTCAGGGATTACCCATCCAGTGTACTGCTGCACCTCAGTGGAGGCGTGCTACGGAGAGCCCTGCAGGATCAACGGCTACTCCTCCTACACCAGTGTGATTCCAGCCATCGCCAGAGGAGGGTGCTCCTTCAGCACCACAGACTGCACCAAATGTAACCACAGCATCAAAAGAGGTGAGCACACACAGGATTGACATTAGGTTTACTTTTTATCAACCCCCAGCAGTGCGTCAGAACTGAACAAGCTGAGTTAATGCACTGGTATCTGTCTTGATGGCACTTATGTAACGACACTGACAACTTCTCCAAGTGCCTCAGATAAAAGGCAGAAGGACAGCAGAGTGTCCATTATCTCTTTCATTTTTGAATCCTCGTAGGATGTGTGTGTTTATCGCTGCTGCAAAGTGAAGTGTGGCAGTGTAGGAAGATGAGCTTACTTTAAATGTTTTTTGTAATTCAGTTTTCTTTAACTAAGTTTTGTAGCTGATAAACAACACAAACCAGTATTTTGCAGTAAATTAATAAAGAACAGAGGGGTGTACCACGGAGCCAGTCAGTTAGTGAGGTATGTTGAGTTTTCAGTGTTACAAAGGTGACTCTCTGGTGACTCTGGCTAGATCACCATGGTAACTTTACTGCAGGCCAAAAATGGTCCAGACCAGGTTGTCTTCAGAGTTTTGCATTAAAATTGGCTAAAAAGCACCTTTCACTAATCAGTTCCTTTTGAAATAGCATCACCCTGTAGTCAATAGGTAATCTCTTGCTGCCAAATAAAATAGTGCAAGTGCAGTAGCACAAGCTTTATGCTTTGGGCTGCATATTTTAGCCATAGGACCTCATAGTATATCAGTGTTGAAGAAAATCTAAACAAGGATGCTGTTTTATTTTATTCACAACTTGCTCTCACTGAACTACCTAATGTGTTTGTCCATGCTGTCTCTAAAATAAGCCTTGTATAAAAAAAAAAACCCAGGTAGCACTATACATTAATTGTTCACTATATTATGTCTGCTAACAGAGTGCTGATTAAAGAATTCATTAATCTATTGATATTTATTGCAGATAATATTAAATCAATACTAGAAAATTCTTATCACTTTGATTTTGCCAATAAGCAAAGAGATTAACACTAATCCTTTGTTATGGGACAGTGTCAGTACATGTGCATGCAGTTCTTAAGTATCACACTAAAATCCGTTGCATCATGTTTAAAGATTAAGAGCTGTAGAATGGGCAGATGTAATGGTAGAAAATAAACAGACTGCTAAAATAAATATATTAACTTCTGAATTTACACAGTTGGTCATTGTCTGCCGGTATCCTGCTCTCGCTTTAAAGCTACAGCTGGTAACTTTTATGAGGTATAAATATTTGCCGAAACTGTTTCTATAGTCTAAAAAAGAAAAACATTAGACCGATAAAATTATGTCCCTCCACTTCCTGCTGCCTCTAAAGGCATTTTCTAGATGTACCGCAGCGCACCGAAAACAACCAATCAGAACCGAGGAGTTTCTAACACAGCTGTAAATTATGTCTTGTCGCTGCTCATGAACTGCAGTCAAATTGTTTAGCTGTAAAATGAGAAAGTTTGTGACCCAGCTGCCATGTTGGGTACAATTAATTTGTTTTCTCATTTTGTAGCTAAACAGTACACGAAAATATGTTTCTAAAACAACTGAGGTGAAGTATGCAATGCAGTAACAGAATCTTGATTCATATGTTTTTTGGGGTTTTTTTTTTTTTAAAACTATTTGTCTCATTTAGTGCTGTGTGAATATAGAGGTGGTTTCAGCAAATATGAAAGTTATTTTTTAAGTTAACAACTGTAGCTTTAATGGAAGCAACAATGTCGCTTTTTGTTGTAATAGTTTTTACATATCCTTCATGGGCAGAAGTAGGCTATACACAAACGCCCCCTCCTTATGGGAACATGCACAGAGCCTGAAGAAGAAAGACTAGCAAAGCAAGTTGGCGATCACGTTTATGTTACCTATTATCTCCGACTGGGATCTTAAGCTTTGTCAAGCCGGCTTACGCAAAGAAAGCCTGACTCTGTCAAACTTGATCCATATTGAACCCCTCAGATAACAAAGTAAATGGAACTAAACAAATGTGGCCTAATGTTTTGGTTAACCTGAGTAAAATAGGCCACAATGATAATAATAAGTAAAAAGGAAAGAAAAAAGTATAAATAAAATACCATATTAGTACAACATAAATCTCAAGCTTGAAGGTTAGTTCCTGTTCTTTGAAATAGCAGTTTGATTTTTTTTTTTTTTTTAAAGCCTAGCTGTGTAAGTTGGTGCAGACCAGAGATCATGGAGCGCTGTTTGTAAAGGTTACTCAAACGATTTAGTGTTGCACTTTCACAAAGTCAAGAGGTTTGCAAAAGACAGATTAAAAAAAGAGAAAGGTCAGAATTGAAGCAGCAGAGGCTGAGATATCCTGTTTTTTTTTTAGTCCCTGTCATGTTCCAAAAAAAGTTGAATCCTTCCCGATAAATGCCCACATCTTTCAAACTCTTCACCCCCACTTTGTAACTGAGACTTTCTGTTATAAATTTGTAGTTTGTGTGTTCTTAGACTTTACAGAGCTCCCTGCAGAGCCACAAAAGATATGAAACAACTTTTACAGGCTCCAAATGACAAGGAAACAAAGCTTCATGTGTAAAATCATTGAACCCTTTAAATAAGACAGTAGTTTAAGTATTAAATGTTCATGAGCACACTACGGTTATTAGGTTATTTTGTATGCAGTGCCCCCCCTAATCCGGCTGCCAAAGCAGTACAATGCGCTGAGAATAGCTATTATGTCAGGCATTTTTAATCTCCCATTTTGGAATGTCACTTGAGTGGGAGGTAACAAAAAAATATCAGATAAAGGGCAAGACCTCTTTTGTCTCCAATTGAATACAAGCAGCCGGACAGTGAATACAAGGCCTGTGCAGCTGAAACCTAATGAGCTGATTGTACGAGCTCAAGTGTCAGCAGTTAGTTACTGTGCTCGAGTCAGAGATGTGAACCAGAACAGGAAAACACTCTGTGATATCTGCGGTGTGACACACAAACGCTGTGTGACTGGCTGAATGTGTGGGTGTATGGTTAAAAACACCTGAGTGTGACCTCAAAACAACACTAATTACACGTGAACACACACCAGTGTACTGCTGCGCCTCAGCTGCTCGCGCTCTATCTCTCTCTGTGGTCTCGAGCAGCCGAAAGCAGGTCAGGCTATGAGGGTTGAGACTCTACAAGAGCGCCGAAGTCTCTTCTTAGTAATAGATTTCATGGAGGACATTTTGACATGTCACAGTAGGAAAAGCACAGGTGTAAATAATAGAATTAATGATGGCTGAATTCCGCTCAGCTGCTTTTCCTGGTATTGTGCACATGGGCCTGCTGTCACACTGTCATGGCTTACTGGGACACTTGAATAGAACGGAGCCATCGTTTATGTTATTAGTAACAGCTGTGGGTTTCCTGCCATGACAAGTCAAAATGTCTGCTGTGCGGAGACCGATGGTCTGCCCACACAGGTGTTGCCACTTCTCTGCCTGATTAGACTTTCTCTCTGTACTGAATGTGTACAGATCAGGGCTGCGTTCAGCTGCGACAAAATGCAGCAAAACATTTATTTAAATGTAAATGGTGGTGCGTTGAACACCCTGTTGTGTTACTCAGGCGCACTGCTTTTTAATACACCGGGATTTCACTAATTTCAATTCAGAAGGCCTTTATTGGCATGGGAAGCATACGTTTATACTGCCAAAGCCAGCGTTAAATAAAAACAAAAACTGTATGTACACTAAGTAAAGATTGAGCAGAGTTTGGTTTAGCACAGTAGCAATCAATGTCCCCTTCCACACATTCTTCCTAGCCATTGGTCTAGGCTCCCTGTCAAAGTTTACCAAAGTTGAACTCCGTGCGATTGGAATATGCAATTTTGCTTTGCCACCAGGAGAGAATGAAGTGAACAGGAGGTAAATATTTGCCTTTGTTAATTACGCTCATGTGGGCCCGTCATGTGGTAACCTCATGACCAACATCAACCTGGGGCATGTTCTGTCTGAAAATGGTGTGCAACGCTTCCAGGTTGAACAACATGTTTCCCCAAATTGGTGTAAAACAGGCTTTGAGGTATTTATCTCCTTTAGTGGGTGTGTCAGAGGTGTTACCCTATCAGCAGTGATGGGCGTATAAACCTGCAGTACTAAAAGACAGCACCTTGTGTAACAGACATCGACTGTAAAAATAATGGACGTAGCTACCATGATGTCACCCATCAGTTTGTGGACTCCTGTTCTGAAGCCGTAAATTCAGCTTTTAGGCCATAGCCATCTTGGATTTTTGGAGCCAGAAGTGACCACATTTGGTTGAGAGGCTGGAGCTGTGGAGCCTTAAGCCTTAAGAAAATGTAAACTGGTGAGTTGTGTAGTAATTCACCCCCGCACAATTGTTGTGAAAGGGGAAATTAGCTATAGAGACCAAAACTGTTTTTGTACCAGGCTGTTAACATGCTTATTTCTGCTGTAACGTTGGGCATTTTAACATGGGGGTCTTTGGGGATTGACTGGAGCCAGCCTCAAGTGGCCGTTCAAAGAACTGCGGGTTTTGGCATTTTGTGTTGGCTTCACTTTTAAGTTTCGGAGGTTGCCAGCGTGTAGGATTTAGAGGCATCTGTTGGCAGAAATGCCAGATAGTATTCATAATTATGTTTTCATAATTTTATGATCACCTGAAATTAAGAATCGCTGTGTTTTCGTTTCCTTAGAATGAGCTGTTTATATCCACGTATGGAGTGGGTCCTCGTCTATGGAGTCTGCCATGATGTTTCTTCAGTAGCCCAGAACAGACAAACCAAACAGTCCTTCAATCTTATCGCTAGATGCCACTAAAACCTGTGCGGTGCACCTTTTATTAATGTTTTGTGACATTTTTTGTCGGGGCTGAATGTGCCCCTGAACTGTGGTCTAATTAGCCAAGTAATAACACCTCTGTGTGGGTGTGCAGGGCCTTTAAGTTACAGCTGTAATAAGATGATAAAGTAAATAGTAATTGTGTTGGCAAAAATATTCAAATCCTAAAGCAACCGTGTAACTTTTGACAAAGTAGATAGCACAGTCTTTCTTTTACAAAACAAATGTTCAGAAGCAATCAAACGCACCCTTGTTAAGTCAATACAACCAGGAGCTTCGCTGTTACATTCTCACTAGGTATGGAATGGCAATAAACCTTTACATGAGTAAAAAAGCTAGTTGCTAAATGTAGCTAAAGCAGGCGTGTCCAAAGTCCGGTGCAGGGGCCAATTGTAGCCCACTGACTTTTTTGAACACCCATTGTCTCGTGGCCCTTCACCCAATATTGGTTAATCAAGCAAGATCACTTTGCCTTTTTCTATACAACTCATTAAATCAAGACTATCATAGTTTGAAGACACTGACCAAGTAGGAACCAAGCAGGTGGAACTAGTGTGTTTTCATAAACTGGAGCAGTAAAAAATTGAAAACTTTTTCAATGGAAGATGAAACAGTTGCGTTTGTCTCATTTTCATGTAATTTTTTGCTATCACTAACCCATATGATGGGAGAAGCAGCAGACCCCAGGTATTTTTACATTATCTATACTGGCCTTCATTCAAAAAAGTTTGACACTCCTGTCTTAAACCATTTGGAATGATACTACCTGCCGGGCAGTCACTACTGTGTAAGCAGCACTTTTAATGTTGTAGCTAGTGGTTGAGCTATTTTGAGCCACTTGAGAGTACACACTGTTGGATAATTGAATCTATAACAAATATTCAAATACATCAGAATTTATAAGGTCAGACAGCAAAGGTTTTGTACATAAAATCTTAATTTGCAGCCACTATTCACTGGCTGTCAAATAAACATAGGGGAGTAAAAAGTACAGTGTTTCCCTCTGTAATGCAGGATGTATAAAACATAACAGCGTTACATAACATAGATGTATGGATCTATGGTACATCTATATCTAATAATAAATATGTTTGCTAATGGTTGAGTTGGTTGAAGTATCTTAATGTATTCTCCATGGAGGAAATGAAGGCTGCTGATGAAGTTTGGATGGAGGGAGTAGAGAGATCACGTTGAAATAAATTGACCATTAATCCACCTTAATGTCCTCACCACAACTGTCATGGGAGTGTGCACAAGCTGCTCTTGTTGTTTCACACAGTCAGTGCTAGTGTTAGTGTTATTTAGCTGTGTGTGTGTGTGTGTGTGTGTGTGTGTGTGTGTGTGTGTGTGTGAGGGGCTGCTCTGTTAAAGGCTGTAATTGACCTTAATTGAGGCTCTGTTTGTTATTTCTGCTGCTTCAGCGGAACTAATAACAACTGAGTATCGTTTAGGTCTCTGTTATGTAACCTTGTTAAAGGTTGTTGATCACTGTTGCCGCTCCTTAAAAGACTGCCCGTCACTCATTATGTTTCCTTTTCCGTTCCTTCCTCAGACGACTACTCATCCACCCTTAATGACCATCACAGTCCCTCCTCCATCCCCATCTGTCCCAGCCCCAGAACCCTCACTGGCTGCCCCGTTCCCACTGTGCCTCCAGCCGGCCAATCAGTGCCCCACGTTCAGACTCCGCTGTCCGACCCCAGCCAACCGCAGCCTCCGCTGCAGGTGGCGAAGGAGTGCCCGCAGAGTGCCAAGTCGCCCAGCGGGTCGAGGTCTGGCGCACGCGGCACCGGCAGCATCAGCTCGGCTGTCTGCCCTCTCAACAGGGACAAGAAGCAGAAGCTGGGCTCTGCCAGCGTCGGAGGGCGAACGGTTGCCAAGCAGCCGAAGAACGGCCGCCAGAAATCCACCAACGGCTGGCAGCCAGTTGGCCTGCCCTTTCAGAAGGAGGTTTTCTCTGTGGTACGTAGAAGAAGTCATGCTGGTGGTTTCTGACGCAGCCATAGCGGTGCCGCTTGTAATTAAAGATGGTGTCACTTTACTTTCTGCTCTAAGACAGGATGATTTATCACATATTGTCACGTTAGAGCTTATTCACTGATTTCTGAGTTTCGTCCAAACACCTGACCGTCCACATTTCTGTCAAGATACACAAGTCATTCAATACAAATCACATCCTGGAGCTGTTTACTCCACAACCTCTCTCAGCTTATCAGTGTGTCCTGCTGCCTGTGTTCCAGGGAGAGGAGACGCTGGTGCTGAGGAAGTGTTTCGAGGGAGTCCAGAGGGACGGAGAGCTGATTCGGGTCAGAGACACTGTTCTGCTGAAATCTGGACCTAGAAAGAAGTCTCTGCCTTACGTGGCCAAGATCTCATCTCTGTGGGAAGAGCCGGAGTCAGGTAGGACACATACTGTACACGGTGTTTAACTCCAGCACAAGAGGAGCTGAATTAATGCGGTAATAACTGGCTCCAGCACTGACGTGAACTGTGTGTGTTTTTGTGTTTCTACAGGAGAGCTGATGATGAGTTTGTTTTGGTACTACCGTCCAGAACACACACAGGGGGGACGCAACCCTAGTATACATTGTGAGGTGAGAAGATAATCCTTTTATACCTTTTTAAAATACTGTTTTCTGAGTGGTCGGCAGGTGTTTGTTAAAATCATATACGAGGACCCGTGAGTCATAGCTCCAGTTCATTCTGTGCAGTAGCTTGTAAACCAGTGTGCATGCAGTGTATATTAAACTGCATGTAAGCATGGGTAGAATATTTATGCTTTGGGCCGTGTTAGCTTTTAAGTCTCTCAGGTGGAATTAACTTAGCTACCATTTTAACTGATGTTTAAAACTTATATTTAATTTAATGATAAGGTTGATAATATTCTATATTCTTTATAAAGCTCACAAAAAAGAAACAAAACTGAAAATGAATTGATCCGACTCACAAGTTTTATCTGTGTATTCAAAGCCTGATGTCGCTTGATAAACTATTTAAAACACAACAATGAGCCACACGTCCCTTCATTATCAAAAACTCTGCCCCTGTAGTTTATTTTGAGTCAATCCCACACAAACCGCCCTGCTGTGATAAGTGCTCTTTATTATACATATTCATCCACAGCAGAAAATAGTCCCCAACAAGTGCTGTATTTACTCAAAAGCCCCCAGCTTCCTAAATGACTCATCTCTTTTTCAAAAACTATATATTTAAGATCAGGTTAAGATCCACATCAGGGGTGTCAAATGGGCCAGAACGTGCCAAAGGGTCCAATCCGGTCTGTTGGTTTACTTTGCACAGCTAATATTGATGCACTTGCAAAGGCCAAGAGGTGTCAGGTTTCAGGAGCAAAGTTAAACAGTGAGTAGTGTACTTCATATAAAATGTTGTTTCAGAGGTTTTCCCACCCTGGCTAGAATACAGTCCTCTGAAGAAACAATAAGTACTTACTGTGGCCATATTTAAAGATATTGAATATTGTGCAAAAGAATCTGTATCAGACTTCAGTCTTTACTCTTTAAAAACAGACGTCCCGCAGACGGCCACAGGAGGTCGTTGTATGCATAATCCTGTATATTTCGGTCTACAACAAAAACCATATTAGCTTGAACATTCCTTCTTTATGCAGCAGAAATCTAAAGCTTCTGTCTTCCATGTCATCACGTTGTACGCTGGAGATGATGTCATTATGTTGTGTGCAGTGCAAAGTATAAAAAAAGTATAAAAAAGCCTTTGCACTCTGCTCATAAAAATGAGCATATCTCAAAAACTAAATCATGCACATAGTTCAAATAACTTATGGAGTGTTTAGAGATATTTCGTTCATGTTTCTACATTTAGAAATCTGTTTAAACATGATGATTTTTGTATTTTTATGCCTCCGCCTGGGTTACAGCTGGAGCTGTAGGCATTATGTTTTCGTGTTGTCTGACAGTTTGTCAATCTCCATTCTCGTGAACACGATATCTCAAGAATGCCTTGAGGGAATCTCTCCAAATTTGGCACAAATGTCCACGTGGACTCAACAATGTACTGATTAAGATTTGCTGGTCAAAGGTTAAGGTCACTGTGCCCTTGCATCTGTCTCATTCTTGTGAACACGATATCTAAAGAACATCTTGAGGGAATTTCTTTAAATTTGGCACAAACATCCTCTTGAGTCAAGGGTGAACTGAACAGAATTTGGTGGCTAAAGTTCAAAAGGGTAAGGTCACTGTGACCTTGCATCCATTGCATTTATGTGAATGCGGTAACTCAAGAACACCCTGAGGGAATTTCTTCAAATTTGGCACAAACATCCATTTTGAGTCAAGGATGAGGTTTTTTTAAGGGTTTGGTCAAGGTCACTGTGGCCTCACAAAACATTCCTATACTAATTATAACAAAATTTCACACAAATGTCTAATAGGATAAAATAGTGAAGTGATGACATTATATATCCTCAACTGTGGCATCATAATATTCTGCAAAAACACTTTTCTGTCCATCATTAAACATCGTATCTCAGGAACAGAAGGGGAGACATTTGGACAGATACTGAATTGGTGACACTAATCTTGGGTGTCCACCTTGAAACTGTGCCAATTGTGTCGATCTTCTGTGCTGCCGGGATGATGATGTGTGTCAAGCATTTGTGGTTTCACAGATTTGGACGTTAACTGCACAACTCAACTGGTGTGTGGAGCCATACAACCACAAGGCAGCAATTGTAGTTTTATTCATGACACAATTTCCTGAAGTTTATTGACTTACATAACCTTTAAGTTTTGGTTGTACAGATTTTAGATATACAAAGCATTTTAAGACACTCCAGAAAATGACATCACAATAAGCAAAAATCCCATGTAAGCACTGCTGGACCATTTCCACTGCAGAGTTCACTGGGGTTAAAACAGTATTAGTGGAACCATATTGCCAAGGCACTGCCAAAACTTCAGATTTGTAAATGGTTTGTAAGACAGGGGAAAACTTCACCTGCTTCCTCAATAGTCTCTACTTTAGTTTGGTGTGGTGATGCCAGCAGTACTGCACAGGAGTGGAAATGTATGGAAAAATGCACATGTAACGCCAGTGAGTAGTAGACTGACTGAATGTGGAAAAACTGAGACATGTTGTTGAAATTGTACTTATTTTTCTTCCGACGCCTCCAGTTGTTTATCATCTGTTTTGTAAATGGATGAGTGTTTTCAGTATGTGTGTCTTTACACTAAGAGAACGGGGGAAATTTGGAGGTGCTGTTATTTATAGGTTATTATGTAATGGTTTTACTGGTTCGGCCCACTTGAGATCAAGTGGACTTAAATGAGTTTGACACCCCTGCTCTACGTCTTCAGTAGAAACAAACACATTGGAAAGTACTGTAAACTCATTAAGGTGTTGTTGGTTTTGGACTTTGCATGAGATTTGTAGACAACTAGACAAATATACAGTGACACCAACATTATATTTTAAACATAGAATTTATTTTCTTTAACTTAAATGTCCAGGGTGTTTTTGCTCGCTTAATTCTGCTTCTAGTAAAATACTTTTCTGTAGGATTTTAGGATTAGTTTGCCACACTGATGTTTTCAGCAATTACTCTTTCCCTTCATTTCTTCCTGTTTGTACACTATGAATTTGCATCAAAATGAAAACATTACAATTCAAGGGAAGACTTCAGAGATTTTGGCTCAACTCAGCACCTGAAAATGTGTCTAAAAGAGATGAGAGTGAGTGAACAAACACACACAACGCGAGCAGACACACATGTTGAAAAGCAGCTTCTGCTGTGCTTGCTCCGTGTTGTCAGTAATCTCCCAGAGGAACAAGCTGCACTTTATTAAATCTCTGGAAACAATAAACCGCATGAAGTCTGTCATTTCTCGGCTGCACTAACAAACAACAAACACATCAGAGCGGCAGTGTGAGAACAGTAGCAGGGCTCTGGCTCAGAGGAAGAAACATCTTTCTCCTGTGAGTCTGTCTTTACGTCTGAAAGTGAAAGTGACGTGCTCTTGAACAACAAAGGAGAGAGAAGTTGTCTTTTAAGGTCCCTGTGTGCATGTGTAGACTGTGAAGATTTAAGGGATCACTTGTTTAATTCTCAGTCTTGGTAGATGATTTATTTTTTATTTTTATTTGGAGTTACTAACCCATGACCGAAACTTTCTTTCCCCAGAATGAGATCTTTGCGTCTCGTCACCAGGATGTGAACAGTGTGGCCTGTATTGAAGACAAATGCTATGTCCTAACATTGGCACAGTATTGTCGGTAAGAAAGAACATTTTCTGGTGGCTTCAGCGTATGTCTTTGAAGTATATTTTTTGCTTTAAACATTGGAAAGATTACCTGCTGAGAAAATCCTGCAGTGCTGTGTTTTTGAAGCTTAAACCAGTGCACAATGTTTAACATAAAAAGCAGGCGAATTTTTCTCAGTTCTCAGAGAGTTTGAAGCTACAAAGAAACACTGTTATTGTTTTTCTGACTGCTTTTTTGAAGGCGATTGAGTTTGATGTCCTGTATTTGTGCTCCGTCCAGATTTTGTGCCTTGGTAAAACGCCGTAGGGAGGGTGTGCGCGACTGTGCCGCCTCCCTCATGGTGCCACCTGTTGTCGGCAACGCCATGCCCACCCACCACTGTGTGCCCGATGACGTCGACCCAGAGCTGGTGTTTTTCTGTCGACACGTCTATGACTTCCGCTACGGACGCCTCCTCAAGAATCTGCAGTAGCATCTGACGGGGCATGACACATAATGCTATATGGGACGTGAGATAACGCTGTACATCCTCCACAACTTTAATTAGCTCCATACCTACCTGCTGCCTGCGTGACAGGAACTGGAAGTTTAGGATGAAGGACTGAGACATGAGCTTCTTTTGTTTTGAAACCTCTTGTTCATACTTAACATGCCACACATTTATTTAGTGAGAGTAATGGCTTGACATATTGTATAAGAGTTAATATGGCAGTGTAATGGTCTTTATCATACATGGCTCTGTGGTGTCGTAGCAGCTGTGTGAAGAACCTGGAACGTACTCTGCTGTAGAAAATGCTACTGTAGCTCTTAGAAATGTGACATTTGATAAATATGAAGACAGGTTGATGTTACGTGTGAATTATGTTACTGTCTGCCTGACAGATATCAGACACTCAGTGTGTCTCAATGATACGCCATAACTAAAGAAAATTGGAGGCATACAGTTTTAGATCGGCCCATGAGAAGAAACAGAGTGGCTGAAGGTTTAATCACATCTGTCATCAGATTTTTCTGTTACGCACTGCAGTCTTACAGAGAAGCTCCAGAGTGAACATCTGTGTTCAAGATGTGCTTAAGGAATAGTTTTGAGGAAATTTGCTGTCTTTCCAAAAGTTAGATGAGATGATCGATACCGCTCTCATGTCTGTACTGTAAATATGAACCTAATGCCCGCAGCCAGTTGGCTTCAAGCCACCAGGAACAGTGGAATTACAACTTCTGGGTTTGTCACGGGACGCAGTTGGGCCCAAAAGAGTTTTTCCCATAGACTTACAATGTGAAAGAGACAACTATAAATTAGTGAATACCTTTTTTTGAGCGTCATAACTACTGTGACATGACCCGTTTCACTATCAGGATTTGATCTATTCGTTCCAGTAACATTTCGAAAGTGTAGAAGAGCTGCACGATTAAATCATTTTATCCCCATTCAAGTTAATATAGCGCTAAACTGGAAGTTAAGGCTGATTTATACTTGTGCGTCAGCTCCATGCAGAGCCTGTGCCGTAGCCTACGCCATTGGGTGCATTTATACTTGTGCAGTGGTCTGTCTGTGTCACTCTGCAGTTACACCTCCAAAACACTAGTCGGTGCTGGGGTTTCTGGGAAGTGCTATAAAGTTTAATTGATTCAAAACACACATTAAACATGGCTTAAATAGCGACAAGCTCAAACACAAGTACACAAATCAGCTTCACTATAACTCGCAGCTTTCACAGACAAACACTTTCCCCCCGAATACAGCATGCTAACATTATAAGCACAAGCCTACGGTAATTTACATTGTATAAATTAGCCTAGCGTCTAGCAGACATTTCCTCTACTCATAAAAAATAGCGACAACAGCAACATTTAACAAAGGTAACATTAGTAAATTCGTCTCCATTACAACTCACAAGGTTCACCAACAAAACAACCGTCTTATACTGAACACGTCTTCCAAACAAATATAAAATTCTAACATTATTAGCACAATTCTTTAGCATTTTACATTATATAAATTAACCTAGCAACTAGCTGAGATTTCCTCTGCTCATATGAAGCCAGGATAAATCACACGCTTTATTGTCTTAACAAAAAAGCTTAGTTTCCACTGAGGGAAATGGTGTCAGCTTACAGAAACAGACAGGAGGTCTGCGTCGCAGCAATGTGTGGTTACATTTTTGGGGAGGTGCACGTCAGGCTACGGCGTAGGCTACATTGTAGGTAAAGCGTTGATTCGATGCAGAAGTATAAGTCCCGCTTTAGCCGCTTTGCCACTCATAGTCTCTAGTGCACTTGCTCTGTGGGCCCAATGATGTTGGAGATTCTGGTAATTTTACACACAAAAGTTGAACCGTTTTGGCTTCATGCACCACTGAGCAACTTTCATAGGAAGAAACGGCCCCCAACACTGTATCCAGTTGTCTTTAAACATCCATTGTTAGCTTAGCATGAATACTGGAAACAGGAAAACAGCTAGCCTGACTATGGACAGAGTGAGGCTAGCTGTTTCCTCCTGTTTCCAGTCTTTGTGCTAAGCAAAGCTAGGCTAACTGGCTGCTGGCTCCAGCTACACATTTCCCGGACAAACACGAGAGTAATATTCTCATATAACTCTTGACAAGAAAGCAAATTAGCTTTACCAATTGTTTTACCGTTCTATCATGTAAATTAATAATCTTGAAGATTTTCATTTATGTCTGATAAGTCACTATCTATATCTGAACTAGTAACACAGTAGTGATTGAGCCTATGACCCACTGACGAAGCCCTCGCATTTACAGTATTATGAACTGCATGTTGAGGGTGACATTACCAAGAAAAATCACAAGCAGCGCACAGTCATTCATAATCTAGTCTCACACACCAAAATAAAAATACATGTGTGCACACAAACATACTTTGAAAAAAGCCACATTTTCAATACACCATGTACATGTGGACTAGGCCTTTAAAGGTCCAGTGTGTAGAATTCAGAGGCATCTCTTCGCAGAAATGGTTTATTGTAGTCGTAGCTATGATTTCATTAGTATATAATCACCTGGAAATAAGAATCGTTATGTTTTCGTTTCCTTAGAATGAGTCGTTTATATATACACAGAGCAGGTCCTCTTCCGAGGAGTCTGCCATGTAGTTCTGCAGTAGCCCAGAATGGATAAACCAAACACTGGCTCTAGATAGGCCCATTCACATTTTTATGTCAGACATCATAGTTCCCTTAAGCCCAGTTCAGACCAAAGACAAGTTGAAACAGGCAACTACTTGTGCCAATGTATCTAGGTGAGATGGTGTATCATCTCTATGCAACAACTCTGTACTTTTGTTCTGATTTCCAGCTTTTCAGGCTTATTTTGTGGCTGAATATAATTTGTAGCATCCTAAAATATGAGTAAGGATAGTAGTAAGGAAACATAAACAAAAAGAGCATCAGATGGACTTTATTCATAATAAATACGCCACAATAGTAAAAGTAAGCAGCGCCAGTTAATCAGTCAAAGAGAATGTGTGGGGGAGACATGAGCACATACAGTGAGCAGCAGCAGAGACCCACCGTCCGACACCAGAACACCATGAAGAGGCAAACAGAGGGCTCGGGAGGGACATAGCACCTGCCGTAGCAAGCGCACGTCATTTTGACTTGACCAGTGGACTTTACTACAAGTCGATTGGCTGTAGAAACAGGTGACAAGGTGCTACCATCATCTTCAACGGCAGCCAGTTCACACTGCTTCAACTTTTCTCTGCAGCGTTCTAAAACTGTTTCATCTTATTGCAAATCTTTGGTCTGAACTGGGTTTATACGCCTGGCACACAGGAAAAGTTTCAGGTCTGCAGCCTCACCACTAAATCCTTCACACTGGACCTTTAATGTGCCAGCAAACACACTGCAATCACAGCTAATCACCATAGGCGCCGCCAAATTAGATGAAACAGAGATCTTTGAGATTGCAACTTTAACATTTCCATTCTGATGTAATCATGATTGACCTGGTGGTCTACGTAGTAAACTCTGATCACAGCTGTGAGGAAAGTCCTTTATCAGAAGGTTTGATTAAATCCAAGTCAGCTTTATCACCACTGATTAAGTCCATGCGCAGCAAACAATGACATGGAGGTGTTTTGGCTCTATTCTAGGTTTTATGTCATATCTGTAACCCTGGTGATTCTCACAGTTTAGTACAGACCTGCACTGTACAAAGAAAGCACACTTGAGTTTGTTTGATTTCGCAGTGTGAAGACGTCCAATGAGCCGAGCAGTGAGGGGATTTTTGTTATGCCAATGCTGAGGAATATTTTACTTTCTCAAAGCTGTTTGCAAGAGGTGTGATTTGACTCCGCTGTCAGCTAACTGTATATTTGCATTTATATATCTGGATGAGTGTCTGTTCGTGGCAGATGGCATCAGTTAGTCACCTATATTCTTGTTTCTTCACCGATGAGATGGTGAGTAATGTATTCAGTGTAGCATTTAGATCTGTGATGATGATCCATTCCTATGTTTGAGAGAAGATATGTATTTATTTCTGTACTGAGAAAATATAATTTATTTTCAAAAGATAATTTTAAAGAATAGAGTTTTAGATGAGTGGCTTTCATTCCTGATTAGAAAGGAGGTATCTCCTTCTTAGCTGCACTGTCTAAGATGAAAAGTGTGAGTCATTTGCGATAGTATTTCTGTGACTGACTGAGCTTGCTTGCCCATTACAAGCCTGTTAAATGTCGTGTTGAGATGTTGAAGTCCTCCGGGCAGATTCGAGGACACATTTAGAAGGATCTCAGATACAGTTTGAATGACGCCTGCTAACATGTGACCAGAGATGCTTAACCTGCAGGACCAAAATGTACCTTGGCCTCTCCCAGCTTCTTGTCATTCTCCTGTCACTTCTCCTCAGATGATAAAGCTTTGCCTCTTCACCTTTAAATGCCGAATGCTACGATGATTTAAACCTACCTTGCCATTAGCCTGTGCCCTTGATCTTGCTGCCTTATAGAACATTCCCAGCCTTTCATTTAGAAGTGTGTACCGATATCAGCCTGGGGTTATGAAGCTTCTTAGTGTGCTGATCTTGATTCCTAGAGACTTGAGATGCATCTCAGGTTCATCGCTTTCATGTGAACTGAAAGACAGAACTGATCCTTGATCAACACTTTCATTTTGACAAAAGTCTGCCCAAGATTTGTTTCAAATTCAAAGTGATCTGTTAAAGAAGGAATAGTTAAACACTTGGGAAGTACGCTTGCTTTATTTTCTCGTCCAGAGTTAAATGAAAAGATTGGGACCACTCTCATACCTGTATGCTAATTATGAAGCTGGAGTCAGCAGCAGATTAGCCTAGCCTAGCTTAGCATAAAGACTGCAGAAAGAAAACAGTTGGACTGGCTCTGTCAGAAAAGGCAACAAAATCCACCCACCAGCACCTCTAAAGCTCACTGATTAACATGTCTGTAAACATCAAATCTTTGTGTCTTTATGCTAAGCTAAGCTAACTGTCTGTTGGCCGTCGTTTCATATTTAGAGTACAGACATGAGTGTGATATTGATGTCTCTTCTAAATACCTTGAAACACACGGAACAGCATATTCTCACTCCCAACTTGTTGAATACCGACACTTGGTCAGTGGCTGTACAGGTCAAACTATGACACTATAGGTACCCTCTAGCATCAGTTTGGGACATTCAGGGACGCCATGTCATTTACTCTTGTTTCATGCATTGTGTATTTTCAAACTTAACTTCCATTTGCACAGGAAATGTCCAGTTCTTGCTTGTGAAGTGCATACAGTCGCTTTTCAAAATAAACATACCTTTAGTTTTAGGTTTACTTCCTATGGTTAAGGCAGCACGTGCTTAGGTTTAGAAAAAAGTATCATGGTTTGGCTTGAAATAAGAAATTTGAAATTTGTGACAAACATAATGTATACATCACAAGTTATTGATATAACTTACCTTCAGTTTCACACAGGAAATGAACAGTGGTCTCCCAAGTGAAAGTCCAGATCCTGTTTGACCGATTCACCTCCCCTCCCGCCTGCCCTACGTGGACACCCTCACTCTTTATACTATGGCAGTTTCTCAGAGCCTCGAAAAATTATGCCGCCCAGTCTCTCACTGCTGCCTGGTGCATTGGTATCTGACGCTGAGGGCCACTGACCAAACTATGATATTTGACAAGTTGGGAGTGAGAAATAAACAAATAATCGACATGAAAATGCACAACTCACCTGTTAAAATTATGCATCAAAACTATGCGAAATGAATATGCAACAGTTGTTTTGGCGTGACATTAGTTCCACACAGCATGATTGGTTGATGTCTTTATGCCTTTTTCTCAGTACAAAAACTCGGCCTTGGATCAGAAAAACAAATGACAGCTTTTTTGCCGTGAGATAATCACATTCTGTGTGGAAGTAATCATGAAACAAACAGTTTGAAAAAATATATATACAAACTACTGCACAAAAGAAAAAAGCCTCCGATGTGTAAAGGCCTTAACTCTCGACAAGACAGTGCTAAGTGTATTTCCCAAAGTATTGAACTGCTCCTTAAGGTTTGTGGTTGTGTGCTTCTCAAAGAACAGCGGCTGCAGTCAGCTTGAATTCCATCCGTTTCAATGCATTTCAGTTGCTACAAGTTTTCACGGTGGACAAAAAGTATCAAAACGTCCACAGAAACTTTTATAATCCACTTCTTCTTTATAATCCAGCTCTCAGCTGTCCATCTGTACTCTCATTATGTTCCAAACAACAAGACACAGCTTCCTGGCAGAGCTTCAGGGAGAGAGGAAATGAATTATGCTGTCGGAGTGTTTGAGACTTGTCACCATTTGAATCCTCTGTATGCGACATGTTTTAAGGTGACCACAAACGCTGTTCTGCATCAACGGTGATCTATTTACAGCCACCTTAGAAGCACAGGGGGTATTAGATTGTAGATTTTGTGGGTGGAGTATCACTTGAAAATGCCCACATCCTGCCTACTTCTGCTTTACTCCCTGTACAGAGGGTTGAGTAGATGACTCTTGTATGTTGAATCACAAAAATAGAATTCAGTATAATTAATTAATGGATTAATATTTGACTTTCAAACAAGCCTCGTCTGATTAACATGTTCATAATATTAATTCACTTCATTAAGCTGAAATAGAAAGAGTACACCATGCCGTATCATCGAACCAAAAGTCTGTAACTGAAGCAAACCTTCTCGATTGACTGAAGCATTTTACTGAATATTGATGGATGGTGGATGTACAGTAGTAAAGCCCACACAGCACAATCCAACAAAGCAAAATTGGGTAATCTACATTGGGTTTGATTTGGTTCAGCAATTTAAAATCCCCCTGGGTGTTCTGGATCAGAGTTTAAAACCACACACAGTCCATATTATGGCCTTAGGAATCACTCAGCAAACTAATTATGTTTAATCAAGATGTGTGATACTTATGTCTTAATTGGTCCTCTGTGCCTGTTCCCATTAACCCGTCGTATATACTCCCAACGTTTTCCACCAAGAGAAGGACAAGCTGTTGTTTTTACCCACCTTCCAAATGCCTTTCATTTTTGCCAGATGACGCTGGTCTGATCTTGAATCACCACAAAGAAATGTTTGCACCAAAAACAAAAGGAGAGAGGAGGGGAAGGTATCGAAACATGAATTTAATTTCATTCCCAGATGTACAAAAAAAAAAAAAAAAAACCTTAACTTTGGTTCTTCTGATGTGAATTTATGTTCATATTCTTTGCATGGCATTTTTGGAAATATCTTGGAAATATTAATCACAGCACAGATTATTTGTATGGTTTCAAATGGACCTCTGTAATATAAGAAAAATATTTAATTGTAATAAATAATATATGAGTTTGAACATGTGTTTGGGAGACTTTATTTATGCATTATATCTAGTTCAAATACTAGGTGGAGAGTTGTAGTAACAGTTGTTGCCCACACGAGGGCTCACTCAGCCAATATTTTTTATATCTGATCTGACAGTTCGTCTGATCCTCATTACATCATGTATGAAAAGGTTGAGTGGACATCTCTAACACATGCATTTACTCAAGTAAAAGTACTAATTCCACACTGTAGAAATATTCTGTTTGTACTGCATTAAAAATATTACTTAATTAAAAGCATGTAAGTACAATCAGGAAATATATTTAAGTGTTAGAAGTACTTTCAAAATCATAAAAGTAATTAAAAAGAAAAGAAGCAAGTCCTCATATTTGAGAAGCTGAAGCAATAAAATGTTTCTGCATTATAAATTACTCAAACAATTATCAAAATCCAATAAATGTTCTAATCAGTTGACTAATTGTTTCAGCTGCTCTTTTATATTTTCATATGGTTTGTGTGCAAAAATCTTAATTTGAAAAGTAGCCATTATCATTATTGGCCATTATCAAATATTTCAAGTGGAGTAAAAAGTTCAATATTTACCTTTTAGGAAGTAGAAAGTGACAGGAAATTGAGATACTCAAAGAAAAAGTACTGTAAATTTGTGCTTAAGACAGTACTTGAGTAAATGTACTTAGTTACATTCCTCCACTGAACAATAAGACGTGACAGGCATTTGTTTTTATTTATTTGTAACACCCGTAATGCCAACTTGGCCTTACATAGCACTTCCTCATTAACTTGGTCCTATAGTCATTATTTGACTCGTTCAAGTGATTGACTAATGCTTAAAGTACCATGTGAAATCTATTAGTGTTTGTGCTGCACATACATGGAACATTTTACAACACAAAATAAAACTAATCACACCAATAGGTCAATTTAAAACAGTGACCTACAAACGACTCTTGAATGTAATTGTTTTTGAGCTGTGTTCCATTTTTGCTGTTTTTTTTCCCCCTCATTAATTATGTGTGTGTGTGTGTGCATGTGCGTGTGCGTGTGCGTGTGCGTGCGTGCGTGTGTGTGCGTGTGTGTGTGTGTGTGTGTGAATAATATTGAAATTGAGGGCAGACCCTCGCTGATTGCTTGAGATTTAAATAAAGATTGAATGGACATCTGATTTGTTTTATCAAATGCAGTCATCAGTGATCAGTGCTGAGATTTTCAAGGGTCTTGAAGAATAACATTAATGACTAATGTGTGAAATATTGCATGAAGTGCTCAACAAAAACGGTTTGTGCAGGAGTGGAAAGACATTTGAGGTATGCAGGCCCGCCCACAGAATGACTGGGCTCCTGAAAAGGTCAAGTAATTGGGCCCTGTCCAAATCTGCTTTGCTCATATCAACACGTGTGCTCTTTCTCTGCTTGCTAAGAGCAGTAAATGTGAATGGCTGCCCACAGTTTTTTTATACCATTTTCAGGAGAGAGTGTTTTGGTCATGAAGCAGGCAGCATTTTATTAAAACAACAGCAAAATAGTTTTTCTGTTGTTTTGATAAGTAATGGTGAAAATTGAGGTTCAAAATAACACATAGTTATCATTGCTTATATGTAGGATGAACATGATTATTGCTATTGGCTGGGTCCCAGAAAGCTTCCCCCTTTTTCCCCTTATGAGCGGCCCTGGAGTTATGCAAGCTGAATCTACTTACAAACATGAAACGGTTTGTGAAGCTCCTGTGTTATCATGACTGCTTTGGTTCAATCAGTTCTCACATCTAGCAACTGTGTCATTCTGCTACCTGTTTATGTTTGTTTCCATCCATCCATTTTTATCTGCTTTTCCATGGCTGTGTGACAAGGGCAGCAGGCTGAGCAAAGTACTCCAGACATCCCTCTCCCCAGCAACACTTTCCAGCTCCTCCTGGGGAATCCCGAGGTGTTTCCAAGCCAGATGAGATATAAAATCCCACCAGTGTGTTCTTGGTCTACCCCAGGGCCTCCTGCCAGTTGGACGTGCTTAGAAAACTTCTAACAGGAGGCGCCCAGGAGGCATCCTGATCAGATGCTCAAACCACCTCAACTAGCCACGTTTGATGTGAAGGAGCAGTGGCTCTACTCCGAGCTCCCTCCGGATGCCTGAGCTCCCTACCCTATTTCGAACTGTACGTTCAAACCAGAAGCTTCCAAAGAGGCAAAGTCTCTCGTGGACGCCCAAGAAGCACAACTGTCAAAAATATTTCTGGCAGCTTCGGTCGCTCTAGTCGCGACGTGAATCATTGAACATTCTATCGTGCTTGTCAATTTAAAGCAGCCGCAAAGCGAAGTACTGGCTCTAAAGCAGCGTAGTTGCTGCTCGCTGTTGTCCAGTCAAAAAGCTCATAGTTGGCCCACAGAAAGTTATGTTTGGTCAATGAAAACAGAAAACGTATGTTATCCCATTCAAAGCAAGCAAGGAAGACTTGTATGCTACGCCGCAACATTAGCCTGCAATTCTCTCCTCTGTTACTAACATTACACACCAGCTACCTCCGCGACACGGTCCCAAGCCTCACTCTTTTTATTTTGGTCTCTGTAACTGAACAGCGACACATTATAAAGGACTGAGTGGGCAAGAACACAAGTAAAAAACTTCTCGGTATCCATTGTCGGAACAAGTGTGCTGTAGGAACCAAAATTACATGGCTTGTTCTCTGGGACCCGCTTCATCAAAGCACGTCAGCATTCCGATTGGTTGCTGCCGAACCGCGTCAGAGCTCATTATCATAAAGTTAAACGAGTTTTAACTCCCCTCCGGACCGCTCCGGTCGCTTTGGTCGCCCAAGACGTGTGGCTGACGACCAGGTCGCCCAAGTTGCCCAAATCGCGGGGCTCTCAATGAAAATGAATGACTTCCACCGTTTTGGAAGCTCTGGTCGCTGTTGGTTTGAACATACAGTAAGGCTGAGCCCAGCCACCCCACAGAGGAAACTAATTTTGGCCACTTGTATCCTCAATCTCATTCTTTTGGTCACTGCCCAGAGATATGACCATAAGTGAGAGTTGGGACGTAGATGGACCAGTAAATTGAAAGCTTCGCCTTCAGGTTCCCTCTTTACCACAACGGTCCAGCCCGCATCACTGCTAACACTACGCCAAACTGCCTGTCTGTCTCAGGCTCCATTTTACCCTCACATACATACAAGACCCCGAGATACCCGACCTTTGCTTTGCTTTGCTTAGGGCAGTAACTCTCTCTACCAAGAGGGGGCAATAAACGCTTTTCTGCCAGAGAATCATGCCTGAGATTTGGAGGTGCTGACTCTCATCCCGACCACTTCACACTCAGCTGCAAAACGCCCCAGTACATGCTGGAGGTCACGGTGTGATGAAGCCAACAATTAGAAATGTATGTAAAGGTGCTGTTTATGACTCCTTTTATTGCTTCTGTTTCATGAAGTTGACCAATTTCAGCAATAAAAGGAGACTCACACACCTTTCCGATACATGAAAACCATCTGAACTTCAGGAATGTCATTTGCCTTTTTTGCATTTAATGTAAACAATCACAAACAAAGAAATATAATATTTAATCCACATAAATCAAAATCACTTTTCTTTTCACTGTTTCGAGTCTTTCCCCTTTGTCTCTGCTTTTGTAATTCATTCAGCTCTCTCCACCTGAAATGATTATGATCCCATTTATCTGTTAACGCTGCGTCGATAATGACAGGAAAAACAAGAGTGGGTGTGAGCATCTTGAAAGCAGACACAAGCAGATGTAAATCATCTTATTTCAATAATCAGCCCCTGCCATGAATATACATGAAGCCTTTAGCAACACTCAATCAGGTGATGAGGTTTTAAATGGCATGAGCAGGTAAATCATTTGCATCTATAACAGCGAGCATGTGTGGGAAAGGAGTCAGAAAGAGGGGCCAGCTCTTTCACTAATGCTATTATTTAGCAGTTGTGTGTGTGTGTGTGTGTGTGTGCGTGCTTCATGAATTGTTCAGTGAGTGTGTGTTTATTATGACTCTGCTACAGTCTCTTCTGGATGTCCTGGTCCTGTTTTCTTCACTGACAGCCAGTACAGGATCTACTTTTAATCAATTATTACCAACCACGCATACTGGCATCCCAAGGGGGGGTACCTCAGAAACCAGTATGGATGTGGAAATACTTGTGGAGTCGCTCAGCTAGTCTGGAAGGGGAGACCGGGGTTGGTTGGCATACAGCTTTTATTGTGAGGGTAACATATAGTATTGAAAGTAAAAAAAAATGGTCTGTAAATTAAACATATTAACTCAATAGACTCAATAAACTGATTCACAGGGCCAGTAACGTCATGGGGGCAGAGCTGGACTCTCTGGGGGCAGTGTCAGAGAGGAGGATGCTGTCTAAGATACGTGTCATCTTGGATACTGTCTCCCACCCACTCCACCCTGTGCTGCTCAAACACAGAAGCACATTTAGCAACAGACTCATTCCCCCAAGATGCACCACAGAGTGCCACAGGAAGTCATTCCCGCCTGTGGCCATAAATCTGTACAACTCAGCCACTCTGAGTCAGTAAAGAGGCATCTGGACTTCATTCATCTTCTGAATTTATAATTCATAATTATCTACTGGGTGCAATAATTCAACTGTGCAATATTTTTCAGTTTACGACTTTATCATGCGCATAACTGTACATCTTTCTTGTGTTTACCTTTATTCTGTTCTTGTTTATTCTATTGATGTATATAGTGTAGTTAAATTTCATTTTATTTTTTATATTTTAATATCTTAAGTACCATTGTTAAACACTGTAGCATAATGCACATTCTATTTTAATTTTATCTTAATGCATATTTAATCTACAAATTTAATGTATCATTTCTATTTAATTTTGTTTTATTTTATTTCATTGTATTTAATTTAATTTTATTTTATTTTATTTCATTGTATTTCATTGTATTTTATTTTATTGCTTTATATTTACATACTTCTATTTCATACTCTTATTCTTATGTCTTACAATTCTCTATGCTTTACATCGGAGCAACTGTGTCGAATCACAATTTCTCAGCGGGGATCAATTAAGTATTTCTGATTCTGATTATAAAGCTAAAATTATAAGCCATTTTCTGTGGGATGGAAGAAAACCTAGAATTCATATGGACAATTTGCCAATTAAATCATGCCAGCCAAAGAAGGGAGGGGGGTGTATCACTGCCAAATATAAAATATTATAGTATTTCTCTTGACATGGCAAAGCTTGCCAGATACTGGGGCAAAACAAATGCTGATTTGGACTGGATTGTGACTGAACAGTAACTTACTTCTCCTTTTAAACCTACTGAAGCTCTCACACAAACAATTAAACATGAGAATAATAAGAGTAAAATCCTATAAATAAATAATAAATCATATCCGAGCACATTCAAGAATAGTTTGGCAAGAAGTGCATGAAAAATGTATGATTTCTGGTATTATTCAAAAAATATTCAGCCATATGGCACAATGTAATAAATGTAATAAAAAAGGAGAGGCAGACATTCAATTGGGCTCAGTGGTTAAGAAAAGGTATCAGAATATTAGATGATCTATTTGAAGAGGGTAATTTTTGTTCATATAATAGGATGAGGGAAAAATTTAACCTTGAAGGATGAAGCCACTTTTGGAAATATTAAAGGGAAAGTTCCTTTTCATCAAGATAAAAATCTAATCGAGTGCCACGTACGGCTGCCACCAATGTTCCACAGAGCATCAGAGTGGTATGAAACATGTCCCTGGATAAAAAACAATGGTTGTGGTAATCTAAGGATGATATGGGAGAAAGACCTGTGTTGTAAATCGGATGAAAAACATGGGATGGGATGCTTTCCAACACCAGGGAATACATCAGGCCAGAGGCCAGAGGCAGATGTATTCAGTCTAAAATTATTCACAGATGTTATCACAGTCAATAGAATGGGCCTACTTTAAGTCGATCTGTATTGGAACTGCAGGAGAGAACATGACACATATATGCATGCATTATGGGAACGTCCTAGGGTTTCTCCCCTGTGGAGGAACGTTCTGCATTATATTGATAAATGGTGAGAATGTGAATTGCCTAGTTCGCCAAGGCTGTGTCCTTGGTGACAAAACTGTAGCACCAAATTTAAATAAATTTGTATTTAGAATATTGAAACCTGGTCTTATAACCTGTGCTCGGATGATTCTCAGGTGTTGGAAGGAGCCTCAAACTCCTACACTGAATATGTGGACGGTTGAAATGATAGAAACTACTGTGTGTGAAAAGATACTGGGCAAATTAAATTGGAATAATGATATGGTCAGTGGAAATATGTCAGGAGAGAACAATTTGATCATGTAACGACACTTATGATGTGGTATAGTGACACGCTGCAGTAATGACTGGCCCGCCGCTGTGACTGAAAAGCTGCCTTTCCTGTATTAACGTCTGTCGATACTTGCCAGACATCCTGCCTGTTAATTTGTTTCTGTTTTGGATTATTGTGTTACTTTAGTATTGATTTTCATGTTAAAAATGTAATTACAATAAAACTTATTATAAAACTGTGTGAGATAGATGTATTGTAAATGTGTGACTTCAGTTTAATAGATTTAGGAATCAGGTACATTTTGATATAAAATTTGAAGGTCTGCGATAAATGGCTAATATAATTTCATCACACACTCAGTCAGATCTGAGCGGGGTTGGTGTCAGCCAATTATAGCAGTACCAGATGTAACTAGCTTTATTTTGAGAGATTAAAACGATTTTGAAAGACTGAATAATGTTTATATTTTTAGTGAATTGTTATTATTGTTTTTAATCACCTCCTACTTATTCAGAAGTTGTCAAATACCGCCGTTTGGTGAGTGTTCTGCCCACCAAGCATTGACAAGAACAGCCATCCTGTTAGAGCTATTTCTAGCAGGCTCTTCTAGTTTCCTTTTTTTTTAAAAAAAAAAAAAATCACCTGAATGCATCACCTGACCTGCCATCTCAGGAGTCTCTAATTAAAGGTAAGTGTGGTGAAAAGAGTGTGGGGCATAGTGACACACAGTCTTCAACCACTGTGTGTTTGGTTAAGCTTAGCTTGTTTGAAGAACTCGTTTATTACCCCACTGATCTGACCTTTGTTTTTTCAAAAGGCCCGTTTCTTTTAGGGAATGTTTGTTTGGGTTTTTTATTTTTTATTTTGACGAGACAGTGAAGACAAGCAGTTCACAGTTTCATCCTGCAACTCTCCATACATCCTGCAAATCAATCAACTCCTAAACCGCCTGAAGCACCCTGGATCATCAAACAGTGAGTACAAACAAACCAAAGACAATGAGTCGATCATATCTCCTGTTATGGCACTTATTTAGAAGCTGCAATACATGCTTTCGCAGCAGCATGATACGCTGCCCAACAGGGTCAGTTTGGAACGCTGAAGGGGAAACAACGTAACTTAAGCAGCTGGAAAGTAGACTGGTCAAACAAACACTGGACTTTCACCCAGGAAACCAATGTTTGCTTCTTGTTTGAATATTAAGCCAACCCATGATGTTTTTTGCTGAAATAAACATAAATACAAGGTGTTTTATCAGCATTTATTTTTAAAAAGACTGTGTGTTTTCACAGGTAATGAACAGTTTCTCCTCATAAGCAAAGTGTATTTTGAAAAGAGGCAATGCATGTTACAGGTGTAAATTGACATGGCATCCCAGGACGTCAGCAACGACGCACCCAGTATAGCAGATAAGCCTTAACTTGTAGCCACTGAGAGGCTGCATAGACAGGTTACTTACTAGTACTTACTGTGCTCCATTGACTCTAATGCAATCGTTTCAGATTTCCTTCATTCTCAGGCTGGTTTTGTGGATGTGGAGCTAAATGTTGTGCCTGGGGCACGTTGTGTATTAATGATACTTGTTACCTGGAGAGGTTGGAAAAAGATATACGTTTCTTCCCTGTTCCAAAACCAAAATCAAACCCTGAAAAGTGTAGGGTTAACTAGCTAGCTACTGAAGATATAGCCTACTGAATGTATACACATGCTGCTTTTGCTTTTTAATGATTATAACAGTTAAAAAAGATCTACCCTGCTGTACAGGAACCAGTGAAGGGAAGCAGGGAAACAAAGCTGTGTGTCATCGCATTGTGCGCACAAGAACGTTGTTTGACTTCAGCAAGCACTGGCGGTCGCAGGGGTGTAGCCAAACACCGATCATCTGCACACACTGCGATGCCACACAGCTGGTTCAATATCTGCTAAGTTTCCCTTTATATTCATTGTCTTGTGTGGCGATCAGCAGTGATGTGGTGGTTCACTTTTACACTGTGATCTGTAGCCTATAGTTCGGCTTTAGCTTCTAACTATCTTTGTCTTTTCAACCTGTTGTTGCTGCTGAGTCAGTTTGACATCCTGGATATATCCGTCAAACACAGACTGTAGACCCCTCTGTCTGCTTCTCTCTGGAATCACTGTTTCATTTGTCCAAAAATATGATAATATTTCTTCAGGGAGTGCAGTTAGTTACAGTGTGGGCTACATGCTTACTCCCACAGCTTGTCGGACCATGACGAAGGGGCGGGGCTTAGCGAAAGGTCAATTTGACATGGTGGCCAAATGTGGAATTACAATGTCCAGGTGCATTACATGATGCTGTTGAGCCCAAAAACACTTCCATCCAAACTTGCATTGTGAAAGCAACTTATGTTAATCACTGGATACATTTTTGTGAGCGTCACAACCCCCACAAAATGATTTGTTTCAGTATCGGGATTTAATCCAGCTCTATGGGCCCAATGATGCCGAAGTTCAGGGTAACTTCATACTGTCGAAATCAAGCTCTTTTGGCTTCATGCAGCGCTGAGCATCTTCCCCGCCTCCAGTGCTTTATCCAGTTCTCTTTATACATCCATGAGTTTGACATGACAGTAAGTACACTTCATCAGCTGTGGAAGTGCCTCATACACAAAAGGTTAACCACTGATTTTAATTACACTTTCATTGACAACAGGCAATTAGAGCTGCAACTAATTAAATCAATAGCCATTTACTGTTGTTTAAACATTCAATTTATTTAAGAGGAAAAAAAAGTGCCTGTTCCCAAAAGCCTCTTCAGTGATAGATTTTCCCCGTGTCAGACCTGTCAGAGGAAGTGGCTTCAAATTGGATTTCTGTATGTCATGTCAGCTATCTTACATGAGGTGCTGAGAGCATTTGTAGGCAGTGGCAGCAGAGGTCGTGACCTGGTGTTTAAATTACACACCTGTGAGGCTTTCCGCGCACTGAGTCATTCCAATTTTGCACCACTCTCCTGTCTTTTAAACCTCTCCTGCCCTCTGTGCGCCTGCAGACATTCGCGATGTACTAAATCACATGCAAAGTGGCTTTACCTTTCAGAAAGTTTCCGATTATTCAAGCAAATTGATGCTGTTGCTTATCCGACACGGTTTATCTGCAACATCTAATGTGCTGCAACACTTTGTGCTCGTTATGTTGTAAGAAACAATAAATGTGACAGTGTTTTGTGCGATGTAAGAGCCAGCGCTGAATGCTTTATGACTTTATTCAGGGCACAGAGATCTGTTTTTTCTGTTTCTCTTTTTGTTTGTGCGAAATCCTCTCCGCATGGAGGCAGACGAAACAATTAGGCAGAGACTTGTCTGACATTTAGGATTTTCATGCTCCATCAAAACTCTCACTAATTATTCTGGGTTGTTTTTATAAAACTTCTGCCTACAGTGCACCCTCCAGGTAACACTGTGACTCCACGGGAACTGGAGCTGAGCTTTGTGAGTCTACAGAGAAACAAAATATTACACCTAATAGCAATGTAAAGCCTGTAAATTGAGCTCTTCAGATCAAAATGCCCTGTGAGGTTTTTCCAGAATTGTCTCATTTGTTTGTTGCTTGTTCTCTGTATCACCAGGCAGTGAGAGCAGACATCATAACAACACCTTTGTCTTTTAAGGATTGGTTTGTTCCTCATTACAAATGCATAGAGTTTAGTGCAACCATCGAGACAGAGTACCATCATCTCTCCTGAATTTACACTGATAGCACACAACCACCGGTACTTAACTATATCAAGATCACTGACATTTGCATATTAAGACTTTGTTAAGCCTGCTCTCATTTGCATTCTCATAAAGGATGCGCGCAACACATTCAGACATGAGGGTAGCCGGGTGCATAAGTGGACGTGGGATTTGCGTACAATATGTTGCATGTTGTGTACGGTGTTAACAACAGCTGCACTTCTGGTTATAATATGTGTCATGAGACATCCAAACAACCAAACAAAGGAACTGTGTTTGATTAAGTGCAGATACTTGTCTGTTTGTGCTATACTCTGATGTAATTACACGTTAATTGCTTTGGCTACAGACACACTAATTAACATTACAGATGGTTTTCAGTTGTTTATTTTCCCTAGAGTACGATAAAATAATGTTTAGCTTTCAAAATAAGACTTCTTTTTATTGACTGTTAGCTTTTTTTTTCTAAATATATTTTATTGAGCAGATGTATTCCACATATAATCAACATCTAAATTAAAGGCTTATTTTTCTGAACTTTACAATTGCGCATAATACCCTGAGATCAATAGGAGATCACATGTTGTAGTAGGCGCAAAGGTAGGATCAAATATGGTAGTAAAAGTGCAATTACATCAACATAAAATAATACAATAAAAAAAGAGAAATGACAATAACAATAACCATAACAAGATGACCATTATCCACAAAGTCATAGGGCTACCCTCCCATACACACCCCACTTCTCCACTCCTCCCACCTCCCTCCCCCCACAGAGACCTATCACTCTTTTGTCATTTCAGTTATAGTACAGTGTGTGCTGGGGTTAGATTGTTAGCTTTTAGTAGAGATAATTGTCACATGATGTCTTCCTGAGACCCAAACTTTTGTTTGGTATGCATTTTTGATTTCTCCTAGCTATTTAGGATCAGTAGGACCTGATAAGTTTAAAAAACTAAACATTGTCGACGATGATAAAGTCCCAATGTACCCAAATGAGTGCTTCCTAATTAACAGTGTCTTAGCTTGTTACCGTTGCTAAAAATTAGTCAAATTTGTTGCCATATCAAACTACAAACATTATTAATCATTAATAAACAAGTTTCAACCATAAAATGTGATCAGGTTTTGGACCTTGTCCACGTTTGTGTCTGTGACGGCAGAGCGGAGTGTGCGGGTGGGAGTGTGATGATGGAGGAGCTCAGACAGGTAGGCTGGGGCCTGGTTATTGAGGACTTTGTATGTTATGAGGAAGATTTTGAAGTGGATTCTCAGGGGGATGGGGAGCCAGTGGAGCTCATGAAGAACGGGGGTGATGTGGTCACGGGTGCAAGAGTGGGTGAGTAGCCGAGCAGCAGAGTTCTGGATATACTGGAACTTATTGAGGGTTTTTGAAGATGAGCCATAGAGTAGACTGTTGCAGTAGTCCAGACGGGAGATGATGAAGGCGTGGATGAGGGTTTCTGCAGCTGAGGAGGAGAGGGATAGACGGAGACGGGCCATATTCTTGAGGTGTAAGAAGGCTGTTTTGGTGATGTGTTCAATGTGCTGGTCGAAGGAGAGGGATTGATTTGGAAATGACGCCAATATTTTGGATGTGAGGGGAGTGGGATTCTGTGGAGCCGTCGATGTTGAGGGTGAAGTTATGGGTGGATTTGGTGAGTGCTTTTGGTCCAGTGATGATCATTTCAGTTTTGTTGCAGTTTAATTGGAGGAAGTTGTGACCAAGGGGGAACAGGTACAGGATGAAGAGAAGGGGACCCAGAACTGAACCTTGGGGGACACCTTGGGGGGAGAGGAGCAGTGGGGAATTTGCAGTTATTGATGGAGATGAACTGAAGTCTGTCAGAGAGATGTGATTTGAACCAGTTGAGAGCAGTGCCAGAGATGTTAAAGACGGTTTCAAGTCGGGTGAGAAGGATGTAATTGAAGGTGTCGAAGGCAGCGCTGAGGTTGAGGAAGGATGAGGATGTTGAGGTTTTTAGATGGATTAGTGTATTGTGGTCTTACTGCCACTAGATGGCACAAAAAAGTGTCCATAAAAGAGGACAACAGGTCTACGTTAAGGAGAATGAAGTATAAGTGTAGCCAGAATATGTATTTAACCCTCATCGTTAATTATTTGGTAGGCTACACAGGCTCTTTTGGTCACTTTCATTTGTGGTCGTAATTGGCACAGGTGTGGGTGTGGTTTCACATTATTTTACCTGTTCATTCACTGGCATGGCAGCTTTTAGACAAAGAAGGTGAGTGTGGGCTCCGATATTTGCTGTTGACCGTTATCACATAATGTTACTGAAATTATGTAATCACATTAGCAATATTTCATCTCATTTTGCCGTAGTTGTTCAGTTGTTTGTTTAATAAATCATCATAAAAACGCATCGTTAGACTTCAGCATGGACTTCTTTGAATGAGTCATAGTTAAGAGCCTACTCAACCTCGTAGCAGCTCTATTCATTGATAGTAGTCACTACAATAAGGTCCAGTAAACCCAAAGACCCAAGATCATTTAAATTCATTTTAACCCCACTCTGCTTTCATGGCACTTGAAATGTAACTCAGGCGCCTCCCATTTCCATAGATCATCTCTGAGATGTTTCTACCCTGTCACTGGACTCCAGCTGTGCTTAAGTCAATTGATTGAGAATGATTTAGAAAGGCACGCACCTGTCCATGAAAGGTCTCACAGCTGACGATGCATATCAGAGCAAAAGCCATTGTGTGGGGCTTCAGGGATTATGTAAGGTTGTTTGAATTTGAATTTTTAAATACAGCATGTAATCCATGCAGAGCTTCATAAAAGAGGGTGTGCAGAAAATGCCTAATGGCTGGTTAGAAGATGCTGAGAAGCCCTGCGATGACGCATTAGTCACCAGAGTGCTTATTTCCAGGTAAAAGTGACTCATCTTCTAGTAAAGCTGCTCTGAGCTGTTGGGGCAGAAAGCCACCATCAGTTGTACGAGTGATACAAATAGAACAACGTTTAAACCAGCAAAACAAACATTTGTGACAGCTTCAAGAAAGCAAGGGGACACAACAGGAACATATGTAAAATATGTGCACGCAATTTGTAAAATGCACCTGCAACAGACTTTTAAAAAGAATTCAAGTTAACCGCTTTTACTCCAAAATCCGATCATGAGGTCATAAACGTTTTCATTTCCTCAGATTAATTCGCTCTTTACTGTTTCACACAACCCATTGAACGACACGGATGATGGTTTTTTTCCACTCACCGTCTAAAAGTTGACATTTAAACATGCTGCAGATTAGGCCTACCGTTGTGTTCGTCAAATGTCACAGCTACAGCGGAAAGTGAGAGAAACATTTGGTGGCTCAAGGCCAAACTGAATGACAGAAATACATTATTTATTCATTATTACAGAAACTCGTGAACTCGTTTTATCACTTAACCTACATTGAGTGAATGCAGAGGGAACAATGATTTGAATAAAGCTGTTTATTGAATGAATATCAACAAAATAGAATAGATTACACGTGTAGTGCACATACTGCTGTACAGATACTATCATACACAGTTCACTTAAAGAGGAAAAGAGTGGCAAATAAACATTTAGATTAGAGCAGCATGTTATTATATACATAAGCATGCCATAGAGTCATAGAAAAGCTCACAAATATGAACATTTAGGTAAAAAATATAAAATTGATTGAGTATTTCTGCAACGACAAGAGCAAACTCACTGTTTAAAGTACATTTTAAGCTCACAGCATCATATTTTTCAGTGCTGAATAGATTTTCTGTACACAAACCTTCATACGTCTGTTTAGAATATAAAACATGATACGCACAAATCCTTTGAATCAAAGCAGGCTAATGTTTTTACACTTGAAGCAATTGTGTCAAAGAGACAGAGCTGCTGTGTGTTGTCGTTTGTGACCGTGAGCAGCTGTGTACACTGTGGCTGTTTTATGAAAGCCTCTGCAACGCACTTTGTGAGCTTTTGAATCTCACTGTGCTTTAAATGAATTTCCTTTCCACTCAGGTTGCTTGTCAGTATGAAGGCTGAGAAGATTCAGATTCATTTTGCAGGGAAGAATTTACTCTGCGTCATTTCACACCAGCGGATACAATTCTTGCGTGTATTCAAGCAAAACAACAAATCAAGCGTAGTTGTCTTGAGGGCTAACATTATTCACGACAGCACCCGGTAAATCTGCCACGATGGTGGTGGTGTGAAGGCGCTGCACTCTGTGTGATATTGTCAGGGTGCTTGACCCCTGACCCCTGTCCTTTCCTTTGCTTCTCCTCCGGGACAGGAAGTGGCGACACAGGTAGGACAGTAACTTTTCATGCAGTGAGGCGTAAATAAAAGGGTTGTAGCAGGCGGAGCTCATGGCAAGCAGGTGAGTGGACACCTGTATGATGTTCACGTAATTCTTCCCTAAAATGGAGAAGTCTGTGTCCAGGTCACGGATCAGATTCACCACCTGTGAAGTTAAACAATATAGCATTCAGCAGTCATCCCAGGAATAGGTAATTTGATGATGAATTCAAGAATTAATTTCTTTCTTTGTTGTCTTACAGGTCCAGTGTGTAAGATTTAGAGGCATCTAGCTACACATTCTCACTCCGACCTCGTCACATATCGACATTTGGTCATAGACCTTCCAGGTCCAGGTACAACGTGAAAAGTACCCTGGGTGTGTTGGTTGTTGACGCTCTGGGACACGTTGTCAAGTTCTGCCTGTCACATGCTTTGTCTTCTTTCAAAATACACTTTCGTTTTCACTGGAAATTTACCGTTTACATACATACATACATCTTTCAAAATAAACACACTTCGTCAGTATAACACCAGGAATTGGCGTTTTTTTGCCTTCACCAATTAACCTACATGGTTAAGTTTAGACAACAAGAGCATGTGGTTGGGTTTATGAAAAAAGAACAGGGTTTGGTGAACACTGCTCTCATGGGTGAAAGTCGATGTTTGTTGGACCCATCCATCACCCCTCCCGCCTGCCCTACTCGGACTTTCGTCACCTTAACTTTCGTGTGTCCTCCTGACGCTACTAAGTGCCAATAAACTAGAACGGTGACTGGCGGCATATAAATATTTAGTTAGGTTAAATGTTCTGTCTGTTGCTGGTTTAAGCCAGTCATATTAATATTGAGGTTATTTGTTTTCTTGCAAAGAATAAACTCAGAATATTGACACCACCATCAAGTCTGTACGATGAAGATTAAGCTGCAGTCAGAGGCAGTTAGCTTAGCTTAGCACAAAGACTGGAAACAGGGGGAAACAGCTAGCCTGACTCTGTTCAAACATAACAAAATCCCCCTAACAGCACATATAAAGCTCACCAATTAACATATTATATCTTGTTTGCTTATCCTGCACAAAAATCAAGGTGTCAAAGAAAAATTACACTTTTTCAGGGTGCAGAGTTGGTTGCCTTGCAACTTCACTTTGACTACAAGACTCCTTGAGGTCACTACACCAGCTAAGAAATAGGGGCGCATTCACACCAGGATAGTCCGGGGGACTCGGTTCGATTGGGCGGGGAATGCCGAAAAACTTCACACCTTCATTTGGTTCATTTCACTTTCACATTGCACTTTCTAAAGCGGACCAAACCGCCTGGACGTTGTCACGCAGTTACAACAGCTGCTGGTTTGGGGGGGCGATATTGGCCGATACGACCACTGACCAGGAAGAAAAAAAGCATGAGGAAGAAGAAAACCCGGCTCATCGATTGGCCAGGACCGAAAATGGAACTCCATCCCCTTCAGTCAGAGACCTTAATATATTGCTGTGGCAGTTTTTTTTTAACCTTGATGCGGCACTGATCTGCTGACTGATTATTTCCGCGTGCCGCCATCCTCTCGCTAAACAATTTAAAAATGCTGGACCGCTGGATAGTCCGTTTGCATTTCCCACTGTAAGCTAACCACACCAGGGTTCACTTGCAAGTGAACCGAGACCCCAGTTTTCAAGTGGACCAGGGTTCGCTCGTTTGGTCCGCACCAGAGTTCGAATGAGCATTCACACCACTCCAAACGAACCAAACTATCCGTGGAAGCGGACCAGGGTTCATTTAAAGTGGACCAAATAGCGTCAGTGTGAATGCGTCCATAGTCCGGCACATAAAAATTGTAAAAATTGAACAAGAGGTTAATAAACATGATATAATCTTTTAGTTAGTGATTTTAAGAGATGTTACTGGGTGGATTTTGTTACTGTTGGACAGAGCAAGCAGTTTCCCCATTTCTATTGTCTATGCTAAGCTAGGCTAACCGGTCACTGGTTAGCCTCTTATCTAACTCACAGCAAGAAAGCAAATACGTGTATTCTCAAATTTCCTTTTGTGCAGGAACAGAACATATGTGTTAGTTGGCGACTGGCTGTAGTCTTTGAAGTGTGTTCCGGTGCAACTTATAAGCCGAGACACAGGCGACATGAAGCAATGCAACAGTTGGCCTTTGTTGCCACTGGTTCATTGATGTCAGTTCGTTGTGTTGGGGCTTAAAGAATTCATGACCTCCGCCAAAGGGATTACGTTTTCAGTGCAGTTTGTTTGTCTGTTTGTCAGCAGGATTACAGGCCTGATATTCATGAAACTTGGTGTAGGGGTGGAGCACAGGCCAAGAAAGAGGGCATCACATTTTGAGGCAGATCTGAATCAGTACACAAATTATTTTTCACTTTCATCAACATTGCGAGGTAGGGCATTTGCCTTTGGTGGAGGTCAGCGCTCTCCGAGTGAGCGTCGAGTTTATTCATCGTTTCATGTATCGTGGGGTGGCTGTGGCTCAGGAGGTAGTGCAGGTCATCCACTAATTGGAAGATCAGAAACCCAAATTGCTCGCAATGGCACAGATCGATGTGTGAGTGTTTTTAAAAAAACTGAGGAGCAGGTGGCACCTTGTGTGGTAGCCTTGGCCACCAGCGTATGAATGTGTGTGTGAATGGGTAACTGTGACTCATTGTGTAAAAAGGGCTTTGAGTGGTTGGATGACTAAAAAGGCGCTATATAAGTGCATTCACCATGTATCTGTCAAATCATCAGTCTCTCTTTCCCACTCATCTGTACCTGTAAGGGGAGCCACGAGAAGGCGAAACAGAGGACAGACACCAGCAGCAGATAGAAGGTCTTCCTCCTCCGTCTGCTCCACGCAGCCCTTGCAGATCTCAATTCTTGACACGCCGTCAAGCCCAACGTGGTCCTCTGCTTCAGCTGATAGGATATAGCACAGTAGGAGATGGAGACTGCAGCCAGTGGGACAAAGTAGGAGAAGAAGAGAATGAAACAGGAGTAGATGAGGCGGCCTCGCTCCTGGCCATCCCAGAACTCCTCACACACTGCCATCTGCAGCCCTGCAGCCCGCAGGTCCAAGTGGATGGTGTGTAGTGCTGTAGGTGTGGATAAAGCCAGAGAGGACAGCCAGATCAGGACCACCAGACCCCAGCAGAACTGGCCACCTGCTCTTTTGCGGATGGGATAGGCTACAACCACGTAACGATCCACTGCGATGGCCATGAGCGACAGAACCGCCGCGTAGACAGCTGCAGACTGCATGACAGTGACAAAATGACACATGTGGGAACCAAAAACCCATCCCCGCTTATCAAAAGCATAGGATGCAGTCAAAGGGACGCAGAAGATGCACATCACAAGGTCGACAAGTGCCAGGTTGCTGATGAGGAAGTTTGTGGTGTTGTGTCTTTTCTTGTTGTGCCAGATGAGAAAGAGCAAGAGCAGGTTGCCGGAGCAGGCGACCAGCACCACGGCAGAGTAGAGGGGGATGAAGACCGGCTTCAGGTCGGACAGCAGGTCCAGGCCAGAAAAGGCAGGGGCCGAGAGCGGGGAGGTGGAGAAGAGGGGATGAGAGGAGTTGCAGCAGGAGGAGGAGAAGGTAGATGAGGAGTCAGACATGGATGGAGCATAATAGCTCATTGCTGATTGGTTCAATGACTTCGCCCAGTCCATAGCTGCAGGGGTCAGAATAAATAAGAAACTGTTTAAAACCTGCTGCATATATGATCATATTTATCTCACTGTACATCATCATTTCATTGAAATATTTGCACAATTTATTGAGCAGCAATTTGATCAAACCCAAACTGATATTAACGTCATGATAAGATACCGAGATTGCCTTACACAAAACAACTTTTTAAGCGATTTCACCATGCAGACAAATTTCCCATATCAGAATAAAATCATGGCTTTGGTGTGCGCTCCAGTGATCTCGATTGTTGGTCAGTCTTTTCTCATCTTGATGTTCCAACAAAATCAAACATGTTTAATATTATTGTGTGTTTTAGTCTTCTTGGCTCACACAAATGGTGAAGTTCAATGATGTGAACATTTTCAAGAGCCAGTAGGTGTGCTCCCTCCGCCACAAAACAGAGAGCAGCAAGCTGGGTAGACATTAAACGTGAAGGGGATTCTGGGGAGGCGCAACAACGTGAACAAGTCTTGCTTCTCTTGATCTTGGTGGAGTTGTGGAGTGAACAAGAGTCTGTGTTTAATTCATTGTGTATCTGATCCACCAACCAGCACTTATTTTAGTGGGAAATCTTAATTTCTGAAGGGGTTTACCTCTAATTCTCACCGTCTCCTCCCACTAAAATGGCACAGCTAACCAACAGAGGTTGGAAGCTAGCCGAGGTGACAAAATCCAAAATGTAAAGAACACAAAAACAGTTTATCTTTAGAGATTATATTGATGCCAAATTGACAAGCACGCTATCCTCAAATGTAGCCTTTAGCTTCCTAAGTGCTTTATCGTAGGCAACTGGACTTGCTTGAGTTTCTTGAAGACGTTTCGCCTCTGATCCAAGAGGCTTCTTTAGTTCTAACGGACTAGTTGCAGGCTTTAAACTGTGTGGGTGTGAACCCTTATAGAGTCGTTGAGGTCACATGCAAGTCGTTGACCCACCCAGCCATCTTGTGTGACCTTAAGGACTCTGAAATTCAGAGCTCACGTGTTAGAACTGAAGAAGCCTCTTGGATGAGAGGCGAAAGGTCTTCAAGAAACTCCAGCAAGTCCATTTGCCTATGATATAGCACTTAAGATTACCATGACCTGAGAATCTTCACCGACATGCCTTCTGCTAGCTTCTGTCTTGAGTGTAATGAATTGTTTATATGTTGTATTTCTTAAAGGGAGTTTGATGTAACTTTTTCCACCAGGAGCAGGATGAAAAATAATCTCAAAAGGAATCTGGTTGTAGTCTTGCAAATAGTGACCCTGCACGATCCCCTGGCTTTGTAAACTCTCAGCGTGAAAGGACTCACATTATCTTTGGATGTGTGAAGGTGTCAGACTTTTCAAAGTCTTTTCAAAGTCTTGTCGTGTGTGGTGGGCATTAGTGTCCATCTTCAAAACTCACTTTCATCTGCCTTATCTTCACATCTTACCTGCCTCTCCTCCCCACTCTACACTTCTCACTCTTTTACCTCTCTCTCTCCCATTTTTTTCCATCTCATTCTTTGGAAAATATTTGAGGTTTTCATAACCAATCATCCGTCCAATCTACGTGAGCTTCTTTTTACCTCTTCTCTCCCTCTTAGTGTGGGTATGTGCAGCAGAAATGACATCGTCAGAGTCAAACTGATTCTCAGAAATTGTCTTCCTGAACATCTGTTGCAGCACCTGTACATGTAATCCACACTGACTTCACTGATATAGCTCTTGCTGAGCAATAAGATACTCATCTGCCACTGTACAATAAAATTTCGTGCAGGAGCGTTAATGCTGATTGATAATACTTTGACCGCAGAGGCTGTCTCTCATGGGTGCGATTTAAAAGATTTGCTTCATTAACAAAAACCGCCTGACAGCAATGAAGAGACTGAGAGCGCTTGAATGGTTCTTCAAATTTGCGAGATAAAATAAACATCTGTCTTCAAAATAAATGGGATGAATGGCATAATTATTTGGCATCATCGCTGGCTGCAGTGCGTCAGTGCATAGGCATAGATTTCACAGGAGGTGTGCAGGTGTAGCTAAGGACTTTGGTATTGGCAAAGATATTTTCACCATAACTTGATGCAGAACAGGCGAAAATGAGTGCATAAAAACTCACCAGAATGCAGGAAATTAAGGACAGAGGACCCTCAAACCCCCTGTTTCATGTGTCCCCCCCTTATATTAGAATAAAACCTGCGCTCTTGCTGCATTGCATCCTCATTTTGACAGTTTAATTTGTTTAAAAAAAAGCAACAAATTACACTGTATCTACACAAAAATCAAACAATATCTATTAACAAATCCTTTCAGATCAGCCAAATTCAAACTAGTCATGGAAAGAAAAATGGTAAAGCTTCATCTGTAAATGAAAAACCTCCCCCGACCTCCTGCAGAGCATGAGCAAGTGCTTATTAACAACCCACTTAGGCTGAGACCTTCTGACCGCACCATTTGTCACAGTGTCGCTGTATTTCTCCCACTAAATGATATGAGTTTTACAGGGACAACTGGTTAAATCATGTCAAACACAGATGACCACAGAAAATGAATAGGTCTGAAACAGCTCCTTGCCTCATTGACCTGATCAGTGATAAACTGATATGCACATATTTCACACACATCTGTTTGCTTTTTTAAAATACAATATATAGAAATCACAATAATACACACAATACATCTTAATGTTATAATTAAACAACCGTTTCTTCTCTGAGATAAAATCAGATGCATATGGACAGTTATCAGAGTGCGTGCATGTTCGAAAAGTAGGAATTAAAGGAATAAATACCTCCTGAGGGATTATCAGTCAGACATTTTTTAATGACATCCACAGCCCAGCACCTGTTTGCGTCCTCTGTCCACAGGGAGTCCCACTGTTGTGCAGCCTCACCTCCTCCCTGCAGCCGCTTCAGAATAAAGTGGTGTGTGTTTTCTCTCTCGCTCACAGCATACAGTACATTTTCATGTGAGTGAGTCACCTCCAGTAAGACGGCTTGTCTGTCATCACCCCTCCAGTGAACAATCATTATAATCTCCCATGATATTCCTCTTGGGGTACTATCGCCCTACTCTGGTAATAAATAGTGAATTTATAATGACCTTGCGTTGGTTTATGGTGTTTTAATGGCATGGAATCATTATAATCTCCCTGCTGAGACTTATAATGTCACTTTGGTTTTATACAGTCGATTTATAGTGACCCTGACACATTTTATAATATCATTTCTCTCATAATGTCACTCGTGTTATCCTAAATAACTCCATTAAAGGCGCCGCAACAGAATGAAAGAGCTGACTTTGACTGAATTACTATCTTATCCCTGAATCATTTTCCAGCTGTGAGGTTTATCACAATGAGGCCACTTTCGCAGGCAAACACACCCACAAACCTACATTAGGGAACAGAGCCGAAATTGAACAATTAAGGGACAAACCACGCTCTTTCTCCAGCGGTACACATCTTAAATATTCATACAACTTAAACTAATTTCAAAATTGTGAGTCTTGATGCCAGTGCTACCCCAAAAAATAAGAGTGTGACCCATGTGAATCGCCAAGTGAGTATCTGCAAAGGGTAATCCAGGACAAAATTCATTAGCCCAGGACTACCTGCAGGGAGCAGAGGACTGATTGTGAAGATAATGAACACGTCAATGAACCCCAGGACACGGAAAATACTTAGGGATTTGTAAAGCAGGTTTTTTTTAATCATTATTTTTCTGCAAATTTGGAATCTCAATAAGAACAAACTGAAGTTTGTAACAAATAATGGTCACGGTCGATGCAGCAAAACGTAGCACTCTGGCCTGCCTGCACCCTCCTTTGCATCTTGCCTCTGGAGTGTGCCTCACGCAGACAGCAACCTCACGTGTGTCCGTCTTTTTCACATGTGTAAGTGGGTCATTCATGTCTACTTCCCTCTGAGGTCTGTTTTTTTTAAGTGTTTGGAGGCTGGACGAAGGTAATCGTTCGTAATCTTCCTGCAAGTTCCAAGAGTCTCAATGTTCAGAATCAGAATCAGAATCAGAAAACCTTTATTGTCCCTTGCAAGAAGCAATGGAAATTCATGGCAAAAAGGTATTTTAAAAGTCTTGGGTTCGTGTAGAAGTCGTCAGTTAACATGCTATCCAGTTCTCAGATGTCCAGGTTTCACAAGGGACACAGGTGTATTACTGAACAGGCTTGTCAGGCCCAGGCCAATGGGCCAAGGAGCTCAGGGGCTCCTTGGCCACAGCCTTTTCATGAAGTTGTTGTTATTAACTTTGCATTTCTTGTCAAAAGGCTCAGTCATCATGTCAATACCAGCCCAAATAGTCCTGAAAGAAAAACTCAAGGACTAAATATAACATTTGGCGATGTCACAAAACAGAAACCATCATGATATATTTTAAGTGAGTGTTTCCACCCCCTCAGTTTATCTGCAGGACTATATATGCACTGAGTTCTCTGCAATATGGGCCCTTCAACTCTTTAGGAAGCAACAACAGCATGATATACCTGCCTTAGGGGGATTGCAGGGCCTTTTATGCGTCAGGGCCCAGGGAGCCATTATGTCATAATTCTAAACCTCAGTTTATCTACAGGACTTTATATGCATTGAGTTCTCTGCAATATAAGCCCTTCAACTCTTAACGGGGGAACAACAGCATGTTGTACCTGACCTAGGGGGGATAAGGGGACTTTTTATGCGTCAGGGCCCAGGGGCCCATTGTGGCATAATCTGCCTATGACTATGAGTCACGAGACAATCCATCTTCTGAAGGACAAGCCAACTCTTGGGAGTAAATGGTGTTAACTCTTTAATCACTGCTGCTGTCAACCAACACAGAAAGCTTACAGCCCCGTTTGATCGATTTTCCTTTCATGTGTCTCACCTATGCTGGTTTGTCCTGGTTTAATTGGGTCCTGCAGCTATCTTTGATACTTGAGGAGATGCCCCAGGTGGAAAATTTGTTTCTCTTATTTTAAGAGAATTATAGGTTGTCAAATTCTGCCTCTCTCTCCAGTCACATTTCCACTTACCCAGGTCGACTCTGTCGTTGCTATTTCTCTACCTGTCCACCAGATGCCCTAAGATTTTCACCTCCCACACATCCAGCTCCTCCCTCCTGCCCTCCTGTTTCCACTTTCCCCTCATCGGCCCTGCAGTTATTTAATCAGCCCTTTCCCCTGGTCAGTTTCCAGATCGTCTAGTTGCATTCAAGCCTTTGTTGTTCTGTTCTGCCTACCTGTGCTATCTCCTACCCAATTCCTGCTACCCCATGGACTCAATACTTCTTCTGTTTGGACATACCAGTAAGGGTATGTATGTTCACCTTGACAATAACGCCCTGAACTGCAGCTGTCGACCCACTGTCCATTGCCTGCATCTGGGTCCTTCCCTTGTTGCCTTGCAGCCACTTGCATGACAGAAATGATCAACCTGAAACCTGTCACGCGTCATCAAAGTTGTTCAAACATCCCGCAGAGAAAACTATCTTTTGTCATCGGTACCTGCCAATGTTTCCCAGTCCCAGGAGTGCTGCATAGAAGATGAGTGGTGTTGAGGTCAGACCTGTGATAGAGGTGTTTTTCCATGTCTTTTTGTTGGTGTTATTACGAAGGTTTGACTGTGGCTTCAGTGGGAAAAAGCTTGAACAGTAGCTGCTGCTGGGATTAAGTTTATGTCCAGGGGGACTTATGGGGAGGAATATCTTTGGTGGAGGAGTATCAGCATCCATCTGGGCCTTTAGCTGTCCCGATGGGGTGACTGTGATTGAGATCTTGTGGGTCCTTTTGGTCTCTGTGCACAGTCATGACCCGTACTTCTAAAAGGGGGGTGATAGATTCCAGAGCTGCTGCTGAGTACAGAGGGGGCAGCAGCAACAATTTTATCTATGCATTTCACATCATTGATATTGGATGGCGTAGAGTGGTTTAATTGTCATTCACAGACCCAACCTCTTTGCAAATTGCATTTAATTGTAAACTCTATGAGTATAAATTAGTAGATATGAAACATAGATTATTGCATTGATAGTATTTTCTTTTTTTCCAGGCATGATATTAAGGGTTAAACGGTTGCTAAAGCTCTTTTTCTCAGGAGACTCCCACGCATGGATTTCTTTAATAACCCCTTCCACAGATGGAAATTAACTTTTAAATGGGGATAGGTGCCAATCATATTTTAATTTCCTGCCATTCACTGCTTCACGCTATCTACTGTCATCATCTAACCTATTGCCACGAAGCACAGCTCTGTGAGACCTCCAGAGTCGGCAAGTCACTGACTTCACTTACTGAAATCATAATAAGCATCCTCCAGAATGAGTGAAATAAATCCCACTTTATTGAGTCAAGATCATTGGCAGAATTTTTCTGTTCTGACAGAAAAATGAAAACAAATGGTGTTTTACTTTTGTGCATTCAGTTGATTTCAACTCTCAGGCCTCTGGGTCCTGGAAGATCGACAGCAAGATAATTGTTTCCCTAAGGTTTTCATGTCAAGGTCCTCAACTGAAATTGATCCACATTTTAATCAGGAGAGACCCGCTCTTACAAAAGTAATATTTATTTTCATGTGCACATTAAGTGTAACCAGTGGACTCTAGTGTTGTCTGCATTGTGTTGATATGAAGAGGCCCATACCGTGGATATCGTTCAAAGCGATCTCCGTTTATTCCTGACAGCTGACAACAAGCGCAACCTTATAAACTACAAAAATGAAGCGACACAAAATTATGTTAGCATAAAATGAACTTCTTAACATAGCTTAACAGCGCTAAAACATGGATATTAACTACGAGAGCAATGTCGCTTACCTCTCCCATGGAGTACAACAGCAACTGGGGAGAGGTAAGGCAGGAGACGCCCCTTTATAGGTGGGGTACCCCTCAAAGGTGAACGTAGGGGTACAAAAACTGAGTATCACACGTTCCACATATTGACTATGCTGCATATTTGACCCTGTATATAATCAAGGAAGGTGGTAAAGAGGAAGTGGAGGGAGTGGGATAGAGAGAGAACAGTGACTGAATACAGCATAAAGAAAGTCTTCCTGACTGAACATAAACTGAGCTTCATTAAAGATTGGAGCTGCGGCTGCTATTATTCAGATGAACAGTGTTTGAGAAAATTTTCCCAGGCTGAATTGATTTTATTCAGAATAACACACAGTTGCCGACTTATTACATAAATCCAGCTAACATTAAAAGTCTATTAATGCAACAGCACTGTGATAAATCCTAAGTGAAGGTTATAGCGTTTAGCTTTGCTGAGTCTGTTTCAGAGTTGTTAATTCAACTCTGTGGTCATTTTAGAGAATCTAGTTTGTGGTGCAGCTGAACTGTAGGTTATTGTAAAATCATGGTAAACTTAACTGTTCTCGTATTACCAGTTTTCAAACTTTTGGGGGAGTTAGTAGATATTAAATTGAACTTTTCCTCATTTATTAAAGGTCTAATGTGTAGGATTTAATGGCATCTAAAAGTGAGGTTGCAGAACTGAAACAAAAAACACAAATGGCCCTTTCTAGAGCCAGCAGTAGGCCGGCCTTTCCAAAACCCTACTCACTCCCACTTTGTCTCAGAGTGTCACTGTGTTTGTAGTCACCTTCACAGCTGAAGGGATACGTGTAGGGGAAAAACACATGGATAAACCCTCTCTGTGGCATAAAGAGGAACTGTCCTAATTTTTTGTAACCATGAAGAAAAATAGAGCTTAATTCAATTTTTTGTTTTTCATGTGTTTGTAGCACTTATCTTTAATCTGTATGTGCTGCTATTGTTTACCTCAATTTTTGTATATTGTGTTATTAAAATAGATAATACAGATATCGATACAAACAGATATAAATAGATATAAATGAAACTTACTTTTTGTATTTTCACTCTGATGTTAAGAAGCTGCTTGGTTTTTGCCACAGTTCTTGTAAATATACAGCACTACAATCAAATGAATGTGACTTTTCTAGAGACTGGAGGAGGATATAAGATTAGGATTAATATTTAAGATTCAGAGGCCTATAAATGTCTGTCTTAGTTTGAGCAGTTTATGTTTGTTAGGGTGGTCGTGGTACTTTGTACAGAATGTCATGCATGATGAACACAATGTGGTGTTGCACATGGTCAGTAAATCAGTATTGGTGCAGGCTTGCTGTCGGAGGGTTTTATAACTCACTTCCACTCCCCACTAGTTAGTGTAGAGGGGCACTCAGTGTGGCAGACCCTCCACGTGAATGATAGGGAGAGGGTGTAGGTGATGGTTTGAGAAAGGAGAGGACCTGCTCTATATGTAGATATAAAAGCTCACTCTGACCCATATACGTAGAACCAATTATTTTCCAAACACAAAAAATATTTTAATGGTGGATTTCTACTCTAAATGCACTCACAAATTCTTAGCAAAAAAATAAAAAATAAAAATTGATTAGGATGCTTATGTTGTTTTTTGCGTTCAGCTGACAATCTCGGCCCTTAATCCACTTAATCGTAAAAATGACAATAAATGGTCTTAACAGACCTTTGTTCATTTTTCATGAATGGTTAACTCATGTCAGGGAATAAAGTGATACTTTAAACTACATAGCATAAATAATTTGCATTGTATTTTTTAATCACAACTCATTTATTAAGTGTCTAATGTGTAGGATTTAGTGGCATCTGGCAGTGAGGTCGCAGAGCTGAAACCAAAATGCAAATGGCCATAGTGGACAAATACACACACATTTGTACATCTGCATTTGTAATGACCCTCAATCACATAATGCATTCTCTATTCCTTATTGCAACTTATCCCCAACACTATTGTTTACAGAAAACGAGTAACGTCTAACATGGCTTTGCAAATTTATCCTCATTCACAAAGTCTGAATCTCATATTTGTTGCTACAAAGATAGAAGTACATGAGCACGCACACACGCACAAGAGTGCCTGAGTCTATTCTAAGATTTAATTACACCTCAGCCACATATCTAAATATAACAGCAATCTTGCCTTGCAGACAAATGAACAGAATTAATTCTACGTGTTTTTATTGAAACATGGGTAAAACTTCATTTGTAAAACCAACATGGCAAAAATAATGATGTTACACAATATGTTACAGTATTTCCAGGAATATATCACAAAGCATTTCTACTCTAGATGTCACATTTTTTTGAAAAACAGAAAAATAATGTCTGCAAGATGTCATAATAGTCTCATTTACAACATGGTGCTGCATGTGGTCCATCATTACAGCTTGTATTCAAAGTCGAGAGCCATTCTTGTAACAGATATAATGGGAGTCACTACAGACTAGATGCCAATTTTTCCGCTACAGACAAACAAGTCTAATTACAAGTTCTTTATGATATATTTTCCTGGTGTGATGGGGCTGGAGGGATGGATAACAAGAACTGCATAAGTACTCAACACTCAGTTGCTGGGGATACAGAGAATGATGGCAGGCTGTAATTGTTTCTTTGACTGGCTGTTAACAAAAGCTCCAGCCAAAACACTGCTATGACATAACAGCTCAAAATGAGCGTGGGGGGTAACAAGTCACCCTTATTGACTGCACGGCAAATTAGTTCTTTCGTCAGTGTTACTTTTTTAATGCACTCATTTCTCCGGGCTGTGGGCGTCATCTTCTTCGGAATTAGGTCTCTCTCCCTCTGAGTTCTCCTCGCTCTGTGTTTGGTTAGATTCAGCTGTTTCGTTCGTCTGTGACGGCCTCAGGAGATATTCCAGCTCTTCTGCGCTGATGGCCACCTTCTCAGGAATCAGCCACCTCTTGAAGTGTTCAAGAGCACTAGGGAAGGAAGGAACATGAGAAGTCATAAGGTATTAAGGTGAGATGAGGTCTCGAGCTCTGGGAGACCTGCATTTTTCTTCCTGCACAAAATGTTAAGTAATTCTGTCAAAAAAGTAAATTACACAAACTGCTACATTTAAAGCATAGTGCAATTTCCCTTCTCCAAAATGTTCATAAGTATGGGTCAAAATTTCTCCCATCAAGTCTGTTTTTATAGATCACAACTTTTGCGTGGGAAGTGGCGTACGTCTCTTTCAGGCCTTGTTTTGTGCGTACACAATATTCATAAATGAGACCCCTGGGCTTAGAGTAAATGAAGCATTTGTTGGCAGACCAGGATCTGGCAGGACAACCCTTTACCTACTGTTTGTGTCCTGGCAGAATTATGTGTGTGTGTGTGTGTGTGTGTGTGTGTGTGTGTGTGTGTGTGTGTGTGTGTAAAACAGCACAATCCATCCCTCCCATCCTACCTCTCATCCATGTCACCTCCTTGGAAGAGCTCTGAGGTCTGAGCGTCGTGCAGAAATCTATCCCAACACTCTTTCTTAGCTTGAGACAAGGAGCGCAACATGTCCCTGGAGGTCACATCACTTGATTGGCCCTTTAATTTCTTCAGGCGGTTCTCTGCACCAAAATGTAGACAAAAAAAAAAAATGTATTTCACATCTTAAAACATTTTTTTGACATTGATGAATAGAGGGTGAGGGGTGATAAATTACTTAAGAAAAAGAAGTCAAAGGTTTTTGCTTTCAGCTTCTTAACTGCGAGTATGTACTGGTTTTTTTACTCTTCTATGCCACTAAACTGAATATCTTTGAGCTGTGGGGGGAAAAAGACATCTGAGGACGTCATCTTGAGCTTGACAAACACTGATGGATATTTTTTTTTTTACCATTTTCTAACATTTTATAGACCAGACAACTAATCAATTCATTCAATCAACAGATTAATCGACAATAAAAATAACTCTTAGGTGTAGCCCTACATCACAGTGTTATATGGTTTTGTTTCCTGTCTCCTCATAAACAGTCCATTAGTTAATTAGTATAGGGTTAAAGGATTATTATTGATTATTCTGAAGACTTAATTGATTAAGAATTTAGTCTATAAGATGTTAGAAGATAGTAAAATAAATACCATCAGGACTCCGACACCCTATCATTCCTACAATCTCCCATACAGTTTGATTGATGTTATATGGGTGCTATATTAGGGTGGAGGGAGGATAAGGTGACATGGGGCCTGCAGCCATGAAAGGAGCAGGAAGTATGCAGGTACCTAAACTGGCTATGTAGATCTCAGAGTCCTCCATGGGTTCCCATTTGGCGCTGGAAGAACTGTTATTTGTCCCATTTGACTGTCCATTGACCTGCACTGGGACTGGGACTGGTGCTGCTGGCTGGAATGAGTCTTTGAACTCGGAGTTGATCTCCGGAGTTGCCTCAGCTTGTGTCCCCGGCAGACTGGAGCAGATTTCGGTCCACAGCTCCCCGCTGGACCGGACCTCCCGGCTCTCGAAGTCGTCAATCATCCTGGTGTAGTGACTGAGTTAGATCAGAAGTCAGCATTAGTTAGCGTTAGCAAAGTGCTGCTTATGGCCTTGTTGTTTCAGCAACATTAAAGTATGTTCGTGAGACACATAGATAAAAGACAGGAAGGACAACTACGCAGATTCCAAAGTACTAAGCGTAGTAAGCTTTATTTTACATCAACATACTGAGCTAAATTGCTATCACTCTACTGTTTTGACATTTTTTATGCTTTTAACATGTTCTTCAAACTGGTTGACACCATAATAAATCAAAAACATGTCTTACCTGTGTGAAAGTCTCAGTAGAATAACCTCTATTTCCGCTGCTGCATGAATAAAGATTAAATATTAGCCTCGCTAGCTAACTGTGTCCATGATCCACAATCTTTAATAACCGATAGCCCACGTCCGTATTTAGTGTTATATGATTGGACGTTGTAACTGCCCATCAAACTGTTATGAGTTGTGATTGGATGTCTGTGGTTTATGTTGGCAACGCCGCGTCTTATTGGTCAGACGCTGTTGCGTTCAGGAAGGAGTCAGGAAGTTAGTTTCAGCTGGAGGAAACGGAGGCGAACTATCAAAAGGTAAACAATCCCTGCTGACCTCTGTGGGATTATTTTATTAGAGAGTGCTGCATATTTGAGGAGCTGACATTAGCACTGACAGCTGTACAGTGGTATTGTGTGTTTATAATGCTTAACTTGTTGTTATCGCGGTAAAGTATGAAGCTGGGTCAGCTCGCTGGCTAACTTGCAAGTGCACTTAAATGTGAATAATTGTAATGATTCACAAACCTGCGAACACTGGCTATTGAATATACGTCACAGTTACGTGTGTGTCATGTATTCAGGTTTTCAAGCGCTGATGTTCATGTCACTGCAGGGAGATCCAGTGTAGGACATGCACGGAGCGTTGCGCTTGGCAGTAGTGGCAGTCCCGATGGGTGTCATCCTGTCCCGGACCATGGCGTGGATATCCAGCGGCAGAACACATCCAGAGCTCATCAGCAGGCTGAGGGGTAATGGGCTTATGACAAGGGACCTAAGCTCTGACATTATAGGATCTTTGACTTTAAACCTCAAGGTCCACATTGTAAACATATTTTCAGTGTGACAGCTGGTGCTTTTATACTGTATTTAAAATAAACTAGGAATTTGCAATGTGGACAATAGCTAAGCAGATAATGACAGTCATTATTAATTCAGTCAGGAAAATACAGCGGATAATTTTACCTAGCTTTAAAGCTAAAAAGAAAAAAAAGAGAAACTACTATACTTAAAATGTACGTACCAACAAAAGCCTAAAATGGCATGCACCAACAAATATTCAGCAATTTCTACAATCAGGCTTCCACCTCACCGTCTGCGTCGCCAATTTCACATCTCCAAAATGTTCGTAAGCCTTGGTCAAAGTTTTCCCCATCAAGTCTGTTTTTATAGATCACAACTTTTCCTTGGGAAGTGGCGTACGCTTCTTTCAGGCCTCATTTTGTGCGTATATAATGTTTATAAATGAGACCCCTGGGTTTGGCTCCTGGTAAAAACCTCCTGAATGTCTGTAACTTAAGTTATCAGAGACAACAGGTGAGAACAGATTAGCAGCCCATCTCTGACGTGCCAAACAGCATTAGAGAAACACAGATTTTTACCAGTTTAAACCAGAGTCCATTTGTTTCAGAGAGGAAGAGACCTCTGCTGATAATTCAGCTCCTGGTAGAAACTTCCTGAACTATGAAGGCTGAAGGAATTCCAACCTGGGGAAGTTTCAGCTGGTTGCAATCTGCAGTCCTCACCACTAGATGCCACTAAATCCCCCAAAATATTACACACTGCTCCTTTAAACATCAGTTGGAAAGGGTTCAAGGTGTTTACACTTGCAAAGTTCAGAAAACTGTATCACTGAATTGTAATAAGTAAAGTTTTGAAGATGAAGAAAAGACCACATGCATGCTATATCGTGATGTTATGGTGGCCACAGTCCCACACAGTTATCAAAATGTGACTCGTATACCACCTAGCTTTAAATAATGGCCCAATACAGTGCTTTAATTCTAATTTTTTCATTTGAAAAGCCGGTATTAATTAGTGTTTTCAATCACTTTAAAAGGTAAGGGGGAAACAAATGAATGGGGAAACTGGCTCCAATATCACAGTCTTCATCCTGTACACACTCACATTTTCCACTTCAGCTCAGTGTCATTACTTCCTCGCTTCTCCTCCAGATCATGGTGTGATCCGCAGCGACCAAGTGTTTAGTGCCATGCTGGCCACAGACAGAGGAATCTACTCCCTAGACAATCCTTATGCAGACTCACCTCAGTCCATAGGTATTCACTCACACACACACACTGATCTATCAATAGGCTTTCAGGCGTTTGAGTGAATGCATCGTTTGTTGTGTTGTTTCATGAGCACAGATGTGTGCTGTGATGTGTTGTGACCTTTTCTTATCACAGGCTACATGGCGACCATCAGTGCACCACACATGGTGAGTAACCAACACTGAACTGCTTTGAGATGTGAGCAGATGTCTTAAGATGAACTATAATTCACTACTATACATGCACATGTTTGTGTGTTTTCTCTGTGGGTCTGCTTTGACAGCACGCTCATGCTTTGGAGCTGTTAAGTGACAAACTAACTGAAGGGGCATCGGCGCTGGATGTGGGTTCAGGAAGCGGATATCTCACAGCTTGTTTTGCAAGGATGGTAAGCTTTGTATAAACGCTGCACGTTTCCTACCAGTTGGCGTAACATACAGTAAACGAGTGAGTGCAGTAGCTGCATTATTCTGTTGTTGATAGACAGGACCCAGTGGAAGAGTGGTTGGCATTGAACACATCGATGAGCTGGTTCAAATGTCAATAAAAAACGTGAAAGCTGACGACGCAGAGCTGCTCAACTCTGGACGCATCAAACTTGTAGGTGAGTCAGGAGATGTCTAAGTCATGCATCTATCAAATTTTGATGTTGCACAGCTACAAAAGTATATAAAAGTCACACATGCATATGTCCACAGTGGGAGATGGAAGGCTCGGCTACCCAGACGGAGGGCCCTATGATGCCATTCATGTTGGTGCAGCTGCACCTACGGTTCCTAAGGCTGTAAGGACACGTTTGCTTTTAATGTTTGAATATAGGACAGGAGAAATGATGCACTTATTCAGTCGCATCTAAAGTCTACAAGTGGTCAGTGGTCTCTTAAAATTATTTTCTGTGAAGGAACTTTGATATGCAGAGGACAGAAGTGTCTCCAGAGTTATTATAGTTTTATATTTTTTATTAGTTTTCATTTTTATTTTTTTAAATTGAGTTTAGTTTCAGTCAGACTCCAGAGTTGGAGAATTTAGATTTCAGTTTAGTTTTAGTTAACTATGACGATGCTGTGCTGAATTTGCCTCGTGATATTTCTGTTTTCTGCCCTCTCTCTGTTACAGCTCTTGGAGCAGCTGAAGCCTGGTGGGCGGTTGGTTCTCCCAGTCGGCCCTGACGGAGGCAGTCAGGTCCTGGAGCAGTACGATCGGCAGAGCGACGGGACCTTTCTCAAGAAAGCTTTGATGGGAGTGGTTTACGTCCCCCTGACTGACAAGAGGCGTCAGTGGCCTGGGTATTGCACGAAAACACTCCTTAATTTTTCATATTTAAACCAAAATCAGTGAAGGAAAAATCACTCCATCAGATGCCCCTGTGCTCTATAGTGTTCTCTGCATCATGACTCACATCCACCTCCATCCTGTAGCTTGTTCCTGATGATTTCCATGCTATCCTTCCTTCTCTCCCCAGAGGTGAGCTCTGACTGCAGTGTGGTTGCCCCCGCAGGAGGTGGCGTTGGTGCTGCATCTCTGGGGCCCCATAGCACTCCTCGTGGTTTCACTGAGCTCCGGTCTTAACGGCCACCTGCCCCGCTGAGTGGTCACCTAGCAACGTACAAGAAGGATCTCGCTCTGTTTGCCCGACCGGATTGTCTTCCAAGAGTGATAAAAAGAGTGAGTGACGGCTGGACTGATGACCTTACTCCCAGAATCCTCTGAGTCAGTTAGAGAGCGATAAGAATGTGGTGGATGACGAAGAAAGGTTGTCTGAGATCTAAGTGATTTGCAGTAATTATGCAGAAGTCAGTTCAGCTATGAGAATAATGCAACTACAGCTGAAGGAGCTACAGTATGTGTTCTTTGGATGCTTGTGGGACGTTCAGATGAGCGGTACATTTGTGATTTTGTGTGTAATCTTATGTGAACGCTTTGACTATGGATGCAGTAACACATCAAGAGAAACCCAAATACAAGCCAAGCGAGCGAAGTGAACATTTAGTAAATTAACAAAGTAATATATATTTTGTGGTAAGAACTCCTTCTTGATGGTTTCATTTATTGTATGTTTAGGATATGTGCTGTTTGACATTTGTGTCTGTAGAGCAGAGGGGGCAGTGTGCCAAAAACTGATTAATTGAAGCACTTATTTTTTTTGGAACTAAACAACTATTGAATTATGTGTACACTTATACGATTTATTAATAAAACCCACTAAATTTACACTTAATTGTTTTCATTTTCCTACTGAAAATTAATACATCAGGGTCAGAGAGAGCAACAGGAAAGACAAGGAAGGAATGTTTAATATTTAGAACAACAGTAGGACACAGGAATTTAATAATGTTCTACAGTTAATCACAAAAATCAGAATCCAGTTTATTTGGTAAGTAGGTTTTCACATACAAGGAATTTGCTCTGGTGTATCAGTGCATTGCCATCCATCCATCCATTTTTGTCCACTTATCCAAAGCCGGGTCGCGGGGGCAGCAGGCCGAGTAGAGCATTCCAGACGTCTCTCTCCCCAGTGATGCTTTCCAGCTCCTCCTGAGGGACACTGAGGCGTTCCCAGGCTAGATGAGATATGTATCCCTCCAGCGTGTTCTGGGTCTGCCCCAGGGCTCCTACCAGTGGGACGTGCCTGGAACACCTCCAGCGGGAGGCACCCAGGAGGCATCCTGATCAGATGCCTGAACCACCTCAGCTGACCCCTTTCGACGCAAAGGAGCAGCGGCTCTACTCAGAGCTCCCTCCAGATGTCCGAACTCCTTACCCTGTCTCTAAGGCTGAGCCCAGCCTCAGAGACAGGGTAATGCATTGACATATTCGGAGAAAATGAAATTAAAAATGAGGAGGATAAAGAACATAAATTTAGAATAAAAAACTGTAATAAAAATTTGAAAAAATACTTAAAATATATCTGAATTTAAAAAGAAAAAAATGTCTTGTATGCAGCAGAAAATAACCTCTTTTTTTCAATGACTTTGAATAAATGAAAGCAAAACAACATTAAAGTTATCTTTTAAAAAATGGGATCAAGAAACAAATTTAGAGTGAGAAAAAGTAATAAAAATATTTTTTAAAATGCTACAAAAATATGTAGAAAATGTCTGAATTTAAAAAGAAAAAAATCCAAAAAAATGTCATTGTTTGCAGAAGAAAATATCCTCATTATTTTTTTCAATAACTTAGGTGTAAAATACTGGGGAAGCAAAACATTACAGTTATCTTTTAAAAATAGTTTTTACAGATTAATAATAAAATAATCCCATTTTACCCTCTGTATTACCTTACTTTATTATCTTTCAAGACACTTATCACACATAATTTTATTAATTTTTCCAGGAAATTCCACACACTTCTCACATAAAAACAAACATTTCAAAACATGAATCAAATTAGGATTATGACTACAACCTCATGTTAGTTTGTTACTCTAGAAAATAATCATCAATGAATCTAAATACACATTATGAACAGTTGGTGGCGATAATGCCTCAGTAAAAAGGTGATTTGCCCTTGAGTACAAAGAAAAAGAAGAAGAAACAGTAGGGTTTAGCAGTTCGAACTACAAATTGGGCTCATTTGGACTACATGTTTACGTCATCATTATGCGCATGTGACGAGAAGGACCCCTCGTCCAAGAGCAATGCACATGAGGTCGTCGGTTAGAAATTTTAGAAAATGTAATGCACTGTTATTCCTCTTTCTGGGTCAAACGGGAGTTAATAGTCGTGTAATTAATAAAACACAGCGCCATTGTGTTTCTTTCATTGACGTTAATTCTATTTTAAATCGTCCTTTTTATTCTCCGTGGTTTCAACAGAGCAGCTTCATGATGCAGCAGGCAGCTGTCGCCGCCGACACACCGGCGGAGGTGTTAGAGGAGAAAACTACAACCAAGGTGACGGCAGAAAGTGGCAAACGAAAAAGCGACGAACCTGAGTCAAGTGGCCGAGGCAAGAGGCGGAGAGGAGCGGGAGGGAAGAAGTTACGTCCCGGTGAGAGATACGTCCCCCCTCCGCAGAAGAGGAACCCTGGTGTTAGCTTCAGCCAGGAGCACTTCAACGAGACCTCCTACTACTTTGAAGGCGGCCTGCGCAAAGTGTGTCCGTATTACTTTGACTTTAAAACGTACTGCAAAGGTCGGTGGATTGGGAAGAGCCTCCTGGAGGTGTTCAAGAGTGAGTTCAGAGCGGAGTCCATTGAGTATTACCAGAAGGCTGCCAAAGAGGGTCGTATCCGGCTGAACGATACTCCTGTGGAGGACCTGTCTGTGGTGCTCAGGGTCAGTGTCACCAGTTCATATGGTTTATGTCTGACATACCCTGTGTTATCACTATGATTAGCATGGTGTAATGAGAATAATTCAGGTTCAAATTCAAATCAGTTGAAGTTTAAAGGCCCAGTTTGTAAGATTTAGGGGGATTTAGTGGCATCTAGTGGTGAGGACTGAACATTGCAACCAGCCGAAACTTCTCCAGGTTAGAACTGATGAAGTGTTCATTGTTCAGGAGGTTTTTACTGTAAGCCGAATTATCCACAGAGGTCTCCTCCTCTCTACAACAAACCGACCTGGTGATTTAAACTGAGAAAACACTGTATAAAGCAGTTTCACTTTCCAAATCAGTGTTTCCCCGACATCGTTTGGCATGTTGGAGATGGGCCGCTAGCACAGCACCTGCTTAAGTGTGCTCACCTTTTTTCTCTGATAACTTCATGTGTGCTCCCTCTTTATCTTTATACAGATGCTAAGGAAGTTTTTACCGTGAGCCAAATAGTCTGCAGAGGTCTCTTCCTCTGCTTAAAACTAGTGAAAACACGAAATAAAGCGGTTCCGTGGTCCAAATCATTGTTTTTTAGATGCTGCTCATCGTGGAGTGGCCGCCAACTACAGTGGCTGACAAAAATATGGAAATAGCCCTATCTAGAACCAGTGTTTGGTTTGTCCATTCAGGGCTACTGTAGAAATATGACGGTGTAAAGCAACCTTATACCATAGAACATACTTGTGTGGCAGACCCTATGTAGTAGCCTACGCACATGGCCTACGCCGTAGAGAACATTTATACCTGTGCGGTGGTGTGTCTGTGTCACACTGCAGTTGCACCTCCAAAACACTAGTCGGCGGCGTAGGTTTCTGTGCAGTGCTTTAAAGTTTAGTTGATTCAAAACACACATTAAACACACATTAAACATGGCTTAATAGAGACAGTTTCAAACACAAGTACACAAATCAGCTTCACTATAACTCGCAGCATTCACAGACAAACACGTGTCTTTATCTGGACACATTTTCCCCACAAATACAACATGCTAATGTTTTTAGCACAAGCCTACGGCATTTTACATTGTATAAATTAGCCTAGCAGCTAGTGGACTTTTCCTCTACTCATATGAAGCCAGGGACAACAGCAACATTTAACAAAGGTAACGCATATGGCTTAGGTTACAGCATAGGCTCTACGTGGACATGGAGCCTACGCTGTAGCTACGGTGTCGATTCAACGCAGAGGTACAATTCAGCTCCCTATGATTGTTATTTTCAGGTGATTTTACACCAAAGAAAATATCCTTATTATATTCCACTTCTACTTATATATCCCTCTAAGTCCTACACACTGGACCTTTAACGACACTATAACTCAGGATTAAATTAAAATCAGTTCAAGTTTAATCTAATAAAACTGGGACCTATATAGTGATATAAGTATGTTCGCTGGTTAATGATTGATTTTCTTTTACATGACCTGTAAATATGTCTCTAGCTTTTCTTGTAAATACAGAATACTTTTGTCACACGGCAGAAGTACAGCCAGAAGCTCAACAGCCATTCCTCTCATTAAAGATGTAACCCAACCAAATGCTAAAACTGATGGATTAAATGCATGTTAGAGAAACAGTCATCTGATACTGAGTGCTGTTTGGTTCCAGGTGCGACAGGAAGTGATGAGTAACTATTCTTCTTCCCTTACCATCCACAGAATAATGACCTCATGAGGAACACAGTGCACCGCCATGAGCCCCCTGTAGTCAGCAAGCCCCTGGAGGTTCTGGTGGATGACGGTGAAGTGGTTGTGGTCGACAAACCTGCCTCCATCCCTGTCCACCCCTGCGGTCGTTTCCGCCACAACACGGTGATTTTTATCCTGGGTAAAGAGCGGGGCATCTCTGAGCTGCACACAGTCCACAGACTGGACAGACTCACCTCTGGAGTGCTGCTGTTCGCCAGGACACTGGAGACGTCGAAGAAACTGGACCAGTTGGTGAGAGACAGACAGGTATGTCATTACAGCTGTGCTCCATTGACTCTAATGCAATCGTTTCCTTCATTTTCAGGCTGGTTTTGTGGATTTGGAGCTAAATGTTGTGCCTGGTTCAGACTACAGAGCCTCTGTCTGATTTTTTTAATAACCTTCTTAAGTATAGACACAACTCATAACCCTCAGCTACAGTATCAATGTAAGTTCTTCGTAGTTACTATTCCAAGCAGTGGAAATAGTGGATGGGGGAAATATTCGAAGTAGCTGCGGAAACTCTGCCCATCAAAATACAAAGAGCTCCGTCGCAAGACTCTGAGAGGACGATGTCTGTTTTCACTTTAATGCATCAGAATTGCATTTTCCATACAGTTCTAAAAAATGTCCTTTACATTTGTGCTTCCTCACAGGTTGAAAAAGAGTATGTGTGCAGAGTGGAGGGAGAGTTTCCAGAGGGGGAGCTGATCTGCGAGGAGCCCATCCTGGTCGTCTCCTTTAAGGTCGGCCTCTGCCGAGTCGACCCAAAGGGAAAGGAGTGCAGGACTGTTTTCCAGAGGCTCAGCTTTAATGGGAAAACCAGCGTGGTCCGCTGTTTCCCCCTCACCGGCCGCACACACCAGATCAGGGTCCACCTCCAGTACCTGGGCTTCCCCATACTCAATGATCCCATCTATGGGGCCTCAGCCTGGGGTCCTCACAGGGGGAAGGGTGGGCTGGTGGAAAAGAGTATTGAGGAGCTGCTGCAGGCTCTAGTAGAGGAACATCGCTCTCAGGAAAGTCTTCATCTGTTGGATATTCCAGACGACGGGATTGGGATTGAACCAGAGGCAGAGAAACACAAGACATCTGAGAAAGTAGAAACACTAGATGGCACCTGTGAGACTAAGGAAAGTGGAGACAGCCATCAGATTGACACACAGGTGCAGACAGGCTGTAGCACAAGCAGTGAGACAGTGAGTCAGGGCTGCACAGACCCGAACAGTAACAGTGCCTCACTCACATCTCAACCTACCAAATCTAGTGGGAAACAAACAGAGGAAACAACCTCTCCAGAGACAAGAGACCACCTGTGCAGTGAATGTAAGCTGGTACGACCAGATCCCACAGAGAAGGAGCTCATCATGTATCTCCACGCTTTACGTTACAAAGGACCTGATTTTGAATATTCCACACAGTTACCTGATTGGGCCAAAGAGGACTGGGTTCAGGCTGATTAGAGCCGACCTAATAAACACTTTTAGGTCAGTGTTTTGTTTTTTTAGACAGTCCGAACAGAAATCATTTAAGAAGTTTTGCTCTGAGGCAGTTTTGATTTTGCTGTGATCAATCTCTGTTGGTTATTCCTGAGTAACGTCTCTGACTGTGGTTTAAAATGCATCAAAGTTTGTCAGCATAACAGGTTTCACATAATTGAGCTTGCAGAAGTATGATGTCCTACCGGCTCCGAGCTGTTAAAGGATAACTTCGGTGTTTTTCAGCCTGGGCCCCAAGTGTATGTGTGCGTATGATTCATAGGTACAACTTGTTTTAAAATTGGTTCAGTATTGAGGGAGGCGGATGCAGCCGGCAGCCGCGAGGTAGATATGGGGGCAAATGCGTCCCGTACAAGTTTGCGCATTAAAAGTACTTTTTTTTTGCCACTGACCGGTTCAGATCGCCAGTGCTATCTCTGTAAATAGCATACTAAGCGTTTTGAACATTGTTTATGTAACATTACCTCCACTGTGTCTGTAGCTCTCTCTACTCGTGGGACAGCCGTTTTCTTGAGGAAGAGGTGTTTCAGGATTGGATGTCTTCTCTTCTTCGGCTGGCAGTAGTCATCTTGGGAGAAGTGAGCACTGCAGACCCGATGGTCTGCAAGGCGCAGTGTCTGGAGAGGAGTGTTAGCATCCATTTGTAGCACAACTAGCCAAAATTTCAGCATCTCGCTGTCCGACAAAGGCAGCCTATGAAAGCTGTGCGGGGTGTTGCACGACATCCTGTTCTTGCAATTCGGATAAGCACAAACACGAACCATTGTTTTCAATCGATGCAGTAAAACTCTCAACTGTACTCCGGGACAACCAGCGCCACTCTGAGCAGCGCTCAGCATGGCTCCTCTGTTTTCTTCCGGCAACAAGCAAAGCTCTCGCGAGATGACGTCACACACAGCCAGTCAGGGAAACGCTTAGTATGCTATTTACAGAGTTAGCACTGGCGATCTGAACCAGTCAGTGGCGAAAAAAGCACTTTAAATGCGCAAACTTATACGGGACGCATTTGCCCCCATATCTACCTCGCGGCTGCCGGCTGCATTCACCTCCCTCAATACTGAACCAATTTTAAAACAAGTTGTACCTATGAATCATACACACACATACACATGGGGAAATAGGGCCCAGGTTGAAAAATACCGAAGTTATCCTTTAATGCCTTAAACATAAGTAGAAAATGGAATTCATTTTCATTTTACCTAGGGGACTGTTGTGCTATCAGAGATATAGTTTAAATTTAATTTCATCCTTCAAGCCTGTAATTTCCCTGTACTCCAAACAAGATTTGAATTCAATAAAAACCCAGTCTGCAGGAAAATAAACATTTTATTTTATTTCAGTTTTGTGAAAAATTAACAACATAGACACCTGTAAATAATAGTGGTGGTGACCTGTACTGTCTTCCGTTCATAGAAAGCCTGCGATGAATTTCATTCATCTCTAAGGCAGGTTATTTTCTGCTGAGTGGTTTTTAAGGTGAAGGCTCGTTGCAGAATTGTGATGATACAGTCAAGATGTCAAAAGCAAACACTTCTTACAAAGAGAAAGCTTGAAAATAACCCTGCTCGTAGGCACATCAGACACAAGTCTCTTCTTGTCCAGGTCTTTGTGCTGAACCACCATCGCTGCACCTGTTTTTTTAATATACTTTAATATCATATTAAGGACCATAAACTCTTACTTAACTTTTTTAAAGGACACACCCTTTGCACAAAACACACAGTTTCCGTTGTTTCAGAACTGAAACAACCTGTTGAAAGACATTTGGCACATGCTGCTCATGTCATAAATACTGTAACCTGCACATAAAAACAGCTGATGTGATCTCAGCAGTAGGGTGGGGTGGGGTGTAGATAAAGGCTCTCTGTTCCGTAGATTTTCAGTGCTGCAAAGGTCTATGTACAAATTGTTTGCTTTTGAAGCATTGGCATGTGATGGTATAATAACTGCTGCTTGGAAATAGAAATGAGAGCTTCCTCCTCCTCTTCAAAGGCTAAGGCAGACACTGACATCCACGTATCCTGGAGTAGTACGCACCTTGATTTGCCAACAGTGTATAAACCCACGTATATCCGCATTAGAAACCCTTTTTTGCCTTTTTAGTACAGTAAGTAAACATTACATTTTTGGCACTGACACTGGAATAAACAGCATGACACGAAATGCAAACAAGCTGTGACGCTACGAATGACACATTACGAACTGCAGCTGTCTAGTTTTCTACATCATTGTCACACACTGTACACATAATCGCCAGAGTGCAAAACTGACTGTTGTTGAGTGACAGTTTGCTACTTAAATGCAGCTCTTTCTCTGTATATCTCATATTTATCTTTTAATATTCAGAAGTCCGTGAATGTATATGGCTCATTGAGGTCAGATCCAGCATGGAGAAAGGCCAGCAACGACACCGTGTTTTGTTACAGCCCAGTCTGTGAAGATGGTAAAAAGTCCCAGGCACAAAGTAAACTCTGCAGCAGCAGGTAGGTGCAGTACTTGATTTTTTTTTTTTTTTTTTGGTAAGAAAACTTAATTTTTTTTTTATTGTCTTCTGTGTGAAAATGCCGGTTTTTAAGAAGTCATGCTTAGATTTGACCTTTCGCTGAAGAGACGCTCATGCTCTGATTCTGTAACACATAACCTTAACGGCAACATTAGACAAACATGCTGTCACATGTTGCATTTACAGTTGGCTTATATTTCCTGTGAGTAACACAAAAGTGTCAGTGCTCCTTTTGTAGCTTCTATATGCTTGTCTAAGTACAGTCTTTTTATCTATATGTAAATTTAGAGCAATTAATGCACAGTGTTTGCAAATATTACTCCACTTTCGCTCAACATGCGTCCTCCCGTTGTCCGTCTCTTTTTATCCAAACGTCTGGCAGGTCCGGCTTACTGTTGGGCAAGATGACAACTTCTTCACTCTGACTGGTGCGACCCTTATTACAACTCTCGTAAACTGTTTCTTTCAGTGAGAGACGCAGTGTGTCTCTCTTCCCGTTTAGATGTCCCGGCTGTAACTCAGCTTCTTCTCCTTCCTGTTGCTGCGTGTTGGACGGCCCTGGTTCGATGTCACTCAGACATGTTTCATTAGAGTCCTCCAGACAGTCGCAGGAGCTCTGAGACTGGGAGTGATGGTGGGGATGGAGGCCCTCGTTTGTGGTTTGCTCGTCTTTGCAGAGAGATGGCTGGTCAATGGTCTCCAGTGTGTGGCTGATGATGGTGTCCTCTATGCTGGAGGATGAGGAGAAGGATGTGTTGCTCCAGTGCTTCACCCCACCACCAGACTGGCCTCTGCATGTTTTACACAGCAGCTTGTCCTTCGCTGCGTCGTCTTGTGCCAGGCCGACTGGTCGCAGGGTGTTTTCTTTGTACGGAGATGAAGTCTGGAGGGCCTTGTGTTGACGGCTGCACATCTCCTCGCTGTCCCCGTCCATGCTGCTCCTCCCGCAGTACTCGATCTCATCAGAGAGCACAGAGGGCCGGTTGGACAGCTTACTGGTGCAGGTGCTGTTTTCAAAGCTGTCGCTCAGTCGATAGGCCAATGGCTGCAGCTCGTACTGCTCCGGCCCTCTGCTCCCGCCTCCTCCTGCTCCGGTCTGCTTATGTCTCTGCTGACGCTGGTGGTCGGGGTAGAGGTAGCCACCTGCTTCTTTGTCATAACTCCTCCTCACTCTAGATCTGCCAAAGGCTCCGTTAGCAGCCGACGCCGACGATGAACCGGGCTCTGCTGTCGAGCAAGACGACAGCACGCCGTCACTGTGGTCTGAAAAACATGGCAGCATGATGTTTCCGCAGTTTTTCTGGGGCCCACAAAAGCAGCACAGGGACTGAAAGAAGAAGGTTGCGAATCCACATGCTACACATTTCACCAGAAACAGGAAAATCCCCAGTTTTCTGAACAGCAACACCGTGGCAGGCAGCATGATTATCCCCATGGAGAAAAATGCACCAGAAACTATTGCTACGGGACATCCCATCCTTTTAGTGGAGTGTGCTACTTTACCAATTTTGTCTGCATGAGGAGCCAAGCTGTAGGAAATGCAGTAGTTGGCAATAAAGTCAACAGACAGCCCTGCCGCTGATGATATAAACAGAGCCTCAATGCCGCTCAGCTGCCATTCAAGAAGCACAAGGAGGCCGATGGTGACAAAAACACTTCCTCCTACAGCTACAGTCCCGTATATGCTCAGTGGAATATTCCAGGTGGTTAAGAGAAGCAAAGCAAATGTGAGAGCTACTGAGAAGCCAGCTACTACGAGAGTCTCTGAGCTTAAGGCTTGTTGTAGATCAAAAAGAGACAGATGACTGATGAACCAGCCGTTCTCCAGCCCCTGTGGTGCCCCTGATATTTCTCTGTTAAACCATGTCAGCGTTTCTCTGTAGAAAAGACTGGTTCTGCTGAAGTTGAAGCTGTAGAGGTATGTGGTTTTGAATGCCAACACGAGGGCAGCGACCCTGCCATCTGGCTGGAAGTACAGGCCTCCGCTGTGGGCCAGATGGCCCTCAGCATACCTCTCTGCCAGCATCATACTGAGGCAGTTCTCAAAAACGCTGGGAGGGTAGGGGAAAGGGATGTCATTACAGCAAAAAGGGAGGGAGTCGTCACTCTCGGAGCACCGTCTGACAGACACCCACTGTATTAGCTGCTCCACAAGACAGATATTGTCTGTCATGACATCCTTATCCTCAGGTGACGGAGGGGAGTAAAAGCTTTGGTTCTGAACCCGTCCACATAAGTCTCTCAACCAAACCTGAGCGTCTGGCCGGCTCATGTTGAAATCTGGGTCAAGAACCAAAGAGCCATTGCTCTTGGGGTTAAAGTGATCCCCGTTATCAGTGGGTTTGACACCCCAAACAAGCATTATCGTAACAGGTTTATCCTCTCCATTCCTCTGTCTCTCAAACATAAACATGTGACGATACTCTGCGTCGTATCTTTCAAACGGGTGACTGGAGCGGAAAAGCTGGGCAACCCTGCTGTCTAAGGTGGGCAGCTTCATGCCTGGGTCAATGCAGGACATGTATGTGCCCCCGGCAGCAAGCACTGCAAACCAGCACACCCAAATGTACCTAAACTTCACCACTCCGCAGGGCAGGATTTTCAGAAATAACAAATTGGAAGTATCGCTGAGACCTCTTTTTAATTCTCTCAGCTTCTGCCCGAGAGTGAAAAGGCATCTCTTGCGCGAGCTCGTATCCCAGAAGCCGCCCGTGTTCTTGGAGCAGCATGGTTTCCATCCCTGCACTGCTGCAGATGCAGAGGACGCTTCTGTGTAGCGCTCGCGCAGAATGAAAGAGCACGGCAGCCACACCAACGCCAAGATGGAGCTGATAAATGAGGCAGTTCCTAGAAAAACAGAAAAACATCTGATTGCTGTGATGCTGCTGAGATAACCGGAGAAAAATGCTGCGCTGGAGGTCAGCCCCGAAGCTAGAATCAAATAGCCGACTTCCTGCAAAGCTCTGTTTACTCTCTTCTCCAGGGAGGCCGAGGGGTTCTGCGATAGCTGCAGATTCCAGAAATCAGCAAAGATGAAAACCTGATTGGAGCAGCTTCCTAAGAGAATAAGAGCTGCTGAGAGGTTGACCAGGGGGAAGAATGTCAGGTGAAATGCTACTTTATAGAAGAAATAGGAGGTCAGGAGGGAGCCTGTGATTGCTATAACAGATAATGCTACTATGAAGAGAGAGTGGAGATAAAGAGCCATAGTGAAAAGAAGTGATACAACAGCCAGGACAGGGTAGACTGAATCTCTGGCCAGGTAATGCTTGAAAAGCTTCTGCTTGATGCCAAAGTCCATGCCAGTTATAGTGGTGTTGTTGTACGTCAGATCCCTGCTCTCGAGGCTGTTCATGTATATCTCCATCATGTGTTCTCCTTTGTCGACGGGTAGGAACAGAAGGCTGTACTTCAACGTTGGGATTTGGTATTCAACAGTCTGCGGGCTGAGGAAGTCTTTGTCAACCAGGAAGTGCAGGATTTGGAACACCACACGGGACTGTTTACAGCGGGACGGGACGGAGGAGCAGCCGCCGTGTTTGGGTCTCTCGACACAGGCTTCCACCAGATGTCCTTCGTGATAGTATGGGGCACATTTCCGGAGGAGGCTCAGAGACTCAGACACCTGATGTTGAAGGGAGAAAATGGGAAACGTCAGACACCTAAACAGAGTTGGCTATAAATAAGTGTTGTCAATGACATTACCCACTTTCCCTCAACCTGCTACTTCAACTTCAACTCAAAGGAAAAATTTAACATTTTGAGAAATAGATCAGATGAGAAGATTAGTACCACTTTCACGTCTGTATGACAATTAAATGTTATAAGCCCTATTCACACAGGACTAGTATTACCTTAGGATCTTTAGTAATTTATAATAATTGCAGAGGTCGTCTATGATCGTAACTCTGTGCTAACTTGTTATGTCCATAACTTCTCAAGTAAAAATTTCACTGCAAATTACCCACCATATTTCACCAAATATAGAGATCATGTGATAGTATTAGTCCTTATTGAATTGGCATCTCAGTGATATGGGGTCATATTTTTTTGTCTTGTCTGACGTTTTTTTCTGGTTGAGAACTATGGAGGCAGTGTTGGCAATTATAAATGAAAGTTTTTACAGCATGTTGGGTGCAGGAGGTCCTTACTATTTATTGGCCAGAACCAGTTGTCAGGCAACCCGTGGAGAAGTCACTGCTCCCAGCCAAGAAATAGTCCTGCACATAACCCAGGCCTTCAGGAAGTGCACCAGGCGTTTGAAGCCAATTTTCAGAGTGGCCAAAGAGTGAAGTTATGGGTCTGTCATGAGATGCCATGAGGCCCAAAAAGACTTTTTTCTTTAGACTTAAACTGTTAAAGAGATGCCCATAAATCAGTGGATATATTTTTTTAGGAGAGCAGCTCGATTAAATTAGTTTATCACCATGTAAGTTAACAGAGTGCTAAACTGGAGGTAGCCAGCTTGGCCAGTATAAGTGTCAAGTGCATTTGTTTTATGGGCCCAAAGAAGCGGACGATCCTGGTCATTTAACACCCAGGAAGTCAAACCTTTTAGGCTTCACACGTCGCTTAAGCCCTGTTTCAACCAGACACTTTCAATACGATACCTTTGGAACCAAAAGTAACCCTTCAGACATGGTACTTAGACCCTAGCGTTTCCACTGCAAACAGTACTCTTAAATGTGGGCAGGGTTGTTGTCACTCACTGCTCTGTCTAGCTCTAACTGTATTTCCTTATAGATTGAAAGTCTGCACCTCGTTTATTGTCCGTAGAAAGAGGTTGCACACCAACATTTTCAAAACAAATAATACAGGCTGCAGTGAGACACTCTCAATGGGATATTTAAAAATAGCGGCATGTAGTCCTTCAGTTGGCCGAAGGCCACAGGAAGGACACTCTGCGATGCTTTTTTTCCTCCAAGTGAGGATTTGAATGAACACAGTTTACATAATCAGGTCGAAATTGATATATATTTTTGAACATTTGAAGATCCACTCATTACTAAAAGTGTTTGTCATATAAAAACTAAAGTAATGGTTAAAGTTGTCACATTGAAATTTAAGGTGTGCTGATGGATTCACATTGTCAACTCATGCATTGAGTAACATTATAAGTAAACGTTCCACCTTAAATTTTGCCGGCAGTCGGTCCAGGCAGCAAAGTATCCTTTCTTTTTATAGTTATAGTTTACTCGTGGAAAACTTGCGACTGAATGAACAGTGGTCACAAAACCAGCCACAACTCAGCCCTGAGCAGAGTGACCGTCCTCTATTGACCAATCAACAGACTGCAGTGTTCACAGCTCCACCTTTTAGTACCAGATCTGTGTGCTAGGTACCCCAACAGAGGGGGGACCAAAAATGGTAATGGTATGGAACGGTTCCATTTGAACCATCCACAACTTTTTACAGTGGAAACGGAAAAAACGCGTACCGAACTGAACTGTACCGTACTGCTTGGTGTAAACAGGGTTTTTGTTACTGTTGCCCAGAGCTGGGCTAGCTGTTCCCCCGTTTCCAGTCTTTATGCTAACATAAGCTAACCAGCTGCTGGCTGTAGCTTTATATTCATCTTACAGACATGAAAGTGGTATCAATCTTATGTGATTCTCAACAAAAAAAAAAAGAAAATAAGATTTCCTTTCTTGAACATGCACTGTGGACAGTTCACTGACTGTACAGTACAAGACGGGCTACTGCAGTGAACTGTTTGCAAAAACCTAATTATAGCTTATATCATCATTTGTATGTTATTTTTTTAGATGAGAAGAAAGCTGCAGAACCTGGTGTGAGGTGAGGCTGAGGCAGCAGGAGGCATTAGTGAGGACAGCCAAGTAATTCCCCAGAGACCAGCTCGGACAACAGCCGCCCCTGGACGTTCCCTCGGCCTCCCCCCTCACATGCTGCTGGCACAGGTCCTGGAACTGAGCCTGGGAGCGAATCTGTATCAGACCAGCAAAAGATATTTGAACACATGCCCAGTTTAGAAACAAATTCATAAAAAAAAAACTGAATTAATTTCAGATGAGGCAATGGACATAAAGTAGTGCTTTTAATTTCAGCATTTAAATGTGGGTCAAGGCATTAAAGAAAAAGAGAAGAGACAGAGTGAGGCTGACAGACGACGATGACGAAAGAGATGACAGATGAAGGGAAAGTCAGAGGAGCAAAAGGAGAGATGGAGGGCTGAGTAGATCAGAGCGTACCCTGGACTGCTCCATCTCACACATGGCGTGGATGGCCTTCAGACTCCAGAGACTGGCTGAGTTTTCTGATCGAAACACCAGCTGAGCCAAACGCTCGCCTGCACAGAGAGAAACAGATGGACTCAACTTACAGGAACACGATGATCACTTTGTTGTGATGGTTGAGGAATGTTCAGAACGGCTGAGCTATTGTCGAAAGTTTGAAATGCACAAAGGTGAATCCAGGCCAGAAACTAAATTCTTGTGTGTTCTATCCTCCTCGTCTGTTTTGAATAAAAATTTGGCTTCATAAAACGAAAACCTCAAGGCTTGAAATTGCTAATAAATCCATTTAGGGAGCTATCTGTGTATTTATAAGGCAAACCTCGTCTTTGATCTGCCAGCATGCAATTTCAAAGTTGAGCTTGAAGAAGAAAATAACCTGCTCAAGGAAATACATTCGAACTGTTCTCTTTGAAGCCACACTTAAAGCTATTATTCACGTCCTCATATGATCTCACTGTTTATTGTTAATTTGCATTGAACCAGTAAGCTGTTACTTTTGTTTTTCTGTTGTTGTACTGTTTTCATTAGTTTGCTGGGAGTGCTGATTGTTCCCTAACAAGCTGGAGGGCTTTGCCTTCAGCTCACAGAATTTGCAAGTTGCTCAACTGCTGAATAAGCACTATCACATTTACATTGTTTTAATAATATTTCCACTTCATTGTCTGTTCTGCTGAGGATTCTGGTGCCAGCAGTATTGCACATCCCTCAAACCTTAAGTTCTGTTAATGTGCAAAAATCTACAATTAGAGTTATGTTTGTATTTTTACTGTCATTATAATCTGTGTAGCAAGTTTGAGAGATTTATTTATCATCATAAATTAGCAGTTTGTTGACAGGGATGAACTGTTTGCGGCCGACCCACCTGGAGTATCACAGAGAAACGTGTCTGGAGACAAGTCTCGAGCCAGCATCCTCTTGAAGCGAAGCCTGGAAGCGTCCTGGCTGCTGCTGCCGTCTCCACTGACAGCACCGCCAAAACTAGCACAGATACAAGCGCACACTCAGGCACGTTTGCAGCCTCATTAAACACACATTTTGTTCCAGACAAGTATAACATTGATCAGTTTCACAACTTAATCATTTAAAACCTGCTTTAACAACACATTCTCACATTTAGTCCTTGTCACATATTGACGTTTGGTCATGGACTTTCCATGTCCAGATACAAAGTGTGAAAGGTACCTCAGATGCGTTGGTTGTTGACGTTCTGGGACACCCTGTCAACTTCTGCCTGTTAAATGCATTGTCTCCTTTCAAAATACACTTCCGTTTTCACAGGAAATGTACCATTTGCATACAGCCTCTTTCAAAATAAACTCACTACATCGGTACAACACCGCGAATTGAGGGTTTTTTTTCCCTTCAACAAGAAAGGCACGTGGTTACGTTTTGCCTACCCAAGCACGTGGTTTTTTCGTCAGTGTCTGACACCGGAAGTCACTGAGTAAGTGCAGAATTTTGACAACTTTGGAGTGAGTCCAGGTTGGCATTAATTGTTTTGTCTGCCTGATTGTGTGTTGGGGTTTGTTTTATGGCCACTTGGGGGCAGTGCAACAAACTGTAAACACAACACTGACATATTTTCACCTTTTCAACTTGTTATGCTGAACTTCTTCGCAAATTATTTGGATTATTTACATATCCAGCGGACACAGAGCAACAATGACTCGGAGTTGTGTTTCTGGCCACCCGGGAAATGTAAGTCCAATTTTTCTCATTACTTTTAGCTCTGTTTTTGGTCTCCACCAACTCTCGGGGGCAATATCTGTGTCTTTAGCTGCTAAATGCTCCACTAAGTTCATCACATATTTGTTAACTCTATTCATCTACTTTTAATTCGGTGTTGGGCATGTTGTGTACTTCATAAAGGCTTCTCTGCTGAAAACACTGGTGCTGAGATTAAATCAAAACAGTAAAGACAAAGGCAGTGAAACCAAAACAAGGACAACAACACGCCAAAAAAGCACTGTAAAGCTAAGGGGAAACTATGGAGTCTGGGGTTTTGTTTTGTGTTTTCAGTTTGTTTGTCACCACAACCACCTTTGTTGTGTTGGTCGTTTGATCACTGTTTATATAAAATATATGTTGATGACAGAATTTTTAATTTACATTTTTTTAGAATGTTTTTACTTTACATGCTTTTACCAATATATGTGTATCAATATTCCTTATTAAGTTACGATCTGCTTTAATTTTTATTTCTATGTTTTTAATACGTTTGTGACAGTCACATGTTCAAAAGCTCATATGTTGTATCAGAAATCAGTTTTACAGTTACCCAACCCCGACCAGCCATACACTCATATCTACAGTATTTGTCAAGCATCTGTGTGCATTGTTCAGCAGTGCAGTCCTCCTGTGTAGAGCGCCTGCACTCTGCTGAATCCCTCCGCTGACCTTTTACTGAGCTGCTGTGGTAAAGGAGACAGTTTTCTCCCCGGGCCAGTGTTCTCCTGCAGCTCAGACAAGCTGGACTGGCGAACTCCGATGTATGTTCCCCGTGGCTCAAAGCCCTGAGGAGAGAGTGCACAAACACACATCAAAGCTAAAGACAGCATGGACGCTCACTGCAGCAGCTTACTGAATAAATCAGCATCACAAGCACCATATAATGTTGTCTCAATTAGTTTAGCAGATGAGTGTTTGATGTGATCTTAAAAGGAAGAGAGCCCAGCACTCACGGTATAAAGCAATCTCATTCTCATGTAAATCTGTTTAGACTTGTCATTAATGATGCATTGTTGTAAATTACATGTTGAATTTTCAGAATAATGTTTTAATCAGTGTTTATCCTGTAAGCATGCACATCAAAGGTGAGAAGATGTATTTAATTAAGATGACAGCGAGCAGGAGCTCATTCAGTGCAGTGCGTTGAATCTGAGATAAGACTGACGTAAATGGATCCGGTTGAGATCATAAGTCATTACAGAGACAGTAATTAACGCTCAGCCTAAGGTGGTGACAGAGGTTTGTACTGTCGACCTGACAGATGGGTGACAGAAGATATACAAGTGCTGCACAAAGGGAAACTGCAGGGTTACATTTTACACACTTCATGCTTCTGTATACGTGTGTATGGGGCGCCAAATATAAAAATTTGGTTACAATTTTCTAGCTGATATATTTTGAATATGTAGCTCACTTTCTCCACATTAAAGACAGAAATTTATGGAAAACAATATGTTATATTTCATTGCTAACAATATACACATATGTAAAAGAATACATGTTAAATGTTAAATCCAAATATTAAATCTAAATGTTTAGAAAATATGGAGAAAATGTTAATGTTAAATCTAAATATAACCACTAAAACTAAAGGTTAGGTTAAATCTTAAAGCTAAATGTTAAGTCTAAATCTAAATATTAAATCTAAAGGTTAAATCAAAATGTCAAGAAAATATGGGGGCGAAAAAATTAAAGTTAAATCTAGATATTAGCCCTAAAACGAAATGGTACACACACAGGTGTTAAATCTAAAGCTAAATGTGTTGTCAAAATCTAAATGTTAAATCTAAATGTTAAACCTTGATCTAAATGTTATGTTAGAAAATATGGGGAAAAATGGAAATATAAATATTTGGTTACAATTTTTTGCTGATATATTTTGAATATACAGCTCACCTTCCTCACATTCAAGACAGAAATGTATATAAGAGAAAATGTTATATTTAATTGCTAAAATATATTTATAAATAAAAAAAAATACATGTCAAATGTAAAATCCAAATATTGCATCGAAATGTTTAGAAAATATTTGGAAAAAAAATTGAGATATTACCACTAAAACTACATGTTACATGTTAAATCTAAAAATAAATCAAAATGTTAATTGTAAAATATAAACATTAAATTTAAATGATAAACCTGAATCTAAATGTTTAACCTAAATATTAAATCTAAAGATTAAATGAAAATGTGTAGAAAATATGGAAAAAAAAATTTAAATGTTCAATCTAGATATTAGCGCTAAAACTAAATGTTACATGTTAAATCTAAAGATTTTTTTTTTTTTTGTCAAAATCTAAATGTTTAATGTTAAATCTAAATATTAAATCTAAAGGTTAAATCAAAATGTTTAGAAAATATGGAAACAAATTTGTCTTTAATCAGATAAGAAAAACTAAAATGTTATATGATAAATGTTAAGTCTAAGTCTAAATGTTAAATGTTAAATCTAAATATTACATTTAAGTGTTAAATCTAAATCTAAATACAAAATCTAAATGTTAATTGTAAAATATAATCTAAATGTTGAATCAATGTTTAGAAAATATTAAAACAGCCTACTGCAGGGTTTCATCACAGAAGGCTGGAACAATGATAGACGCAATGTGGGCTATCTGCATATTTTCTAAACATTTAGATTTAACATTTACATTTAAAATTTTGATATAGATTTCATATTGCTTTTACATTTAATATTTATTTTTTACATTCTACAAACATATTGATAAGTTACTCACAACATGTTGTTTTACATGAATTTCTGTCTCAATTGTGAGGAAAATTAGGTAAATATTCAAAATATATCAGCGAGAAAATTGTATTCAAATTTTCACATTTGGCACCCTATACGTATGACTGTGTGTATGTGTGTGTTTGAGACTCACCAGCAGCGGATCAGAGAAGTCTGGCAGTGGACCGATGAAGAGTCCGGCCAGTGAGCATCCCAGCAGCAGCACGGCACAACTCACTAACACTGCCAGTGGGTAGTCTACTATCAGCTGGGAGTAACTGCCACATAGAAAATCACAGGAGAAGATGTGACACTGGCTAACTGGGGATAATCCCAGTTGAAAAGAGGGAGACATGCATTATCTTTGGATTTTTATAGTGAAAACTGGTTTCAGTACTTACTTTCTGAGGATGCAGTAGAGTCCTCCGTCCCTGTTAATGGTCGAAAACTTCATTAGAACATTTTGAGAAGGATAACACACAAAATAGAAGATTGATACCTAACTCTGCGCCAGAACCCAAAGAAACATATTTCTCAAAATGTCAAACTATTCCTTTAAACACACCTTACTGTCACCACATGTCGCTGCATCGGTTTCTGTGTCCTGCTCTCATTTGACCCATGCAGCCAGTGACACCTCACCGCCCCGTGACGAGACGTCTGATGGGCAGAACCATGGTTATGTCCAACTTTCACCACAACACCACCTTCACCATGAGGACCTGTTGTGTTTGTGTGACAGCTGCGGCAGGTGTTTGGTTTGATTGGACCGTAATGGCTGCAGTGGGGACATTTGCGGACCTGTGGTGAATCATAGGTCCCAGCCTGAGGACCCTGGGGGACCTAACAAAGGAAAATAAGGATAGAAAATACATAAACAAGGCAAGTTTTTTTGGGATCATTCAAGTCTTTTGAGTGACACAATGACTACTTTTACCCCTGCCTCCCAAATCCTGGATCTGTGTCTAACATTTTGTTTTAATGAGTCCCCAGATATCTGTCCTAAACAGCACACAGTGCAGTGGGTGCTCAGGTATACCTGGTGATAAAGCTGGCAGGAGGAAGAGGGTCTGCCGAGGCTGCTGCAGCTGTCACGTAGCTCCCCTTCAGACTGGATGACTGTCAACTGGGCCTCGATTGAACACTCGCTGTCAGGAGGGCACAGAGACACCGCCGGGATCTCGCTGAGGAGAGGAAAAGACAGACAGGAGAGGAGGGAAAGGTGGGTGAGAGAAGAAGAGAAGAAATGTGAAATTATGGTTGCAGGGGAGGAGAAATGATTGACAGGTAAGCACCGAAGAAAGAAGCAAAGTTCTTTTAAACTGAAAGTGCAAAAGTTCAGTCAGTGACACAGTGCAAATATGCAGAGGGTAATGTAAGTAAAACTTAACAATCTATCTCTCCCACTGTACAGTGACTGACGTCTCAGTACCCTCACTGCTTTCTTGGACTCATCTCATATTCAGCGTAAAATCCAGCGGGCCAGACGAGCTAATGAGGTAAGGAATGGATTTCTGGGTAACACACTGTGGCTACTGGAAGTAAGGAGGCCCAATTAAAAAAGAAAGGAGGGTATGAGAGAAAGAAGAATCATGTCACAGACCCCATCATAAGAGAGGCACAGTGTCTGTCCAGGATAGATAACATGAGACTGAGTGATGACGACTCCTGAGTAATGGCAGCTGTTGGAAGAACCCTAGAGTGACACACGTAATCAAATCCCTCTCCCATTTAAGTTGGTAATGTATTCCTTCTCATTCCTTCTCTACATGTTGCAGGCAAAGGAAACTTGATTGCAGAAATATCTACGTTTAGCAGCTCGCTCCAGAGATGGCAATGTTGGTCCATCACATAGATCCAGGTTTCAGTATAACAGACATTCATGGTTCCCAGTGGATGATCTTCATACTTTTCCATTGGCACCACCATGGGATTGACATTTGTATTTTTGAGTGAAATGTCTCAGCAACCATTGGATGGACTGATATGAAATTTCAACCCTGCCTATTAAATTTACCTTTGTAAATTACTAAATTGCGTTCTTAATTACGTAATTGTGGCAACATAGTCACTGCCTGGATTATGTTCAGAGATAAGATATGGTTTCTTTCAGGTAACAAAACAGAACATTCATGTACGCTGTAGGCTTCAAAAGGAGGTGGTTGGAGAGGACAGCGGCCATACAGAATCAAAGTCTCTTGTCTTACGTTTAGGCAACAAATGCACTTTGGTTAATGTTTGTTATCGGGCTAATTTGCTTAAATGTTAATAAAAAAGTCATAAAATATGATGCTGTAGTCACTACAAGTGGATACTGTATTGCAAGATTGCTCTTCTGGTGGAAAACAATTAAAATACATTGCGTGTTAAAGTTTTGCTGATATGTTTACTATCAACCTCTTTGCGACTTGCCAGGTATGTCAACAATTCTACGCAACATTTTCTTAACATGTTAGAAGAAAAGTGATTCGCTCGGTGTTACGTTTCCCTCCAAATGTATTTACCGTGTGAAATCAGTTTTATATAAACTGAATTCCTAGGAGACTATGGGCTGGAAACTTGGTGCAGACATTTATGTATATATCCCCTCAGGACGTGATAACTTGTGGCTTTTATCTCTTCACTTCCCAGGACCTTAGTTAATTAACAAATATCTGCAAATCTAATAACATCCCTATAGCACCTTTTAGCATGCTAACACGCTACACTAAGATGGTGAACGTGGTATAAACATTACCCTTGATAAACACTGACATGTCAGCATGCTGATGTTAGCATAAGCTCAATGCCATACAGCCTAACAGAGTTGCTATCGTGGCTGTAGACTCTTGCATTCTGTTCCATTCCTTTTCTATAATATTAACATATTCCAAAATACTCAAATAGTTAACTACTACAGAGCCTGGGAGTAACCAAGGAGATAACAAATAAATAAATTGAGGCTATGATTTTTTTAATCCTGTTACGGGCTCACCCTTTTTCCTCTTTAAGGGCTGTGGCCTTGTGGGTAACCTGTGACTGTGTGACATGTGCTTTGTTGTATGTGGTGTGGGAAGCAGCTCTCTCTCAAATATGTCATGGTGAAGACCGCATGCGGCAACAAGTAATGAGCAGAAAACAGTGTCTAGACAAACTTAGGGCTACTGTTCAACCTTACGAGAAGGCCATGTTTATTGTTTTTATTTGTGAAGACTGCGATAAATCCATTGTTGTTAAATGACACCCGAATGCCTCATTATCCTTCCGTCAGAGGAGTGGTCCGGACCGCTAAAAGCTAGTTATCAGCTAATAACAAGCAACGCTAAATTAATGTTAGTAAGCCAGCGTGTTCCCAACCACAGTTAGGAGCAGGTAAGCTGTCACTGAGAGCGGTAACAATCTGTGCACATGGGAAATAATAAATTATCTCAATTTAATTAAATTGTTACCAAGTTTCTGTTAAATCATGCACAAAAGATAAGAGAGCCAGCACAGGTCACCTCCACCTCACTCTGTTGCTGCTAGTAGGCTATTTCACTGGGAGTCAGCGGGTGCAGCAACTCAAATTCCCGGGGGTCACAGTGGGCTGTTGGCCAGCGGCAGCACTGAGTGTAACCTGTGTAACAGCAGCAACAGAAGGTTTCCAAAAGGGAGCCAGGGTGGTCTGGGATCAGACCTCTGGTGCCAGGACAAACTTTCTGTTGCTGCTGTTACACAGGTTAGACTCAGCGCTGCTGCTGGCCAACAGCCCACTGTGACCCCCGGCGCTTGGTTTGCACTGGCTGAATTCGAGTTGCTACAGTTGCTGACTCAAGTGGCATTCCATACGGAGCTGCCATCTGTTCTCCTGTCAGAGTAGTAGTCCCCTATAGCAGCAGGGAGTGAGGCTGAGGGACTGTGTATGTGGGATGAGCAGTGCTGGCTCTCTGTATATACACTTAACACATGTGCACAAATTAACTAAAACATGGGAACTATTTGGCTAAATTGAGGCAACAAAGATATCTCATGTGCATAGAATTAATAAATCATGGCCTGGATTTTCTTATTTTTTCCTCTATGACCACCCCTGGGCTCAGTAAAATATAAATACAGAGCTTTATTTTGAATTCAAGTGGATATCCTGAAGTTTTAAAGATACCAAACACATTGGGCTGCCATAAATGAATATGAGTATTTCACTCAGTGTAAACATGAATCTTAAATGAGGAGCTGGAACAAGCTGATACAGATAATACTGTATGCAATATAGTTAGACAACGTAGAAAACAATTTTCCAAGCTTAAACCTAAATGGGGAGAATGTATATTGAGGGTTAAATTAGACAATGTTTAATCTATTAAATCTGAGAACAGTCAGATGGGATCCTTTGTTGTAGTTTTATTTAGACTAGTTCCAGAACTTTACTTTTAAGAAGTGTTAAAGTCTCATTATGTTCAAGCTAAAATAAATAAACAGGCCAAACTGAACTACTAAGCAATGCCCTGGTTGTATCTCAGTAAATGGGCCGTGAGGTCTGTGTCGTCTACCACATGCTTGTTTTTCCACAGTAGACTGGATGCAACCACACTTCCTGCCTGGTCACCATGGCGACGGAGTAAGTCAACAGAGCCTAAATGACCTCACACAGTTTTATTTGCATCCCATAATAAGGCACACAGATGATGAGTAGTCTGTTGAATACAGTAGCAGAGGTATTAACGGTGGAGCTGAGCGAGGAGCTGAACCTCAGTATTTTGTCTTTGTGTTACAATAAAGCTGTAATATGATCTAAATAATAAATAGCCCACATTATACTACTTGTGCTCTTAGGCACATAGCAAATGTTTGTCATCTAGTTTAGCCTATTTAGGCGCCGGAGTGAGTAAATACACTCATAAAAAGTACCTGGAAGTCAACACTGTCAACTAATTTAACACTGTTTCTGTCTCTGTAGCATGATAAACTCCATCCACGACTCAGAGCAGGTTAAATAGATGCCGAATCATTAGTACGTACTATGTAACTCGTGCCTGGCAGCCTCCTCACATCAGGGTTCAGGATGAAGAGTAATTAAGCCCATTACTCCTCTTTGATGGTTTTCACAATCAATCTACCAATGTAAGCGCACACACACACACAAGAGAGGATCAATTTGTGGAGCTCATTAATATTTCAGTGGATGAATACAAAAATATATCCAGGAAGGTGTCACTGAGTTTCTCGCCACACCCGGGATATAAAAAGGAACACTTGAATTGTCCACTGACGTCAGAATGACCTCATAAATCTGAGAAACATCAAAACAACAACGGCGTAATGAGCTGAAACAAAAGTCGCTCTCATTTCATTTTACATACAGTCGTTTCCCAGTTTATTTGGTACACTTAGCAAAATGAATTCAGTCTTATACAGCCGCCATGCAATATATATGAGGTTAGAAATAAAGTGTTAGAAACACCTTGCATTACAAAGTACTATAATTTAACAGCATCACAAACATCAGCTTCCTAAATGACCAGAAACTTGAATCAACATCTAAAACTGAATGCTGCAAACTTTATTTATGTCTGGAATATTGTATGAGACTGCTTTAGTTTAAATTGTATACAGTGGTGGATAGAGTAGGTAAAAATAGCAACTACACAGTATAAATACAAGTAGGCTAAAAGTCCTACCTAAAACTGATCAGTGCAGACAAGACGACCCCTACAGATGTCACACAACTGTATATTAGATAATCATTACTGATGTATTACTGTGTACGTAGCATTTTACTGTTGTAGTTGGTCAGTGGAGCTAAATTTAACTGCTAGCCTACATGCTGTTTAACAATAAAAACGTCAGAGTAGTAGAGGACTTTTATTTTGACAGACTGCTTGAACCCAACTCACGGGCGCAACAATGCCTCTGGTGGAGTAGAAGGTGGCGGTGTACAAACTCGAAAGCAATGGTTGCAGTCTGCCATAAAACAAAAAGTAGATACAGCAACTTGTACAGTTCAATATGAGATGTCCACCATGAGTTGATGCCGAGCAACTGCAGCAACTTAAGTGCGTGAGGCTGATGACACCTACACTCCCTGCTGATAGGCTATTTTTCCCCCAAATATTGAAACAAAATGCCCTTGCTATGACCTCAGTATCAAATATATAGTTGAATTAATATCTCTTTGGGAGTGTCAACAAAAGCTGAACATTATAATCTTCCTGAATGTAGAATTGTGGCAGATGTTTTGTACTGGATGGCATTTGAGGAGCGGTGTGTAGGATTTCGTGGCATCTAGTGGTGAGGACTGCAGATTGCAACCAGCTGAAACTTCTCCCATGTGCCAAGTGTGAACTCTCAGTTAGGATTCCTTCAGTGTTCATTGTTCAGGAGGTTTTTACCTGGAGCCGATTTATCCACATAGGTCTCTTCCTCTCCAAAACAAACGGACGCTTTGATTTAAACCAGTAAAAACACTGAATAAAGCAGTTTCATGTTAAAAATCAGTGTTTATCCAGTGCTGTTCGGCTGCTAACTTGGGTGACCAATGCGTAAAAAGCAAATCGCAAATGGCCTATCTAGAGCCAGTGTTTGGTTTGTCCAATCTGGGCTACTGTAGAAACATGGCAGTACGACAGCTGGCATGCTCTGTGGATGAGGACCTGTTCCCTATGTACATAGAAATGGCTCATTATGAGGTAACAAAACCACAATGACTGTTATTTCCAGGTGATTTTATAATACAGAAAACGTACTTATTATATTGTGTTCCATTTCAGCCAATATATCCCCCTAAATCCTGCACACTGGATCTGTAAATTATAGAAGTGTACCAAAAATGTGGCCAGGGGGTGTGTTGAAGAAGGCAAGAGTGTATTTGACATAATAATATGATGAATAATGATAATAACTGACTTTTATACATATAGTGTCAGACACCAAAGGTTTCAGGGCTAAGCCCTGTATCTTCACTGACCCTGAACCCTCCATGCATTAGAATTTTACTTCCTTCAAAGCTAAGTTTGACTGGCTGAGTTAACGCTGGTGACACTAATCTAAGATGTAAGAATATTGATTGGGGACAGCTTTAAGGTATTCGAAAGACTCCAGCGAGGAGAATCAGAAAATATCTGACAGGCTAGAGACTGACAGCTCATAGTACACTCTGCTCCGTCGGCCTTTAGGTCTCTGTCTCTCTCCCTTTATACAGCACGTCTCCCACATCAACTCTCTCGATGCCAGTCAATGTCACGTCCTCAAACATCTCCGAAACCGCCAATCACACACACACACACACACACACATATATAAGAAAAAAGGCTCAGGCTGTAGCTGTGCGCAGGAGGCAAACTGTTAACCTTCCTAAAAAGAGAGCTTCTCTAGGGTGTTACTAAGAGGACAAAGACTTGAGGGTGTATGTGGCCTGTTGCTGAGCTGAAGGGGGTGACAGGCCTCAGCTGTTTGAAGCCCCACTTTCATGTTTGAAGCCCCTGGGCCAATTTAAATTTTACATTTTTTTTAATATGCAGCAGAGAGCGTGACAGGGTGATATCTGTGACCCAGCAGGAGTTTAATGACTGAACAGATCTTACAGTAAAGTCAGCTACAGTGTCACTGTGAGCGAGAGACTGTGTGTGTAGTATTCTAGCTCTTGTTAAAATACAGTGTGATATTAAGGATTAAATAATGATATTTGACCTGAAAATATTGTGATTACCAAACATAAAAATCTTAAAAGTAAGTTGGCAGCATGTCTTGGTTTCATCAGCAGTACAAACAGAGCAACATAATCAGGAATTAATGCTGTAATAATGTTAAGATGCCAATTATAACAGTGTAATGGAAAAAATAACAGCAGCAGAATTCATATCCTGTGCATAATCCCATTGTCTCCAGCATAAACACAGCTGGATGAACAATACTCACACCGTCCACAGGAGGGTAAGACACATCCACGTCCACTACTGTAAATCTCATTTATTTTCCCACACTAAGCACCAGAGAAATCCACAGACAAGGAAAAGCAACCCACCTTTGGCAAGCTTCCTGAATCCCCCTCTCATCTATGGGAGAATCATCCATCACTATCGCATCCGTGCTCTCTCCAATCATCGAGCAAGCCTCCATCTCCCTCTGATCCCGCTGTGAAACTACATGCACAAAATAACTATCAATTTCCTGTTGTTCTGAATCGGGTTAACCAAACAGTCCCCATCTGGCCAGGCTGAGTCCACGAGGATCAGGAGCTTGTTTCTGAGGCTGCTACTACACAGCAGCACCGGGGCTGTTTGGGTTAATCTGCCCCCGAGCTGCGTGCTGATTGGCGGAGCCGCGGTGATGCTGAGGACGCTGCCTGGTCGCTGTCCAACCGGCCGCGGTGCTGGAGCACAAAGTGGCGGATGGTGAGCATCAGTGTCCACGTAATTGGCTCGGACAGGAGCTACAGATGCTGGTTAATGTTCGTTATGAAGGTGCACAGGCAGCGATGCTGGGTTCAATTAAAACAATTATTTAATTGGGAGCTGCAGCTGCTGGGAGCCATGCTGCTGAACATGGTGGAGCTTCTTGTAACTGGTGTCAGGGCTGAAGAGGTTAACTCAGGTGAACGCTTTCATCTCCAGTGACATTAAAATCAGTATTATTCAATAAGAAGGAGAGATCAAATGCACAAAAATATCGAATTTAGTTGTATTACAATGACAAAAAATAAGACACAATGTTCTCCTGAGATCCGACCTTTTATTTGGTGTGCATTTTTAATTTCTCCTAGCTGTTTGGGATCAGTAGGACCCCGTAAGTGTAAAAACCTAAACATAATTAATGATAATTAAGTCCCTTTGTCCCTAAAATGAGACCCTAATAAAGTCCCAATGGCCTCAAATGAGACAATAATGAAGTCCCAATGTGCTCAAGCGAGACGTCAATAAAGTCCCAATGTCCTCAAATGAGACCACAAAGTCCCAATGTCCTCAAACAAGACGATAATAAGGTCCCAATGTCCTCAAGCGAGACGTCAATAAAGTCCCAATGTCCCCAAGGAGACGATAATAAAGTCCCAATGTCCTCAAACAAGACGATAATAAGGTCCCAGTGTCCTCAAGCGAGACGTCAATAAAGTCCCAATGTCCCCAAGGAGACGATAATAAAGTCCCAATGTCCTCAAATGAGACCACAAAGTCCCAATGTCCTCAAACAAGACGATAATAAGGTCCCAATGTCCTCAAAGAGACAACAATAAACTCCCAGTGTCCTCAAATGAAACAATAATGAAGTCCTAATGTCCTCAAATGAGTACTTCCTAATTAACAGTGTCTTAGCTTGTTACTGTTGCTAAAATGGGTCAAATTGCCATATGAAACTACAAAAAATATTAATTATAAATAAACAAGTCTGAACCATAAAATCTGATCAGGTTGTGGACCTTGTCCACTTTTGTCTCAGGGTCAGCTGCAGACTGACTTGGCAGAGATGGCAGCCATCTTGTTTTTACACCCCACAGAACTGGTAATTGCGTCAGTTCTTCACAAAATCTCTTGTTAATGCAGCGAAGGCTCGAAAGCTTGCAAATGATCTTCTACCTGAGGGTCCTCTGTTGCCTGTGACCGTTATTTTCTCACGGATCTGACGTTGAGTCAATCATGGAGACTGGCAACATTTCATCCATGTCATATCCAGCCACAAGCTTCATTATTTCTTTGTCACTTGTAGCTTGGAGCTTTACATTGTTGTGCTGTCGGTCATAGTAGGTGTTTCAGAAGGTTTGAGGTTGTGTTGAGTCTTAGTTCCACTACATGGAATGATGTTCTTGTCATCTTTCCCTTAGATAAAATTAGAGTGATAGGAATATTTCCAGCCAATGCAGACAGACAGACATAAAGTAAAATACTATAAATGACTAAAATGAATCAGGAGATTGTTGGAATTTAAATCAGTACGTGGTGACAACAAAAGTTTGGTTATACTGAATTATTTGTTTTAGGGGTAACAGTAATATTATCACTGAAATTGTATTAGTACGCCTAATTAGTAATTAAATAGTTACACTACTTGTTACTGGAAAAAGTAATTTTATTACTGTAACACATTACTAGTAACATGTAATGATGTAATGTCTTAGTAATGCGTTGCTACCCAATACTGCCTTTCATTTAGGAGAAACTTATTCACAATAATTACTTGATATATCAAAATAATGAGAAACAATATTAAGTCATTATTTTGAGATATTAACTCATTATTACAGAATAGAATAGAAAGACCTTTGTTGTCATCATTCAACATATGTATGACGAAATTAAAACAGCTGCCTCTGATGGTGCACGGAAAGCTAGTTATAATGACTTACAGGATTTTTTTTTTCATTACATTGGTGGACATGGGCTTCCATAGTAACCAGTGGCTTTGTTAATGATTAAACATTTATTGATGCTTTATAGATCAGTTATTAGCCAGTAATAAAAACAACTTTTGGGTTGCCAGGTTGTGAAAGTGGCTGTGCCGTTTCACCACTCAGCCCTACTTGGACCAAAAAGCATTAAAACAACATTTTCAACATCAGATTTGATGGATTAAAAACCTATAAATAATTACTTATTAACTCTTCAAGGTGCAGGCCAGATGGCTTATTAGGAAGTGAGCCTGTAATAAGGTTTTACTAAAATTACTACTGCATGAATAGAAAAGTCGAGCACTAATTTTTTTCACAAACCCTAACATTCTTCAACATAAAAGCTCATAACGGATCTATTAAGGATTTGTAAATGATCACTTTACCACTAATATACACTATATAAAGGGTGCCTTATTAGTCTAGTTATTCATCATCATATTATTATCTTATTTATGCAAAATGTTCACCTGTAAATAAGCCTTCAGTCATTATATAGTGAAGTATTTGACTCTGAAATGTAGTGCAATACAAAGAAGGGCAAGTATTAGATCAAATGCTTTTTAATAAATCAACTTAAGTTGTTTCCTACAGAGACTCAGACAAATGATTTTGAAGCTTTGGTCTGGTTAAGACATAGATTTTGCATCACAGTACTGTTTCCCAAGACAAAATGGAGTAAACTGAGTGCTGGTGTCTTCAGAATATGTTATGTAATAAAAAAGGAAAAAGCCGAATATGACTTTGGGCTTTCTATTCAGAGAAGTGAGAGCCAAAGCCGAGCGGCACAAAAGAAAGGAGAAACTGTGACACAGCAGACCTGTGTGCTTCGCTGCTAATGAGGCGGCCGCTGGTCTGTCTCCGGTTATAAATATGAATCATGGCGCTGGGCTCTTGTGTCTGAGGGGGCCACCTTGGGGGGGGGGGGGGGGGGGAAGAAATGATTTATCAGATGAAAGGCAAAGATCGAGAAAAGGACGGTGTGAGAAAGTTTGGTGGGAGAGATCAAAGTGCTATTTCATGATTTTTAATGAGAAGCAGAGACAGTGGAGGGGAGTATCTGTTTTTTCTATCTCAATAGTGCAGCCTAATTTATAGTGCTTCAGTGAGTCATGATGTTCAAATCTGATTTATACATAGTAAAATGGGTTGACTCATTGAGAGCTGCTAGATGAGAGAGGGGATCAATCACAACTGTGTTGGAGAGGAGACTCATCCTTCATGTTCAAAGGATGCAGCTGAGAGCTCTGAAAGCTATAACTGACCTTTGAGCTCAGAGACTTTATTCACAAACTTCATGCTCGAGTTTGTTTGTGTGCAATATTAGTCCTCAGCTTCAACAAAGGCTGCTGTGTTGGTGGTTGGCATGGAGTTTCCTGAACAGCCTGTGTTGCAGCTGACATGGCTAATGCCTTGTTGACTTCAGACATTGATTAACTTACACTGTTTAGCTGCACACACACACACACACACACACACAAGGAAAAAAAAACACACCCAAATACACACGTATCCAAAGCCTGACAGGCACGTACTGGATACACCAGACACACACGTATAATGAGAGGCTGAAGAGAGGGGGTTTGGCTTCTGGCTGGTACTGAGGTGACAGCCATGGTAATTTCCTGTGGCAGATCTCTGCTAGTGAGTAGTGATGCGAAGGGAAACGCTTCATTACGGCTCCAGTGCTGCCTTAAGATCCGTGGAACAAACACAGTTGGATAAATAAAGATACAGCAGGAAATACAGAAAAATGTCTGTGTGGAGACAAAGAGCAGAACACTGTGTTTCTGTGAACTTCTGCAATGTAGTATGTTACTGCAAGGCCTCTGATCAGTGATATATTTAATATTTTAGCAAAACATTAACAAAACTAAAGGAGCCATCTAAGCTAGGCCACCTCATCCGATATGTGTCACGTGTAAATTGGTGTTATATTTGATTAGCTCTGTCAGTTCTGATGTTAAAAACAGTTACTATCAGTGAACAATTTCCAAATTCAAGCCAATTCTGTAGTTTCATGATACGGAAAAAGTGTTTTACACCTTCATTACATCAAGACTGTTGCAGTTCCCTGTATGTAGGTCTTCTCCAGTCTTTATTAACTGTTGAAAAATGTAGCTGCAAGGAGGCTGACTGGTTCTCAAAAGAGCGAGAACATTACCCTGGGACTAGCCTCTCTTCTGGCATTGACAGAGCCTTTGCAGTTGCTGCTCCACAACTGTGAAACTAGTTGCCGTCAGACCAGGTGTGTCCAAAGTCTGGCCCGCGAACCAATTTTCCCATAGCTAGGGTGCGTTCCGAATCACATACTTTTTCTTTTGACTTTTAGTAAGTATTGCAGCTGCCCTTAAAAAATACGTACTGAACTGATCTTTGACCCTCTCCATTACCTTGGACATAAAAGAAAAACACCTCTTACTGAGTTCACCAGAGACAGAGATCGACCTGGAGAGCTCTGCTGTTGTTACTTTGCAATGTATGTAGTTTACCTTTAAAGTTATAACTGTAAGATTGTAGATATTATATTTGCGACAGTGAAATTACTCTGTCACTGTTATTTTCATCGTCATTTCCTTTTGTTGTTTGTAATATTTATGATTATTTTGTTCACTTAAATACTCAGTATTCCTATTATTACAATTCGACTGGTCATCACTTACTTAAATGCCCTGTCATCAGCCATTGTGACTTCTGACAATCAGCTGTCATCTGTTTGCGGCTCAGTCCATGTAACATATCGTCCGCTGTACAGAAGATTGTGGGTAAGAATAGCCAGAAAAGCATGCTGGCTCGCATACTGCAAAATTAGACCAGATGTAGTAGAACATCCTGGTATTTTTGGCATACTGCATTTGACATACCAAGTATGGACATACTAAATCTTTTTGGGTATTGGAACACACAGCTCGTCTAGCACAATATACTATATTTGGCCCGCCACACAACAAGTCTATTGGTTAATCAAGCAAGATCATTTTGCATTTTTCCCATTCACCTCAAGATGGCAGAACTATCATACAGTGTGTAGACATGCACCAAGTAGGAAGTACGCAGGCAGAAGTAATGTGTTTCCATAAACAGACCGTAAACAAGCAAACTAACGGTTACCTAACAGCAGACATTTCCTACTAGGTAGCAGATGTGATGTGGCCACAGTAAAGAAGCGAAAGACAACAGTGAGTAGGGATGCTGCTTTCAGGAGCGATGGAAAGTTGAATACTTTTGCATTGCAAAACAAAACAGTTGCACTTGTGCCATTTATATGAGGTGTGGTGTGTCTTCCTCAAGCTCGGTCCTCTACCAGAGACCTGGGAGTTTGAGGGTTCTGCACGGTGTCTTAGCTGTTCCTAGGACAGAGACCTCAGATGTTGTACCTGAATCTGCTGAAGCCACTCTCCTAGTTTGGGGGCCACAGCCACAGGTGCTCAGATTACCACTGGCACCACTGTTACCTTTACCCCCCACATCTTTTCTAGCTCCTCTTTCAGCCCTTGGTATTTTTCTAGCTTCTCATGTTCCTTCTTCCTGATGTTGCTGTCGCTCGGGATCACTACATCTATTGCCACTGCCTTCTTTTATTGTTTGTCAGTCAACACAATGTCCGGTTGGTTGCCATCACCAGGTTGTCGGTCTGGATCTGGAAGTCCCACAGGATCTTAGCTCGGTCATTCTCAACCGTCTTAGGAAGTGTCTTCCATTCTGACCTTGGGACTTCCAGCCCATACTCTGTGCAGATGTTCCTGTACACTATGCCAGCCACTTGGTTATGGCGTTCCATGTACGCTGATCCTGCCTGCATCTTACACCCTGCTATTGTGTGCTGAACTGTCTCAGGAGCATCTCTGCACAGCCTGCACCTGGGGTCCTGTCTACTGTGGTAGACCCCTGCTTCTATTGATCTTGTACTAAGTTCCCATTACTGCTGCCATGATTAATGCTTCTGTGCTGTCTGTCAGTCCAACCTTTTCCAGCCACTGGTTGGATTTCTTGATGTCGTCCACTTATTCTGTTGGTTGGTACATGCCTTGCAGAGGCTTGTCCTACCATGAAGGGTCGTCCTCCTCTTCTACATTCTCGGGTTTCTGCTGCCTGAGGTATTCACTTAGCAGCTCATCTTTGAGGGCCATCTTCCTGATGTTTTCCTGGATCTTGGTTGTTTCGTGTTGGACAGTAGCTCTGATGCTCACCAGTCCTCGGCCTCCCTTGCTACACTTAGTGTCTCAGGGTGCTGGATTTGAGATGAAACCCTTGCATTGTGAGAAGCTTCCTTGTCTTGATATCAGTGGCCTCCATCTCCACTTTTGGCCAGCTCATGATCCCAGCAGGGTATCTGATGCCTGGCAGGGCGTACATGTTGATGGCTTGGACCTTGTTCTTTCCATTCAGCTGACTTTTCAGGACCTGCCTTACTCTGTGTAGGTATTTGGCTGTGGCTGACTTCCTTGTGGCCTCCTCATGGTTCCCATTTGCCTGCGGGGCCCCAAGATATTTGTAGAACATCCTGTCCTGAACATCTGCAATGCTATAGCCTATATGATGCGAGATGCAGCTGGCCTCCAGGCAGTGGTGTAGTGGTAATTGATGAGGTGGGTGTACTACTTGGTAGATAGGTAGGTTACTGATGAGGAAGTGGGCATACTTTCCTATTACAATGGCTTTTTAGCTGATAGGTGGGTATACTGTAACTGGATAGAAAAAGAAGTGGGTATACCCTGTATATCTGAGTATACCCTCCACTACATCACTGCCCCCAGGTATTTTCACACAATCTGATCTGGCCCCCCATTTTAAAAAGAACTTGGACACCCCTGCATTAGATATCAGATGTGTATCAACAATGTCTGTTTTAAAATCTTGGCTAAGCACATGTTTTTATTGACCTCCCTTTTGGCTCTCCAATCCTTCAATCTGTTTTCATAACTCTGTATTTGTACATTGCTGTTCCTTCCTACTATGGTTAATTGATTTTTTTTCTCTACATCTTACCATTTTTATTGTTGTTGTTGGTCAGCCATCTGTCTGTCTCTGTCTCTCTTTATGTCTCATTTTGTCATACGGATTACTTTTAATTTATTATATTGATCTGTTCTGTATGACATCTATTGCACATCTGTCCGTCCTGGAAGAGGGATCCCTCCTCAGCTGCTCCTCCTGAGGTTTCTACCATTCTTTTTCCCCGTTAAAGGTTTTTTTGGGGGAGTTCTTCCTTATCTGCTGCGAGGGTCCAAAGGACAGAGGGATGTCGTATGCTGTAAAGCCCTCTGAGGCAAATTGTGATTTGTGATTGGGCTTTATAAATAAAATTGAACTGAATTGAATTGAATTTACAGCAGACTTTATTTTTCTTATTTAACTTTTTGTCTTTTTACTGTCTTGTATTGCTGTTTATAACTCTTGATTGACATTGTTGCTACTTATTTGTTTTTATGGACTTTTTTTCATCATTTCCTAACAGTTACTATCATATTTTTCTATCCTTCTAGGCCTTTGAATGTGACCTCAGGGCATTGCTGTAAAAGAGATTAATGCTTAGTCAATTCTCCCTGAATAAACAATGGTTTGATTGATTTGACTGAACTATACTTAGTAATAAATCAGTTTGTATGAGTGTTTGTGTGTGAAGACAAGAAGGTAATTTGCTGCCACCTGTTGGACAGATTGTGAAGGTGACAGCAGTCCTCTCCCTCTATCTTTTAATAATCTAAATATATATTGTAAAGATATGTTTAAATCATGACACTATAATTAACTTTAATTCTAAATTAAATTAATCAGCATGCTAATTAAAATGTCGGGGTTTTTTTTTTAGCATATTTTAAATTTAAATGTAAACTTTTTTTTTTATTATTTAGCCTGTTTATTTATTTTCCTTTTTTGTGTGTCCGTGTTAAATAAATTAGTTTATTATCTGGTCACTGTATTTGTTCATGCACAGACGCATCGTGTTGACTGCAGTTGTAAAATCAGCTGCTGAGAGCCTGTAACACGCGGATTGAGTGACAACATGAGGTCGAGCTCTCCTGCGAAGTTGTTCAGCGGGTGTAAAGTTACGAGCGCACAGGACACACCTCTAGAGGGAGTTCCCGGGGAGGTGGAAACAAGGAGCTGATCACTTCTCCTGCAGAAAAGTCAGGAGTCCTTTCACTCGGAGCTCAGCGGTCATCCGAGCCTGCGGCCGTCCGTGCGTCCTCCGTCAGCTGCAGTGTCTCCGTGCAACGGAGAGGGAACATGCCCGGGATGGGCAACTCTTTACGCGCGGCTGCCCTCTTGGCTTTCGTGGTTCTCTCTATCCTAGTGTCACTCTTGATCAGCAGCGTGCAGCAGTTTGGAGCGAGGTTTTCTCACTTTCCCAATGCAACTGTTGCTGGTGATGAGGAGGAGCTGGCGTCGCTCCGCGGGGCGTTGATTTACCAACTCAACGAGAGGCGCAGAGAAATTATTCCGCTGCTCCAACCTGATGATGATGATGAGGAGGAAAACAGACTACCCGGGGAAAGTCGACATGACCAAACACTAGACACGAGTGTGGATTACAGTCTGTGGAATGAGATCACGCACGGCTCCAGGAGAGCGCATTTGGATGAAATGGGTTGTGAGTCTCTGGTGGACATGCGGGCGCTGGAGGTCCTCGGGTCTGGATACACCAAACTGGTTGTCAAAGTGAATCTAGCCGGGGGTCAGCATGTGGCCTTAAAACTCGTCAACGAGCAGGGGATCGACATGGGGAAGTGTGTGGAGGATTTTAAAGACCCGCGAGGCTGCCGCGAGCTCGTTTCTTATAAGTTGAAGAAAGAAATAGTGCTGTTGCAGAGGCTGCAGCATCCAAACGTCATCAAGGTAAAGTGCTCCCTCTGTCTGCCTTGTGTGCATATATTAAGACTTTTTAAAAAGATTTTACACACTATAAAAAATAATGGTTGCTCTCCAAATGCTTAAGCAACAGTATAGATAATATATGTTCATGCAAAGTTGTCTGAATGTGGTGCATAAACCCTGGAGCTGCTGCTGGATTATCATAACTTTCCATAATCCATGATATAGCCCTGCTCACATTTTCCTTTGTCTCACACACAGTGCACTGGATGAAAGGCCTCACTGCCTCTGCAGGACCTTCCCATGTAATTAAATTAAATTCACTGACCCTCTTCTGACCTTTGGGTCCAGTTTGGCAGGAGCAGACAATGTGCCTCTGTCCCCTGCACTATCCCCGGCTGCATCTGAAACCCCCACAGAGTTTATTCACTCAAACCATTACGGCCCAATTTAGAAGCAGTTTGAATTAAACAGGGAAGTTGGGTTTCTCCAGCAGTGTGTCCAGCAGCTGAATCGATTAATTTCACAAGCGTACACACAGAGCACATTTCCCCTCCAGGCTAAATGTGATTTCACTGTCACAAGTCTGAGCGGCCGAGAGCACGGCTGGCAGAACATCATGTCCTCTCAAGTCACCCTGAGAGCTTACAGACACCTTCTGTGGAGTTCAAATGCAAAAACAAACAGTTGCACATGATGTATGTTTTTTTGCTCTCTGACTAACCCACAGCTCAAAGGTCACTGTGCAGGAGATGGAGGAGGAGGAGGAGGAGGACAGGACGGACATGTCACAGTCATTCTGGAGCAGGGGAATCCTCTCCAGATGATCCAGCTGCTCCAGAGTCCCTGGGAGGACAGATTCAGGGTAAGCGACTTAGTTTCAGCTATCGATACGCATGCTCTGTCCATTTACCCTTTTACACCACACTGCACACTGGGAGGCTGAAAGTCTCCCTGTGCAAGCCCTCGCTCCCCCCTTGGCAAGAGAGACGAAGGCTGAGAGATGAGGGAGGTGGACATATGAAACTCCTGGAGGTCTGACATCTGTCCCTCAGTGTATTTGATCAGGCCGTGGTTGGAATGGAGATGGGTCCTGGAGTTAATCCACTGCAGGCTAGGAATGTCATGTCATCCCTCACACACACACACACACACACACACACACACACACACTGTTTTAGTCAACCCCCATCACAGGTATGCTCACAGTGGGAGTCAACAGAGGCTGAATTTACACTCCAGGGATCAAGCATGTGTGTGTGTGTGTGTGTGTTTGCGCACGGATGAAGAGACAGAAAGAATGGGTGAAAGAAGGGGAAAAAATGTCAGGGCATGCACGCTTTGTTTTTGGATTAGCAAAAGTAACATCGCCGTCTGCGAGTATCATCTCAGCTATGGGGCCTCATTTTGCTGCATCACCCAAATAGCCGTTCATAATACCCCCCTGGAGCTGCTCGGCCCCTTTCAGCTACGTTGCATCTGCGCAGGCTACAGTAATCCGGGGGTGTTCGGTTTCACTCAGCCCTGTTATTACTGTGCTTCGATCCCACCAAGTGACGTCCAAGAGACTCGGAGCATTACCTAACACCGCAGCTATGTTTGTAGTGTGACAGAATCATTTCATGCTCTGTCAGTGCGTGGCTAATGCCTTTATTTTGCCTTTAGTCGCCTACTTATTTTCTCTTTCTGTTTTTATTGTAGGATTTAAAGGGAACTATAAAAGTAGTCTCAGGAAATGGCTCGCAACTGTGGCTGCCGAAACGTCTTAAAAGCGAATAACTCGGTGTTTTTGCAAGACTGAGGGTGTTTATATTTCACCATTTTTAGCAATATCATGAAACTTAATTACATCGTTCAATGTGTCACCTTCTTAGGAAGAAAACAAGTCAGTGTGTAGCTTGACCACCAAGAATTTTTTGGTTATTCCAGCATTTTCTAAAGGATTTTATTCGACAACAAGTGGCAGGAAGTGATGGGGAACATGCACTGATTGTGTTTAAACACAAAAACTGGAAATCTGATCACCCTCCGATAGTATTACACTGGTTAAATGAAATGTCACGCTACATCTCATTAGATAAACTCTAGTAGCCTACAACTTTGTCAAAACTGGCAGAAGCATATAGATCTTATTGCAACAAGGGCAGCTTCAGGGACTAGTGGTTGACATGCTGGGATTGTTTAGATTTCCAGAGCAAATCTTAATTTGAGATGGCGCAACTTCCTTTCTGTAACCATGTAACTCTTTGAAACTTGTTTTTCTTTTCTTTATCTTGTCAAAGATAGGGTGGTTGTGGACGGTAGTGGTTGGGTGGACAGAAAAAGCTGTGCACAGTTGTATAATGAACTTTCATCAGTCAATTTTGTGAAGCTCAATAAAACATAAAATTAAAAACACTAAAATTAAAGGCAATTTAGGAGCTAAAAGTAGAGCTGCAAGTAGCGATTATTTTCATTATTGATTAATTTGATTTTTTTTTTGTATTTTATCAGACAATCACTTAAGGCTTTATTTTAAGCAAACATAAATCCCTGGTTCCAGGTGTTCTAATGAGAATTTTCAAATTTTCTGTCTTCTGTGATAGTAAACTTACTACTATTGGGTTTAAGACTGTCAGCTTGGGTTTTAGGAAATCATATATGGCATTTTATTAATTATTTATTGTCTGGACAAATTATTAATCCAAGAAATAGTCATCAGATCATCAAATGACAATGAAAATAACAGTTAGTTGCAGCCATTATTTAATCTATAAAATGTTCAAATGAAAGCCTCCAGAGCCCAAGGGGACCTCTTTAAATTGCTACTTTTGTCTGACCAACATTACAAAACTCAAAAATATTACATTCAAAATCATATAGCACAGCAAAAATTGAACAAATCCTCGCAACGGATGGACAAATCTTTACGTACGATGTTAATTCCACAACAGAAGAGACTTGATGATCACTAAATTAGGTAGAGAAAAAAGTGGATATATCGATGTCAGTATCGGTTATCCGTCAAATGAGTTGTTACATGTCAGCATTATGGATCTCGGCAAAAAAAACAATATCATGCATCCCTAGTTTTGGATATGTCAGCTTGGGCATTAGTAAATTATCATTGGTGTTTTATTGATACTTATCACATGGCCCAAATAATAAAAAGAAGAAATGTATTCAGATTAAATGACAATGTAAATAACCATTAGTTGAAGCCATAACTTTATTTGTGCACCTTGTGTGGTCCCATTCCCAATTAGAAGCTGCAGGAGCCCAAGGGCACCTCTTTAAACTGCTAGTTTTGTGTTACCAATATAACAAAACTCGAAACTATTATATCTGAAATTATATAAGACAGCAAAACCGGGCCTAGTGAGCGACCCTGACCTGGGGAACCCAATGGTTGTTCTGGTTGTGAATGTTAAATTGTGGTTACTATAATTTGAAGCATTCTCTGGCACAAGAATCTCCTTTGGGATAAATAAAGTTTTACTGAATTGAATTGAAAAATGGAAAACTCCTCACACTGGAGAGGTGGAACCAGTGAATGTCTGACATTTATGCTTTATAAAATACTTCTAGTCACATATAAAGAACAATATGATGATCTTTGGCTACATGTCTGTGCACTTCAGCAGTCATCAATCCAGTATATCAGGTTTTGGCATGTCTCATCTCCTCCCAGATTTGTCTGGACCTGGTCCGGCTGCTCCACTTCCTCTCCCAGTCTCCTCTGGGTTCTGTGGCTCTGCTGGACTTCCAGCCCCGGCAGTTTGTCACTGTGTCTGGCGAGCTGAAGCTCACAGACCTGGACGACGCCAGCGCCGAGGAGACGACGTGTCAGACGGACGCTGACTGCACCCTCCAGTTTCCAAACAGAAATTTCACCCTGCCATGCTCGGCGCAGGGAGTGTGTGAGGGCTTGAACGAGAAGAGGAACATTTACAATGCCTACAGGTGAGACAAGTGACAGTTTTACGACATGATGGACGTGTGATGGATGGATGGAGGAGCTGCATGGATGATTGTTTAAACACAGGCTCAGCCGACTCTTGATGGTAAAGACTGTGATGTGTGTGATGAATAAATTGGTAGTTTCAGTGGAGAAAAAAAAGTCTTTTCTGTTTAAAACCGACAGCTTTATGGAGTGTGTTTGTTTTAACACCAGTGTGAGACAAGTCATGTTCTGTGGGAACTATGTGACGGGGCTTGTCTGTCTTTCCGTCTGTGTGACTGAGCTGTCTTTGCCCGGCCCCAGGTATTTTTTCACCTACCTGCTGCCTCACCAGGCCCCGCCCGGCTTCACACACCTGGTAGACCACATCATGAACTCCACAGGTGAGGACGAGAGTCGTCTTGACATGACAGGACGTTCAGTAGCGAAGATCAGACAGGGAATCATTCCATTATTTCAGTCGTGTAATGACATGCCTCGGTATAAGTGCTTCTTTTAATGAGCTCGACAAGATGCTTCATGACATGTTACAAGGTAATGAATACAATTTGTTATCTGTAGAGATCACACGACAGGGATTAAACAAGAGAGCATAGCAAGGGGAAAAGCAAATCATCCATATTTGATTGGAGTATGGCTTCGTGCCTGTAATCGGTAAGAGATCTGAATGCATTGTGTGTGTCCAGGGGAGCTGAAAGCTGACATCAATCAAACTCTGGAGGCCTTTGAACACATCCTCCTCCTCTACAAGTCTGGCCTGCACCTGGACAACCTGCCTCCATCAATAATCAGAGGTAAGAGCTCGTGGAATGAAGGCTGCTTTTTATAAAGTACAGTGGGCCCTCTTGTAGGCCCTTTTCTTCCTGGAGAGAATGCATGGCTTTTTTATATCCTCCCCTTTCTTAGAGGAAAGTAAGACAGTCTACACCTCTGTTTTCATTTTGTATCTTTAAAAAAATGAAAGAGAGAGAGGGGGTTGGGGTTCTCCCGCTTGGGCTGTTTTGACAGGTTTATTAGGCAGCTGGAATGAGAGGACAAGACCAACAAAGTGGGATTAATCCTGCATATCTCTGGCTCAGAAAGCACAGTCGGTGTTCATTTAAAAAAACAGTGCTGGGATTACATCGAGCTATTCTGTTTAACCTCTCAGGATAATCATGAGATTTTTTTGTGAACGTTTTGTCCAACTTTGTAATTCTTAACATTATAAAAACTTAGGTAAACATACTTTAAAGTACTTTTTTGCAAACTTTTTGTCCTACTTATATAAGCACTGAACGTCCTTCGCTTTTCTTCTCCCCAACTCGCCTCCGCTCAGTCCACTGCAGCCCCCGTCAGTCCCCTCCTGCCGTTCCTCTCAGCTCTATGAAATATTAATAACAGAATGACTGGCTGCGTTCCTGTGGTGAGATTTTCCGTCCCCCCAGATGCTGGACTGTTTATATAGCAGCGCTTTGTGAATTTAATCACAGATTCAGGGTAAAGAGGCCGGGGCGATGAGGCTGACACCGGGAGGGAATGTATAGCTTAACAAGGAGGTGCCATGAGTCAACCCTGCTGCCGCTGCTGCTGCTAAGTGTGTGTGATAAGACCCCAGAAAGTGTGTGTGTGTGCATGTGTGATAAGACCCCAGAAAATGTGTTTGTGTGTGTTATGTGAGTTTTGTGTAAACAGAGGTCACTTTTGGGTGGAGGAAAAGCTTGGTAACATTTTTCTATTTAGTTTAGTTAACCTAGTTTAGGTTTCTTTATTTTACAGTTTGACATATTTTATGTTCCAGTTAGCTTGACTTATACAGACTGGGAACAGTTAGCGTGGCTCTGTCCAAAGGTTACCGTAAACCTTCAATTAGAAGCCTAGTCCCAATTAAACGGCTACACATTTTGACAAATAAAGGCCTGTCTCTATTAGAGGCCTGGTCTGGTTGCCAAGAAGTTCTTCAGATGTATAAAACCAGGTTGTTGGCGACTTCAAATTATGTGTCCATTACCCTGTAAGTTATTCATATCCCTCAGATCAAAAGAATCAAAAGGGTTTCTCATAAAAAAATAATCCAAATAGTGAGTATTGTTTTAACAGGATAAAGAGGTGGTGTGTCGGTATGCCGTGGGCCGTAACTCACTCTCTCTCTGATGAGTCTGTCGGAGCTATAAGTAATATTCACACCGGTTTAAATAAACTATTTGATTGTATTTCCCATCTTTGCTGAGCAACAATTTTGTGCGACAGGAATTAAAGGCCTGTCCCAAATATAGGCCTGTTGATTTCAGGGACTTAATCAAATAATAGCCCAGGCTACTAATTTAAATTTTACAGTAAGTTGCATTCACGTGCTCCTCGAATGGTCCCATTTCCTGAGTCAAGAAGTTATTCTTCCATCTTTGGTGCATTCAGAGCTTTTAAGCTGTGATGTGGAAACAACATGGACACCACAAAAAGGGTGTGTCAAAGGGTGTGACGTCAGTAGTTGTTTCCAGTATTTGCATGACCACAAAGACATACTATCATCATTCCTTAAACTAAATCTTTTTTTCAGCCAAGGACCCTGAACAGGATATAGAATACACCAGGGACCGCCCTCATGTATGTCCCTTTAAATAATTTGACGTAGCCTTTTTTTTTTTTTACCCTTTTTATATTCTTAGTTACGTGAAAGATTGGGACACACAGGAAAATAGTCAACAGAATCTATTAACTATTTTTGGTTTAAAAATAAAATATTATTTGTCGAGCTATGAAGGCTTTTGTAAAAACTTTATCTATTTTTTTATATCATGATAATTTGATGAACTTCAAAACTTTTTATGGACTCCCTGACAGGGTGCCACAGACCACACTATGAGAATCTATTCCCCCAAACCACTAAGATATTACTTTACCAAACCTTTTACCAGGGTTAATGCTAATAAGCAACTGTTCTAATTAATATAGGTCTCTCTGTATGGAGAGCAACTAACGCTTACAACCTATGCCCTACAACAAATTACATGTAAGCAAAAGAAATAGATATGCAATACATGAATTGATAAAAAGTTTTTTCATCCACCATCAACTAACATTTACCTTAATCCGCCATGTTTGTGTGTATGTGACGTTTAAGTTGGCTAGCCGTGTACCAAATTTTCACTTACTTTCGGAGTTGATGTGAATTTTTCTGAATTTTCTGACACCACATGAATGCACTATTAAAGAATCTGTCCACCAACACCTTTTAAAGCTCATCAGTTAGCATGTTAGAGAGACTTTGTTGAAAGTCTTACGAAGTTCTTGCTAACGGCTAAGATACAGTGCCGCGTCTGAAAGCATCTCATTTTAACAATTCAAATTCTTTACTAATCAAAGGAATGAGATATAATATGTTAATTTTTTATCTTAAGACGTCGTAGGTGGATTTTTAAATTGTTGGACAGAGCCCGGCTAGCTGTATCCCTGTTCCCAGTCTTTGTTCCAAGCTAGGCTAACCAGCTGCTGGCGTTAGCTTCACATATAGCGCGCAGACATGTGAGCGCTATTAATCTTTTCCTCTAACTCTCACCAAAAAAGGCAATAAGCACATTCCCCAAAATGTCCAACTGTTGCTATAATGACTAAACAACAAGAGGAGAGAAACAAACAAACAAAGATTGCGCAATTGTGTATTAAAAAACACAGCTGCTCATTAATATGTCTCCCCTATAAGAGCAGGGGGAAAGAGAGCATCGCAGCCAAAGACGCAACTAAGCTTGATAAAAGAAGCCAAATGGCAACACGGCTCAGAGACGAACACAGCCAGTGTGTGTGTGTGTGTGTGTGTGTGTGTGTGTGTGTGTTAGTGAGAAAGACGCTCATCAAGTCTTAATTTGAAATTGCTGACAGATGGAGATTCATTGGTAATGTGGATGTAACTTTTCCACAGCTGAGATCATTTGTGATTTGATGGAGGAGGCCAGAGTCTGGTAAAGACGGAGGTTCTTAAAAACGCCTGCTGCTGCAAGTACGAATTTTAGTCATGTGCTAAAAAGCAAAGAGTGAATTCATTCACTAAAGGAACTAAATTTTAGGTCCTGAGCTCTGTAATAAATTAATGCTTTATATCAAAATGAAAGGAAGGCTGTCTTCCCGCTTCCTGTCCTTCATCTTCGACACAAAGAGCTTATATTCATTCGTCTCTGTCTCCTCAACAGCTGAGGTCTGCCACCCTTTAGCTTCCCAACAGGCCTCATTTCTCCCTCCCCTGAGAAGGATCCTCGAAAACACTCCTTCTCCTTGTTCCCTTTGCTCAAACCCAGAAGGCAGATCCTCGTGTCCTTTTCCTCTTAACAATACTCCCACACACACATATACCGGCTCCTGCCATTTAGGAAGGTTAACAGTTTGTAACAGAGTGCCTCCTCCGTACGGACTCACAGACTAGGCTTTTGTCCTGCTCTGGTGTGTGTGTGTGTGTGTGTGTGTGTGTGTGTGTGTGTGTGTGTCTGTGTGTGTGTGTCTGTGTGTGTGTGTATGTGTGTGTGTGTGTGTGTGTGTGTGCGCGCGCAAGTGTGTGTGCAGGCACATGTGTGCATGCTTCTTTCTCATGGCTCCTGCTAATGTGTAGCAGATGATTTAAGGCCAGATCCACAAGAAGTCTGACTGAAAGAGTTATAATGATGAATGTAACACAAATGTTGGGCAGGAGGAAGGTGGAGCGAAGGGATTTTTTCAGAGTGGAGCAACAGTTTGTCGGAGAGAAGCTCAAAATGGTGTCAGACTATAATACACGGAAGGCTCTAGGCTGGCATTAACACGTTTTTTAAAAAAACAACTTGAGTTTTTATACTTTGGCTAAAATACCCAAGTTTTTGTGGTTTCAGGTTTTTGTTGTGAGGGCTTTCTGCTTTTTTTTTTTTCAGCGAAAATTTAAAACCTTTAAGATTTTGTACAGACAAAAGTAGATATTTAAAGACGTCATTTTGGATTCTAGAAGACGTGACTACAAGAAAATGTGATTTTTCTCTTATTTTCTCAGTTTTTATAACCCATACAGTTGAGAAAATAATAGTTAGATTAATCAATAATGAAAAAAAAAATAGTTAAAGCCTTTTTTGTCATATAAACTGGCAGCAATAATTAAAACGTGAATCTAAAGGTTCATATCAGCTTTTTTTGGCTTCTTTTGAACATATACATGCATCAGATATAGCAAAAAGTTTGGTTAGAAGTTATTTTTTGGCACATTGAAGGGCTGTGAGATGTCCAAAACATACTATATGTTAATTTTTTTAATGTAATATATTCAAAGAACACACAAGTCTACATAAATTACCACTTTTTGTATTTTTTTTATCATGATAACACACAATCTGTCTTTGGTAAACAAAAATTCAGATTGCTCTGTTGCTACCACTGCCAGGAAGTAGCCACTAGACATTAGAATTGTTGGAAAACTGCCATCTTTTACCTTTAAACCTGTCATTCATAACCACATCAGGAATCCCTTTGAGTCGGTAAAAGCTCTGTAGTTGCATGACAAAGACACTGCATCTTCACCTCCAACCTGCTCCCTACGCTGCCCTTCCTCATGCTCTTATCTGTATTCTCTTCATTGGATGCTTCTCAGTATCAGTTTCCCCGCAGGGATCATTAAACTTTCATCTTATCCTCCAAGAGCGCTTTAAAATCTTTCAGTAGCCTCATGTATTGAAGTGGCGTCTCCTCCTCTGTGGTTAGATTACACCGTGATGCGAGGTATGGGGACCTCTGGGAACGCGGAGTACCGCTGCTGGCCGTCCTACAGTCAGCAGGGCTGCGTGCTGTCGGTCCACAGTGCCAAAGAGGCAGCGTACATCTGTAATTCCCATTCCCAGTGCAACAGCTTCACTCTGAGCGGGCAGAAGACATGGACGGGTTAGTGAAGCTTTTGCTTTCTCTGGAAGTTTGTCAAATGTTATTTTTTTTATCACATTAGTGTTTTTTTTACATGTTTCCAGCTCACTTTAGTCTGTGAAAGTCATTACATAAATTAAATCAGCCCAATACTGAAAGTACTCTGTAATAAGCGTGTATAATTACCCATAAAATCATGTCTAAGTACGACTGCTGAGTAAACACACTCAGCTGCTGCTGTTTTTATCTCGTGATGTAAGCTTTTAAATGTTGAAATGCATACGCTTATTAAGGATATCAAGTCAAGACGTGTGCTTTATTGGTGTTGTAGATGTGTTTAACATGCCTCTGTTTTTTTCCCATGCTGTGCAGGTCGCCTCCTGGCCTCTTTCAGGAGCAGCTTCAGTCATCTGGTGCCTGATGGGACATCAGAGGTGTATGTGAAGAAAACCAAAGCTCCCGAGACTCCCACGGTGTGACACAAACAGAACAGTCTCGTTCTAATGGAGTGGGATAAGAGATAACGCACAACACGCAAAATGCAGCGCTTAGAATGAGAACTCCTCGAGAACATGTCGAACGCCGCTCAGCTTTGTGGATTTGCAGGAGGAGCGTAGAGGCCGGGTCGAGGAGGCGTTTGAAGTGAGGCAAGTGAATGTGATGTATTTATAGGGCTTCTGCTCAGTGACTGTTTGATCTGCCTGCCAGCTCACTGCCTCTGCCAACTACTATTTAAAGGGATTTCCCTTCAGGTACAATTAAGGAGGGAGAGCCTTGTGCCCTCGACATGTTTTTTTTTTTTTTTTTCTCCTCGCTCTCTCTACCTTGTCTTTATTCGCCATGTGTGCTGGCTTTCGTTGTGAGGCCGGGTCCCCGTAGTAGGATTTTTAAGCCAAAGAGGTAATAAGAACAGCCGCTGCAGCTCAGCGTTTGAAGCCTGAGGACGAGAAAAGAAAACAAGCTCTTATACAAATACACTTTGATGTTAATGCGCTGAGGTTGCGGCTGTTTTTTCATGGTTCCCTGGCTTAGCTGCGCTGTGGTATGAGATGGCAACAACCATGTAAGCATTTCCACATCAACAATGAGCAAAGATGATTGAAACCATTCCAGAGCAGTCTGTTTTTACATACTTTTGTAAACATAGTTCTTATTGCGTAGTTCATAAATATTTATATGATCGAATGAAATGTAATTGTTCTTACATGATTGTGCATTATAGCTTAAGTGCACCTTGTGGGTGAAACTTTTATTTTCAATGAAAAATTATTCACGTCAGTGTTTTTTTTATACTTCACTTATTGTAAATGTACAGTTTTACAATTTTGTAATTATATAAATGTATTGTTTCTACTTGCTGTTGTGGTCATTTGCATTTTTATTTTAATGAGCCTGACTATAACTAACAGCCTGTTTATTTCTCATTAGCACCTTCATGTGTGTTTCTGTGTGTCAGTGGGGGAGGTGAAACTTGCATGTGTATACTGACCTGGTTTTGTGTGTGTTTTAAATCCTTTATCTGCTCGCGTGCCCCCACACCTACAATCTGTATCCCATCTGAATGGGTGAGACCGCAAACCCTTGGTGCTCCGCAGAGTTTGCACAATACCAGAGGAATGCATTCAAATGCCCCGTCATGCCGAGCTCATTATGAGCCTTAATTAATACATGTAAATTAGCTTACTTACCGACCCTTTCTCATGGTGAGAGGGGGCATTACTTTAAGACAAAGGCAGCCATCGGGGACAATCAGAGCTCAATCTGTGGTTTGCACACGAATGGACTTGCCATCTGTGCCTGCCAGGAGGGGCCGGGTGAGGTTGAGATAAGGGCAGGACTGCAGGGTGGCAGGCTGAAGGATTTGTAAAGTCAGGACTTGTAGCAGCCGAAGAGTCTGGAGGGAGAGAAAGAGCAGACCAAATACCAGTGATGTCCTGATATGAGCCAGAGACTTTTAACATGTCATCCCCCGCTCTTCACATATTTCCTGCTGCTGTTAATAAGGCGGAAATCTTACTGAAAAATTACAACATTTTTTGGAAGAAGAAAAAACAAGGTTCCTAAATGAATGTACAACAAATGTCTATGAATGTGGTGACTCCTTTACCATTCAGCCATACCACTACCACTAACTTGAAAGGGCACGTCCTGTTTATAAATTACACTTTTATGGCTGAGACAGCGGGGCCTCAGGGTCCTCTTCGCCTCATGTTGGCCCCTTGTTGTCTGGACAAAGCTGGCTGATTAGAGTCTGATTGTGGAGATAAGAAGTCTGAGTCAGACTAGATAAGAACAAACCAAGTCAGTGGACCAACAAAGCAGGACTGACTAGAAGGACTGGTTGGATTGTGGAGATATAATCCCCCAAAAGATGTGTGTGTGTTTTATCTGCGCTATAGTAAATAGAATTAAACCTCAGTAAAAGAACTGCAGATAACCACAAAAAACTTAAGCACAAAAATCAACAGTGGATTTGTTAAAGGAATAGTTAAGGAATTACGCTTATTTGCTTTCGTGCAGAGAGTTGGATGAGAATATTTATACCACTCTCATGTATGTACAGTAAAGATCAAGGTATCAAAAGCAGCCGATAAGCTTATGGTGCGTTCAGTTTGTACTAAGAAGTTGGAATTTCTAAGTCCCCACTTAGAAAATTCAACTGAAGTCGGATTTCAGACCCAGAAAGTTGGAGGAACCTCACTGGCCCTGGCCTCAAAATCCAAGATGGCTGCTCAGTACATCAACAGTTGTAAAAGCTGCAGTAAAACAGTTTATTAGCACTTCTGTCTTACTTGTGTCTCATTAAAACAGTCGTTCACAGAGTACTGTCCAATTTCTATCTGTGGACATGCTGCTACGTTGTTTGTGTGCGTAACATCCAGTGTAATGTGTTGTTATACACTGGTGTGGGTTACAGTGGTTAACCTGGCAAGAAGTGATTTTGCTAACAACATCTTGGTTTTATGTCTTGTACTGGAACGTGGTCAACACGGGTGTGACTTCATTCCCTGTTCTAACCTTCGACTTGCTAGGTAAACTGAACACAGCATTAACTCAGCACAAACACAGCTAGTTCTTGTAGTTGTTGACACAGTTAAAGGAAAAATGCTTAAAGATGTTAGCCTAGCGTCGGATGAGAATATTGATTGAGAGTGACATCAATATCTAGCTCTCAGTTAGAAAGTGAATCTTTCCAAAATGTCAGACTATTCTTTTAAATCATTTTGTTTCACCAGTACATAGATGCAAATTAGGACTCAAAATCAACAAAAGTAGCTAGCTGATGGATGAATAGCTGACGCCTCATTTCCACTGCATGGTTCATCTGAGCTTTTCTCACTTCTAGCACAAGGTCCTTATCTGTATTTCATTTTCCGCTGCGGATAGTACACCCCCAGCGTAGGCGGGATTTTCAGCTAATCACTATAGTGATACCATGTAAAACTGCCATGACAATATCTTCAGCACAGCACTCACAGAATCCTTTCATTGGCAACCAATGCGAGGAACACCTGCACTTTGGCAACTGTACAGCATAGTTTTGCAGGCTGCCATTTTGTTTTTTCAAATATTATTTTTAGGGCTTTCTGCCTCTATTACAGGACAACAGGCGAGAGAGAAGGTGGATGACACGCAGCGCAGGGCCATAGGTTGGAATCAAACCCAAGCCATTGCAAAGGACTCAGTCCGTTTGGGGTGCACACTCTACCTGTTGAGCTAGAGATCACCCTGAGGGCTGCTATTTTTTAAAATCTGGGTTGTTGTTGTGGTTGCTATTGATGATACCTTGGCTATTTAAATATAGCTAGTTTGTGCAGAAGTCCCATGCCATGCTAGTTACTATTCTCTCTGACCAATCTGTGATCTACAGTGTTTTAACTCCACCTTCTAGTATTGGCTCAGCTCGCTTGGAACCTCGACCGAGGTGGTACCAAAAAAGTATGGGGCTGCCCATTGTTTTGATGACTCAAAATTCCAAAGCCCTGTTGAGTGAAACATGTCCCATTGGACCGAAAGCCCATTTCTCCGATAGTCTGTTATCCTAAAAAGAATCACCCATTGCTACTAAATCCGGTTTCTCTGAAAATGCACACTCCCTGCAGTTAGACAAGTTTTTGCACTGTGTGCTTGTGTAAACTACAGATAACAATATTGTGGTGAATCTGAGTTTAGACACGAAAATCACTTGGTTACGCTTAGGAAAGTATCATGTGTTGGCTTAAAACTCCCAAAGTGGGTGGCACAAATGTTGCTGGAAAAGCAGGGACGTGTCAGTAAAGAACACCTGGATTCGGTGGCTCAAGTGCTGCTCGGAAACTCAGTGAAGGTACAAACACAAGACTGGTGGCTCAAACGCTGCTGGTAAACTGAAGCTAACTGCAGGGAGTGTGTATTTGCGGAGAATTGGGACTTTGGAGCATTGGGCATTTTTTTGGTGGGGATAATGGGCTGTAAGAGAATAGGGCTTCTGGTCCAACAGGACATTTTTCAGACTAATGGGCCTGCAGAATTTTAGGCTGTCAGAACAATGACATGGCAACAAAAGAACTATCCACATCTAAGGTTAACGGAAAACCAAAAAAGAGCAAGTCGAGTTGAGTAGAAGCGCCACGCTGTACCATGCAGTGGAAAAGTGGTTTAAGTAAACTAGTCACACAGAATAATTTTTAAAGCATTTATTCACATGTAAGGTCTCCTCCCTGATAATGATCTCCCAGTGATAAGCTTTAATTTATTGAAACGTACAGCTGCGGCTCATCCTCCTCCACGTCGACACGGAGAAGAAAATGTCTGGCGTCTGTGGGGTTTGTCTTGGCTCCCCTTTTGACAGAGCTAATGGATGTTCTGGCATCGTTCGCAGCTTGCACATGTTTTTATGATGAAATGTTTTGAAACAAATGCTGAGTGCTGATGGATTCATTAGGTTATTCGGTTGAATTTAGTATATTCACAGCACAACAATGCATCTTTCCTCATGTTCAGGTTTGTCGGAGCGCCTCGGGTTGGTGGATCAGCATCAGGATCTGTGGTTCTTTCAGAGGAGGTCTTCATAGTTTTTGTATTCTCAGTTGAGTCTGAAAGTATTCCCTTTCTTCCCTCTGACTTTGTTTATTTAGCTGGAAATATGTGTGGAGGTTTGAAGGTTGAGCTGCTCTGAGCCCTTTTTTGTTTGTTGTCTTATGAAAGCCTTTTTTTTTTTTTGTTTAGGGATGTTTTGATATTTTCATCGCAGTGAAACATTTAGAACGATCATGTGGTATTGCTGTCCTCATGTTCATGTGTGGCACACTGTTCCTCTGTTTTTAACCGTGTAATTGACAAGTTGGTCCTTTTTTTTTTCTTCTAAAGGTTGAGGGAACGAGTGGGGGAGGAGACAGATTGTTTTTTTTACTCAGCTCCATACCGCTCCATTTCTGTTTTTTTAAGTTTCCAGTTTCACCCGACTTGTTTCCGTCGGGTTTTATTCATGACCTCCATCTGGAAATAATATATGTTCATGAAAACAAGCCATCAGCAATTTTAGGGAAGAGTTGTGTGTGTGTGCACATATGTGGGTGTGCAAGTGTGGGGAGGGGGACATTAGGGCCTCTTCTGTCGGGTTTAGGCTCCACCAATGTAACAGTGTTAGTGCAGCGAGAAAGACATGTATGAGTAAGCTAAGAACCGAAGCCTCCATCATCCCCTCTTAAAATCCTGCTGCAATGCATTTGTGGTCTGGCTAAAGTCTTTGATTCAAATGCAAAGTTAGTCATCAAATGTAAGAAAACCGCAGCTGCTGGGAGAAATTACGTGTCAGGCAGGTCTTTGGCAAAACGTTTGACCTTGGCTCAGCCTAAAAATATGCATTAACTCAGTGAAAGCCTGCATAGTTCTGCAGGAAAGAAGATCTGGCTTGTGTTTGAGTTGCTCACAGCAGCGTATGCAGCCTGTGACGGGAGAGATAGAGCAGATATTCACTCGACTCCAGGCTCACAGAACACCTCTGTGCCTGTCTGCCGCCTTGGCTGCGGTACACAGGAGACCGGCCGGTCACACCTGAGAGCCTCTGAAGAGTAGCCAGACATTTAGCCGGCCTGTCCCGAGCACAGAGGCTTCTTAGTTTGCAGGTCTGTATATCTAACTGTCTAACTGACTATTTGCCTGTCTGCCTGGAGCCGATACGATCTCTTTTAGAGCCATAATGGCTTTAGCAGGCCCTGAAGGAGAGAGAGCAAGTAGGTGTGTGTGACGAGAGGTTTTCATTTCTGTCTGTCTGTGTTGGGGGTGTGTGGCTGGATCATGTTTTAAAAGCCCTGAAGTTAACCCCAGTCAAAAGGTTTATGCCTACCACTAAAGCCACAGAGGCATCTTGAAAGGTGTAATAGCTCAGGGTTGTATCCAGTGACATCTCCGTGGACCCACTGCAGAGTTACCCAGCGTACAGTGAAACTGATTAGCAGAAGTGGAGTCATTGTTTTGCAAGTCCCAAGTAAAGACAGGCAAGTCCCAACTCCTAATGCACTCTTAAACAAAAGTAATGCCAATTTTGAATTTACACAGATTGTGAATGCTTTTTAAGATTTGTATCTATAGCTTGTTTGCAATCACATGACTGTTATGACGTGTAAAATTCAGATGGAGAGCAGGAAGTGATATATCTATAATAAAGAAAGGTGACTACATAAAGGGATTGGACTCGCAGGAAGCAGGTATCATTAGAAAACTGAAACTCATGTTGGATGTGAATCATATTTTTCCCACAACTTGACTGATTTGCCAGGTGTGGACACGATCATTGTTCCAAATTACCTCATCCTTCAGATCTCCTAATATTACTAATGTTGCATGGCGAGCCGATGAATGTGCACAACAGTCTAGTGGACTCATAACCATTTTGTGTGCAGTTGGGTCCACAACTAAAACGATGGCTGTCTTGTTTTTGGCTGGGTAAAACAGTCTTATGTTTCAGCTCTGTACACACTGCTGTTAGGTTCAAGTTACAAGGTATCCTTCGCTACGTTTACTTACTATTTTCTACCTGCTACATAAACAGTTCCCAGAGGTCTGGTGAAATGCTGTTAAAAATCTGGGTCATGGTTAAAACAAGCACTCCAAAGTCGACAAAAAAAAGCCATCCTTTCACATCCCCATGATACGCGGCCAGTTGCCGTTAGTTTCATGGTGCTCGGCAGCATCGGGGAAATGCGGCAGGGCAAGAACAAAAGTTAAGGCGGCGAAAGTCCAAGCAGGCCTCAGTGGGAGGGGTGGTGGATGTGTCCAACAAACACCGACCACAGTGGTGTTTGCATCCTGTAAGATTATAAAGCCAAACCCTGGTCTTTATTCCTAAACCCAGCCAAGTGCATTATATATCTATAGTGTTGTTGAACTGACGTAGAGCATTTATTTTGAAAGAGACTGTATGTACACATAAATTTCCTGTGAAAACAGAAGTGTATTTTGAAAGAAGACAATGCATGTTACAGGCAGAACTTGATACAGCATCCCAGAACGTCAACAACCAACGAACCCACTATTTTCAAGACTGAAAGTGGCCTTTGTCTTTTTCTTTTACCCATTTGATCGATTGGAACAGCCGCGAACAGCACAAATCATAGGTATTTGTGCAGCGTTGGTAGTCTTTGCCCCCAGTAAACTGCCCTCTATCTGGACAGTGCAATGATGTATGTCATCATATGCTATTGTTGCTTGTGAAAAAAATGATATACCTGTCAAGCTAATGTTAGCTAAGCATTAGCTCGCTAACTATGCTAACATTAACCTCGACTTATGGTTCTTGTCAACCTTAAAATGTTGACTAAAGCTGGAAGTTGTTTCATCTGTCATTTTCGACCCGTACATTTTGCATACTGCAGTTTGTTTGTTGACAACCATGTAATTCATAAGTGAATGAAAAGATCTGTGGCACAATTTTTCCAACTGGTGTTCAGTAACATAACATTACTTCTACATGGTTCTCTCCTGCAACTTCACTGAATTCTATTGGACTGGTTTAAACAAAGTGGATCTGGGGAATTAAGTGTCGACTATAGTGATCATGCTGATTCATTAAATGAAGGGAATTTTTTTGATTTGTGGCACACTTTTTAAATATCACTTTTAATCTTTTGGGTTTGAGGAAGGCATCAAGTATTTTGAAGTCAAAAGGCTCAGTCTAAGTGAAGTCCTCCGTCGCCATTGTTAAAATCCAAGTGCAGTTGCAAGTCTGGATTTTTTCAAGTCGAATTAAAAGTCACAAAATTTGTGACTCGAGTCTGAATTGAGTCCACACCTCTGCTGATCACTGCTTTGCTCTACTATCTGCCTCAAAATGGAGCCCTGAAAAAAGAAAACAGACTCCGAGCCAGCTTTTGAACATTATTTATTTATTCCAGTGTTTTTCTCTCCGCTGTCTGTCTGTGTTTGGATAGCTTCACAACTGCAAAACCCTTTTTTGGTTATGAGATCCCCACATGTTCTTCTGCCCTGCATTCCCTCCCACTACATCACAGCAGCAGTCTGGGTCATTTTTCTTTTGAACCTCCCCCTCTCCCCCCTCCACCCCTCTTCCTCACCAGTCCATCCATCATACAGAGTCTGTGGAACCTCCTTTCACCCCACCCGTCCTTCCCTGCTGCTGCCGCTTCCCTCCCCTCTCTGTTTGAAACGCTCCTCCAGGCCAAAACCTCCGCAGTTTCACTATTAATTTAGGCCTCCGCCGCTGCTGTTAAATTGTTCCACTCCATACATAGCTTCAACCCTCCATCAGTGACCTCCTCCTGCCAATCTTCCACTGCTTCTGTCTCTTTTTTCCAAGTCAAAGCCCACAACTGCTGCGAAGCATCTGGAGTTTCCCCCGTCTTTCAGCTGGCTGAGACCTGAGGGCAGGACTGCTGTGGATCAGGAGCTGTGGTGTGTGTGTGTGTGTGTGTGTGTGTGTGTGTGTGTGTGTGTGTGTGTGTACGTGTGTGTTGCTGACTAAAACTCCTGTTCAAATCAAAGTGCCTGCCTTTTGTTGCGTGCTCTGGAATCCCCTCCGTCACACCTCGGCCGTTTCCCAGCAGGGGGACGACTGCCCCCAGCCAGAAGAAGACTTCCTTCTTTACAGTTAATCCTCTACCACAGAAATACACCACAGCCCTCCCTCTGAGTCACACAATTATGCACAACTCATTGCATTCAGGACTTTTAATTTGATAAGGTTTTCCCCATTCCTTTAAACACACGAATACATTTAGGCCTCATTTTGCACATAACATCTGATCTTTTCATTTCGTACTCAATTAACAAACATTATCCTCATTAATCTAATTAATCTTTTAACATTTAACACTGATGTTTTGTTATTTTTCTTTGTGACAACTGTGCAAATGTGTAAGCCTGAGAGATGAGGAAGAGCAAGTGCTATTTGGTGCACAATTTATTCAAACTTGTTCAAATAAATGTACAGTATATTTATGGTTGGTGATCAGATGTCTGGCTGTCTTTCTGAAGTCCAATTCAGCAGCAGTGACTGTCTTGTTGTCCCATGTGGAATGGGCCGAAATTATCAGGCAGGACAGTGAAATCAAAATGAACCAACTTTAATTGCATTCTCTCGTCTTGGGCACAATGCAGTGCAGCCTCAGTTGCACTGTGCAGGTTGTTAAACCTGTGGAGAGCTGTGAAGAGAGCTCTTTGCCACAAGTCCCCAATTAGGGTTCTGCCCACACAGCCATAAAACAGTTAGCGGAATCATTCAGAGGCTGTTAGATTTAACACTATTAAGAGTTCATTAGTACCTGCATACACAACTGCTGCTGCCACGGGAGGATGATTAACACAGACCCGTTAAAGTGGGCCAGAGGCTTTTTCACTCATATTAATTAAGCTCCCTTGTGGCTATCACCTGTAGTGGTCCTGACTCAAAATATATTTACACTCAGTCAGTTTTTATCTTTAGTGCAGTGTGACAATAGTACATCATATCTGCTGTATGAAGTGAGAGGATCCAAACAACAGGCTTGAACCGCAAGTCTTAATTATTAAGCTGCAGCTAAACTAGTAATAGATTAACAGTCTTATATGGAAGGTTTAGACTGCCAACTGAAAATACATCTTTAAACTTTGTATAGTATAATTAATCAATTAAATTGTCATTTTTCAAATTAATTATTATATATTGATTATAATATGTGTATAAGTTATATTAATTATAATAAATTAAATTTTTCTTAATATACATACTGATTATTATTTTTCTATTGGTGATATTTAACTGAGTTTTAGAATATTATTTTAGGGCTTTTAGGGCTTTTAAAGGATAAATCAGAGTAGGCCACTGATTACACAGCACTATACACACCATCACAAAAAATTATAGTACAGTAAAGTATAGTACTTTTTTTTTTTTTTTTTTTGGAAATGAATTACATTCAGAATGATATCCATGTAGGTGGAGAGGGAGATAAACTAAGAACAGGAAGAAAGGGAAATTATTTAAGAGGCACAAGATTATTGACACGATATTATCATATGGGTATTGCTAAGATGATATCAGTATTTCAATTTTCAATTCAATTCAGTACAATTCAGCTTTATAGTCATTTCACTATACATTTGTTGTCCAGGGCAGAATGAGTGAGCACTTCTCTGAGATCTTGGGTGCAAAATGTTGAAATAAATACCCATAATAGAACTATAGTACTAAAAACAAACACTGAACACAAAAAAACACCCTTAGCAATAAAACTACTATTAAAACAGACACTAGCAATAAAGACAAGCAGTAAAACAAAGATAGTCCCGAAAAACAGATAAAGTAGTTCAAAGTGCCCTGTACAGGTATAACACAATCATGTGTGCAAAATTAAATTAAGTTTCCAGTGCAGATACGGGTATAAAAGTGCAGATAAAATCTTAGCAGCAGAGTCAGGTGTATTGGCAATATATTCAGCTGCCTAACAGCCTGTGTAAGAAAGCTTTTTAGTATCTTGTGGCTCCAGCTTTGATACTCCTTTGTATTGTTTGACTGCGGGTATTTTTTTAAATACGATTTTCTTCAAAACCCATATAACACTCCTACGGCTGGAGAATATGAAGTCACTTGCAGAAAGAAATTAAAAAATAAACAAGACAAAACACTGCAGTGAAATATTGTTTCCACTCATAGCATGAAGTAATTAATAAGAGACAGTTCACCCCAAAATCAACAATACACATTTTTCCTCTTACCTGTAGTGCTAGTCATTAGTCCAGATTGCTTTGTTGTGAGTTACAGAGTGTTGGAGATATTGGTCTCCGAGATGGCTGCCTACTCTGGAATATTATGGTACTAGATGACACTTGGCTTGTGGTGCTAAAAGCACCCAAAAAATACATTTGATACAGGTATGAATGTCTCTTTCCAGAAGTAATGACCTGGTTAATCCACAGACCTTGCTGTGAGCAGTTCCATATAGGAACTATTTTCTTTCTATTGAACTACACCCATAAACTGCATCACTGTGCAGAAGGAAGCATGCATCTACTCATAGAAGAGAGGCTCAGGCTCATGACAGCACTTCCTTAGATGCTTCCTTCTGCGCTGTGATACGGTTGACAGGTGTAATTTGGTTGAGAGAAAATAGTTCCTACATTAAACAGCTCACAGCAAGGTCTGTGGATTATCTTGAGTAACAGAGTCATGTGTCTGGAAAGAGACATTTCTTTTGAGCACACAGAATGTATACAACAAGGCAAGAGCATAGAGAAACACATCTAATTTGCTGCAGTAGATAGAGTAGTAAAGGAGACAGGAAACCAAGATAGTTCATGACCAGGAAAAGTAATTAGCCTCTTATCTCCTATAAAGGGCTGCTGCACTGAGCGCATATTATGAACTGAAGAAAGTAGCAGCAACTTGTTGAGAGACACAGAGGCTGAAGAAGACAGGGACTGACTGACAGAGGGGAGGGGAGAGAAAGAAAAACATCCGTGGAAAGAGAGAGTGGTGTAGCAAGAGGTCAGCAGAGACTTTGTGAGACAGTGACAGTGATGGAGAGAGATAAACTGAGGAGAAAGGCCAACATACAACAGTGGTGACCTCGATAACGCAGAGGTCACCATCCAGTTTGTAAAGGATGATCCATCATCTGCTGTCGTGACACAATAGTTTAGGCAATTTAATTCAAATGTTGGGAAAATACTTTCCATCATCTAGTAACAGTAAACAATATATATCATTTATCAAGTTGTATTTAATTAGATAATGACATACAATAAGATAATGTCTGTTTATGCACTTATATTTTTGTATCAAAGTTGTAACTGGTTAAACAGAGTACATTTCAGGGAGTGTCCACAGAGAGGGATCAGTGCCACATAAAAAAACAGACCACACTGGCTTTGAAGGAAATTACAAACGGCCACTATCCATCTGGTTTCCGGACAAATCACAGAGCAATTATTGCTACCACTTTGATGTTACTGCTGCCCTAGATAATAGGCAGCATTGTGAGGCCACTTGATTTGATTTGTCAGAGGGAAATTACACAGTTGACCATGAATCACTGCAAAATAGATTTACTTATTTTTGACATTTGTGAGTAAATGTTTTAAAAGAGAAATAAGTGTATAAATGTAGGGACAATGCCACACACGTTCCACAGGATCCATATTAGGTCCCATTTTATTTTCTGTCTATATAGAAACAGTAGTGTTGCCTTGTTGCTGCAAGTTAGCAATATGCATTAATATGCTGATGACATGATTCTGTACTGTAGCACCAGTAGTGGCACCACCAAGGGGTAGGGGGTGCCATAGTCCCATGATTTGCTTTTATCTTTTGGACCCTCTAGAACCCTCAAGTCTTCTGGAAGTGGCCTTTTAATCATCCCTAAAGGAAGAGCAAAAACCCACAGTGAGGCATCATTTCATAACTATGGTCCACGTCTGTGCAACACCCTGCCTGAAGACCTGAGGGCCACAGAGACCGAGAGAGAGAGAGAGAGAGTGCTTTTAATTGAACTTTATGTCTTTTCTAATTGATGTCTTTTTTTAAATTTTGAATTTATTATCATTGTGTATTTATCCATCTATTTACTTTTATTAATCTGTTTTTCTAGTTGGCATATTCTTCTATTTTGTTACTTACTTATTTGTTTATTTTACCTTATTTATTTACTTTTTTATTGACTGATTTAAATTTGTTTTCTATTTTGAGTTTTTATTCTGCCTCTGGTGTTTCCCCACTTACAGTATAACAGCGATCCTTTAATTTTAGAAGGCTCATTCCCAGTAAATGTTTTGTTCCTTACAATCAATGTAGGCTACTCCTTCAAATTAAAACTGCATATTTGTCTTTTTAAGGAGAAGAACAACCACCTCCTGAAGAACAAGGAATCGGCTAACATGTAGAGATACATAACACATTAAAACAGGATTGTTGTGGAACTCAAAATTATTAATTAGTAATAAAACATTTTTAAAAAAACAAAGTATATCAGTATGCAATTTCTTAACTCCCATACTGACATAGTTTTCAACTATCTTATATACTACAACAACATAAAATGTAACATAACAACATAAAACCCTAAAATTTTCAAAATATCTATGCCACCTTGAAGCACCACTGTGTGCATTTAAGGTGGCAGTTTAGAAACTTGACAAGAATATTACAAAAAAAACTTTCTTTCTGATTCAGTAAATCTTGTAAAATGTGATTTTGGCAGTTGGCTCAGAAATTAGCTGAAGTTGGAAGTCAACATGTTACATTCATTAATTAAAGAGAAATAAATTATTTTCCTGCATTCCAGACAATGGACATGACTCATAATGATCTAAAACTGAAAGGCTGTTAATCATTGTACTCTTGTGTGTTTAATAAATACTTTAATTGTCACTTTGATTAATGATGGCAGTCCTTCTGTGTATAGGATACTAACTTTGCTGTCTTTTGATTTGTGAATCTTTTCCTCACAGCTAATAAACTGTTAAACTAATATTTAATTACCTTATACCACCATTTGATGACACTCAGTTGCTACTGTTCCTTTTATGTCTTATTGTAGCATCTGTTTTAGTTTGCAAACAGATCTTGGAGCTGTCTTATTATTGTAATATATTTATAACTGATTGCAGTAATAAGCCTAATGGATTTAGGTAAGATCTCCAACTTTAAGTGTTAACTTTAAGTTTGTCCTCAATGTCCTGCTTCAGCCTGACTTCTCCCGATAACCTGATTTCTTGTGTGCTGGTAATGTTGCGTTGTTTATAACCAATGCAAGATAAGTCCTGAAAACTCATGTTAAACCACTTTACAATCTAATTAAGCATCATTTGGGCACCGTTTTGGATACTCTGGGGTATATTACCTCAGCCAAAGTAATTGCATGCGATCATTAGCGCGTAAAAACAGTCAGAGTGGTGGATGGTCCACTTTCTGTTTGCCCGAGTGAGAGGGGTCGAGAGGTCTTTATGGGGTGAAGGTTTGGGTTACGTTTGCAAAAGGGCCTTCGAGCTCTTCTGCAAACAAGAACTGGAGATCAAACATCAAAGCTGGCCATGGTGTGAAGGCTGGGGTGCTGTGTTAAATTAGAGGGGGGTGGGTGGGTGGGGGGCACTGACAGGTCTGAAGGACAGATAATTGAACAAGAAGCTCCTCCAACATCTCATCCCCTGTGTCCTCTCAAAATCTCAAGATAACCCGTGTCACAGGCACTAAATCTTCACCTCTGTGACACTGGTCTCACTTGACAAGTCTACCGTCTGACCCTGCCCGGTCACATGCTGAACCTCTGCCTCGTGATAATCCTCCTAGTCAAGTGACAAAGGGTCAGCTGAGTAAGCTGAAAAGTAATTCAGGAATGAGGGTTCGGAAAAGTTGGCGACAAGCTTAATCAAAGCTGCACAGTATGTTAAGTATGTTCTGAGGAACATTTGTGCGCTCCAGTGGGCCAGTAATCTGCACAGCATTACCAAGTGCCTGGCAAGCACTTTTCTTTGTTTCCTCCGTTATGAAAAGACTTTAGAAGGAGAGGCGAAGCTGGCTGCAATTTTTGATTCCCTTCCATCATGGATTCTTCTTTATGTTGCCTCTTAACTTCTTGTCTCTCCACCAAAGGAAGAACTTTCTGTTTTTCTGCTTCCCTGCCTGTCTGTGCTCAGTAGAAATTGGCAGCAGCAGTGCAGCTCCTCGTAAACTTGGACTCCGGACTATTTATTAGATATAAAACAGACCATTGAGATTAAGTTTGGCTGTCAGAATCAGCACAGAGTCACTTGACCCTGGAAATTTCTTGGTATCCAGGCGCTGGAGCAACTGGAGACAACAAAGGATTTCTCCTCATGTGAGCACGCTGCTATTCAATGAAACACAAGCGCCCCCTACAGGTAAGAAAAGCTACTACTGCCTTAAAAAACCCTGAGCTTTTCTGGAAAAATGCCACGGTTTGGCCAACCTGTCTCTCAAGGGATAAGAAGTTTACTGGAACTTTCTGTGTTTTCTGTTACAGGCTCAAGGGATATGGAGAAAAATCTACTGGAAAACAACCATTACATGGTCTGAGTTTGTGAAGCAAGAGCTCTGCCTTCTTGTTTTGTTGCAGGATACACAAAATAAAACCGTTTTCTGCCTTTTATTTTCTTCTACTGGCAAGATATGTGTTGTAGCTACATGAGAAGTCAATGAAATCCTATCTAAAAGGGCCTGTCATATCTAAGGGAAACAGTATCCCATGGGAGGTTTGTTAGTTACAAATTTAGTATCCAATAGCATAGTGTGCGATGCTTGATTGGCATATCCACTGGCCACTGGTCAGATTGTTGAGAGAGGGAGAGAGAGAAGGGGGAGGACAAGGAGACAGAAAGTAAAGTAAGTAAGCTAAACACAGAGAGTGTGTGTGACAGTGTGGAGCCTAAAACAGAGAGTTTGACCAGAGATACTGCCGTAAAACTAAGGAGTCACAGATTCAGAAGAAGTTAGAAGATACTCTCCTGATCCTCTTCTCTCTGTGGCCATGTCTGACTGTGAGGGGCTCCCAATGGGTGAGGAAAAGCTTGAGCACGTACTGTTCTCTTGTGCACATGTGCATACATCTGGGAGAGATATATGGGACGCTTATCTGTGCATACATCTTTGTAAATTGTTTGGATTTGCATGTCTGTCTGTGTGTGTCTGTTTGAGGAAGGGGGTCCATCCTGTTTTAGTCTAAGCCCTCCACTGGGACAGCTCACCCGGCAAGTATTCAGCTGCAAAGAGGAGCTGGTTCAGTTTGGGCCCTTATATGGAAACTTGGAGAGAAATCCTCCTGGTTTCATGAAAATAATGCAGAGTGACTCTGTAGGGGTTTGGATCAGAGATATGGAGAGAAGCGAGGAAAGGATAGATGGAGGTAGGAAGGTGGTTGTACCTTGTGTCACATGTGTGGATACAACAGAGCTGCGTGTGACCTGACTGTTCCAGGGTTGCAACGGACAAATGGTACAAAGATGTGTGTATGTGCAGGTGTCTGCTTGTGTTTCGTGAGCGTACATGTATAGTGTGTGTGTGTGTGTGCGTGTGGGGTTAAGCATTAAGTTAAGGGTCATTTCCCACAAGAGAGGAGAGAGCTGAAGCCCTTACTACCGCCTTGCTGACAGACTAACAGAAACAATCAGTTATAAATAGAAACCTTCCTCTTGTCTTGTTCTTGCACTCACTCACACAGTCACACACGTTGCAGTCTCTTGCCCTTTTCCTCTATCTCATCTCTCCTTGTCCTTTTATCTAGCCTACTATTTTTTTCCTTTTCCTCTCCTCTCTGGCTCAGGCTGTGCATGATTCTCTTCTCAGATTGATCAAACATGACTCAGCAGTATGAAAACTGTTTGATGCTGTCAATTACAGGCCCCACAGCCTTGGCAGCAGCTGCCAAGATTGTGGTTATTGCATTTGACGGGCTGCTGACCACACCTCCATTATCTATCATATCATAACTCTAACGGATTTGCCAGGAAATTGCATCAAAATGTTAAAGCCGAATCACTGTGATTTACTTACTGGTAGAAGAACCCCTTAAACTCAACAAATTGATAAAATGGCACAGTAGCTAGTGTAATTTTAAGGAGTTGAAATCAGTGTTTCCAGCTTTACACTACATTTCTGACAAACAGCCTTTTCATAATGTAAGAACATATGTTTGTATGCAATACATCGGTGGGCCAACCAAGGATATTTGGGAATGAAGATCTTTATCTGAAGGAAACAGAACTTTAAGAAGTATTTGACTGCTGGAAAGAATGTTTTTTCATAAACTGGGCTTTCTCTGCTGTAGAAAGACGCAAATACTTTTGAAATTGGTGCTATGTGACCAGAGAAAACAATGGAAAAAGGCTGTGGTCGTCGCTTTTGCTCAAGAGGTAGAAAACCTACAAGGACCAGAATGCACCGCGCCGCCCCTGCCGGTGGGTGACACAATGCGAACTTGGTAGTTTAGCGAAACAACATGGCGGCCGGCTGGAAGTGAACGGTTTCGAATTGCAGCCAAAAGGTAAGCTGAAATATGTTTCTGGAAACATTTTAGGCGAGAAATACACGACGCAGAAACCGAATCTCGGTTCATATTTTATCAGCACTGCTTAGTTTTACCGTTTTATCTTATTATCTTCAGCCCTCCTTTTTACAAAACAGGAAACAGAATGGCGCCCGCTTCTCGTTAGCAAACACTGCACTTGTAGAGATAAACTGTTTGGAAAAGTAGGCTATTCTAGTAGCCAGAGAGTGAAGTATGGGGAAGGTTTCACGTTCAGTTAATAAGCTGGTGCCCTCAGGCAAAAACACTGAATGCATTATGTCCAAATTTTGTTCAAAATAATATTAAATGTGCTGAACAACTAAACCAAAGGTGTTTTCAGTTAAGCTAACTTTAGTTGATGAGACCTCTTTTCAGGGACTGAACTATATGTGGACATGTACTATAAACTGTATTCAATTAACATAGTTTTTAAATGTTCTTTATTTAAGCAACAGAGTGTAAAAACATTAAGTTGAAAGTGTACAAACACAACAATAACAGAAAGCCAGGGGGATACCATAGCACACAAAAATATTATAAGGCGAAGTGTCTTAATAGCCTTTTTGTTGGTTGAATCAAAGAGCAGTTTCATGTAGTGTCCAACATCCTTCAGAAAAACACCAAGATGAGGTTTATTATTGCAAAAATATATTTATGGATAAAATACTTTGCCAAAATCTTTACCAAATTAATTCTAAAAAAGTTTTGTCTTCTTTTTGTAGTTTTTGAGGAAACCAAACACCACATTTTTCCATGATAGTTTAAAGTCTTTAGAGATGACAAATCTACAAAAGGCCTTCCAGAATTTCCTGGTGTGAAAATAATGCCAGAAATGGTGTAAAACATTGTTGTCATTTTTATATTTCTGCGTAGTGATTGGCAGGGTAATGTTTATGAATTATTTTGAAGGACACCTCTTTAACCTTATTCACATTAAAACCTTTCTTCAATGTCGTTTACAAACTGATCATAATATGCCATGACATGTGGAATAGAGACAACATCTTGTTGAAATAGGGCATGTATGGCTCTATTATATTCAATAACATCTTTCTGAGTCTCCTGTTAGCTTTGTTATACCTGTAAGTGCGAGACAAATTACACCTTTTTCATTCTCCTGTGTAGATAAATGCTGCATTCACGTGCTCCTCGGATGGTCCTATTTTTCAAGTTGGGAGGTCGTTCTTCAGACTTTGGCATGTTCATGAGTTTTAAGTCCTAATGTGGAAACAACATGAATGCTACAAAAAAAGATGTGTTGAATTTTCATGCTCCATGCATTTAGATAGCGCAATAACAGTCTGAAGCTTTATACTATGAGGTGATTTTGTCCGAGACTTGTTGCTGTACCAGCACTTCCCCTCAAACTACTAAAATATTGCTTTACCTGACTAATGCTAATACATAAGTTTTCTAACTAATCTCAGTGACTCTTTGTAGACAGCAAATTACATGCGAGCAAAATTTGACATTCAATAATTAATAAAACGTTTATTACCGTCAACCAAACATTTACTTTCATCCACTATGTTTCTGCATAAGCGACTTTAGCTTGGTGACTCATTTACCAAATATTTCAACAACACTTGAGGGGGCATTTACGTGAATTTTACCATGTGGAAACTCATTTTTCTGATTATTCTGACACCACAGGAATGCAAGTTTTGTGACCTCATACATTCCCATCAGATTTCCCGCCTACCTTCAACCTGAGCAGAGGTTTAATGAGCCGGAATAACTGAAAACACCCATGGGTGTTTCAGAGTGTTCAGAGTCTTTAACCCCTCTCATACCAGCTGTATATTTTATTCAAATTATGTGTTGTACGTATGTATAACATAACTTAACTAGTTTTTTTAAGTTTTAGGAAATAGGTCTTTCTCACAGCAGCCATTTTCATTCGTTTTAGCAGGAAAAGCAGAGGTGTTACTAACACTAAGAATGGGCTTGTTGTACTCAAGTGTCCCAGTAAGCCATGACGGTGTGACAGCCAGCATGCACATTATACCAGGACCAGAAAATGAAACAGCTAAATAGAATTCAGCCATTTTTAATTTCATTGTATTAACCTGCGCTCTTCCGACTGTGTATTTAGAATTGATGGTTAAATTTGAACATTGCAATGACATAATACAATTAGGCTAGATGCTGATAGTCAGAGTATGATTTTACTGTCAGCTTTATCAGGCATGGGACAAAATAAACAGCAGCAGCAGTTCAGCGAGTGTCCTGCAGGTGGCAGCACTAGCATATTTGATGAAATGTGGTCCTGATGATGGGGGAAGGAAAAACTCAGGGTCATGAAAAATGGGAAGTTAAATGGGGAAAAAGGGATTAAAACTGGGCTGGGGATACAAAAAGGGGATAAGGTGTAAAAGTGGAGCAAATTATATGGGACAAAAGGGTTGTGAGTAGGAAATGAGAGAAGAAAAAGGAAGATAGGAAGTAAGGAATATAGAGGGAGACATGGGGGGATGAAGGGGCGAGGAGTGAGGCGGGTGGTGGCTGTCTCCAAGGAGATCAGTTTGGTGAAAAATGAAAAGCAGGGCTGGTCGCCATGTGTCATAACTGAGACTTATGGGGACACCAATAGGTGCTGACAAGTCTTTATTTGATAGAAAACCATGCAGCTGCCACCGCCTGCAATACAGATGCTGTACATGGAGACTTGTGCGCGCGCGTGTGTGTGTGTGCACGCCAGAGTGAGTGTGTTCAGAAATGCAGATGAGAGATGAAGACGGCATCATGGCCCACTGACGTCAGCCCTCCATCTGTGCCCTGAATATGAGGACAAGTAGCTTTGCTGATGTTAAACCTATTCCTCATGTTCGCAGACAGGCTGGAAATGGGTCATTTGAGACAGGTTTGAGCACAGTCACCTGCAGTTTTTGTGTGTGTGAGACACACAGGGAAGAGCATGACTGCCACAATACATGCATTAGAGTAAAGTCTGCAGCAGACGCCAGATTTCCCCGGCAGAGTTTATTTTAGGCTGTATTGATCGGAGGGGCTGAGTTGCTGTGACTTTGAAAGGAACAGGAGAGGAGAGACAAGCAAGTGCACAAAGAGACGTAGTTAAAATGACCAGTAAAGCAAAATAATCATATGAAATTGAACAATGTATACGGTATATGTGCAGTGCAGGCTTAGAGAGAAAGAGTAGAGCAGAGTTCTTGGTTGTTCAGGAAATGGGGGAAGGGTGTACATGGATGTATCAGCAGCCAAGTCAGATGTGATTAATGTTGTCGTCGCTTGAGAGAACACACAGCCCTGCACACTCTGGGATACACAGTGTGAGTCCATTTTGCACACTATAGCTCGGTTGGATTTTCATAGTAGTGACCAGGTGTATTCAGATAAATGGACTGTTTTTACAGTCGTAGAGGCTTGACAAATTATAACATCTCCCACTGACCTGCAACTGGCTGTTTCCTGCTTTTTAATGGATATATACAGTATCAATCACATTAGTATATTTCCATGGGCTGCAGTCAGCTGAACAACATTCCTGTTCCACTTCCGTGTCCAAGTTATGGCTCATTAACATATAGATTAGATGTAGAGAAGTCAATGTGGCTTGTAACCCTTCTTTCCCACTCCTGCGGCATCATTAGTGTAACGGCGAGGAGGTCAGGCAGTGAGGAAGGAGGCGGGAAGAGATATTAAAGGTTGACACAGAAGCAATAAAGGCTCAAGTAATACCCACAATGTGATTTGAAATGGCGCCACGATGTTATGAATGTCGTACTTTTGTGCAGAATAATACAGTAGATCCCATTTACTGGCACATTCTGCATGTCAGAAGGAGTGTCCCTCTTTCTGTCCATTTGCTTTTTTCCTCGCCTGCCTGCTTATCTGCTCATGTCAGTCATCTCAAAGTGTCTGCATGTGTGCTCACTGAAAATCTAATCCTGCTCTCTGCACATATACAATATCTATTGCATGTCTGCCCACTCCATCCTGGAAGAAGGAGCCCAGCTCTTTTGCCTTTCTTGTTTCTTTCCCTTTACCTTTAAAGGATTTCTTTGGGTAGTTTTTCCTTATCCAAGGATAAGGTGCACAGACTGTAAAGCCCTTTTAGGCAGATTGTGTGATTTGTGATTTTATATATATTACTCGACTAAACTTTACTCTGATAGTTATGTTCAGTAAAAGGTGAACCTTTCATCTCTGAAAAGCACATTTTGGTGACACAGTGCTGGTTGTGGGAGTCGGTTTTGGTGGATTACCCTTAAAACTGGGTCACATATTGTATACAAACTACTGGGGCTGGTCTTGAGTTTACATTTTCACCCTACAAGGCATTCCACATTTGAGGGATGAACACTATTAAATTGTCTGCATGTCACCTAACAATTTACTTATTTGGTCATTCAGTCTCACTTTATTTGGACTGCTAAGTGTTACTACCCAGTAAAGATTAAATATGTATTATCACTTGTCATTGGAGGCAATGTCCCCCTCAATATTTAGAATTTACATTGCCCCCCCAATAGCAGCATTAAGAAGCAGAGGACTTATATTTTGATACATTTAAAGATGTTTACACCATAAATTGATGCAGAAACGGCAAAAATCGCTGCATAAAAATTCACCAGAATGCAAAAGAATAAGTGTTAGATGCTCAAACTCCCAAATATCCTGATTTTATTTGTGCCACCTCCTTCCCCCAACATTGAAACAAGAACTTTGCCCTTGATAGATGCTGTTTTGTTTCTTTTGGACAGAGCCAGGCTATTATTTCTTATCTCAAGTATTGTACTTTGCCACATTTAATGTTGCATCCATTGCAGAGTAAAAACAAGTCACATTAAAAAGACGTGAAGGGAGCCAAATCAGCAGCAAAAGCAATGAAGAAGCTGGTATCCTGTGTCTGCAGGAGAGCAAAGCTATACAGAGACGACACTCTTGAAAAGGCACCACTTTGGCAAATGTTAACATTCATTGGTCGGTGCAGGAGAGATTCAGTTGCAACTGGGCCGGGCCTAGCAGTTTGTTAACAGTAAAAAACAAGTAAAAGCAAACCATTAGCGTTACTGTATCTTGACATAAGTGAGATCTATGTTAATCAGTGATTAAAAGCACCGGCTGGCGATCACACTAAGTGACCCTAATCAGACACGTCTACAAAGTTGCCTAAACAACAGGTGCAAGCTGGTCGGAGCTAAAATACTGTAATGCACTGGGTGACCTGTTAGTGTTTAAGTATTATTATGAGTGTTACTGTATCTAAAAGATAGGTGTTCACCCATGACAAAAAAGACTGTCTTTAGCAGTTACTGAGATTTCCAGGATGTAAGTGATAAATTTAAAAGCCTTGACGCCTGTCAGTCATACCAGATGTAGAGAAAGCCAGTTTTGGGAGCTCTGCAATGGGAGGCGAAGTGAGATGCTAATGTAGAAAGCACACAGTAAAATTTTAGAGTTCAAGAGTTCTCTTATTTTGCCTAAGGCTACGACCCACAGTGGCCTGTGTGCTGTTTGTTCAACTGCTAGTGAACCAGCTAACTTCTCTTTGCTTTCTTGCTGAGGAATGGACTCTACAATACCAGCTAAGTGCTAATATGCTCACTGTAGATCTTCCAGTGGTGACTTCTACATATACTGTGGAACCACTGCCGTCACTGACGTGCGTGAGGCCCTTCTGCTGTGTTTGACAGTAATGTCTGTCATAGCTTTGACTGCCAAACACTATTCAGCCCAAAACCTTTTTGAATAGTGCGGTGGGACAGAGAGTAGGGCTGCCACTAACGATTATTTTCATTGTCGACTAATCTGTTGATTATTTCTTCGATTAGTCGACTAATCATTTCATCGAAAAATGTGTTAAAATGTTGAAAAATGTCGGTCTGTCTCGCCCAAACCCCAAAATTACGTCATCTAATGTCTTGTTTCATATTCACGCCAAAGGGTTTTAGTTCACTGTCACGGGAGAGTGTGTAAAGCTGCCAATATCTGAACGTAAGAAGCTGCAGTAAGAGTATTTTGGGGTACTTTTATAGTACTTTTCTATGAAAAATGACTCAAACCGATTAGTCGACTACTAAAATAGTCACCGATTATTTTAATAGTCGATTAGTCATCGATTAGTCGACTAATCGTGGCAGCCCTACAGAGAGACTGAGTGGACTTGTTTTATTATGCACTAACAAAGAACAAGCAGAAGAGTTGAACCTGGAGGAGATTTTGGAGGACTTTGCGCCGCACAAGACTCATAGAATGATTTTCAGACAACATTGACAATAATAATTATTATTGTTAAAGTTAGATTACTTAATTTCTGTAGTCTAATAATGCTTGTTGCACCCTCTGCTACAGTGCCCATAGCTCTTTTTGTTTATTGGTAGTGCTTATTTGTGTAAATGTCTCTTTTCTGGTTAATTCTTGTAAGGCTGCACTGAGGAAGGTGGTTGTATATTTATAATTTATCAAGTTGTATGCACCAGCTGCAAATGTCTGATAGAAAAGGAATTTAGTGTTGGTTTGGACATGTACGGTCACCATCCAGGGACGATGTAATGTTGTTGCACTAGTGTAAAGTTAATATGTTAATACACTTTATGTTGTTGTTGATGTTCTTCAATTTAATTGTTCTATCAGATAACATCATCACGTCCTTTTAAGAATATAATAGTAACATTTACTCAGAACACATTTTAACTAACCTCCTTTTTACATTTATCCGAGTAGAGTTTCAAGCAATTCTTACAGTACATTTACTTGAGAAAACTCTTTCCACCCCTGCTTAATTGAATGCCCTGATTGTTTGTCAGTCATCATGAAGTGCTACCAATGAAGCTGTGCTATAGGGAGAACCAGCATACTATATTATACAAGTCGTGGTGGTGAATTCTTCAGTGCTGTTTGATCTGTGACTGACAGGGTTATATATTCCCCAACACAGAAAAGAGGAGCTAGAGTAGGACATGTAACGCTGCTCTACAGCCTCAGGATTAGGAGCTATTTACAGCCCAAAAGCAGATTCTCCTCTTCTACACTCACGTGCCATGTCTGTCTCTCTCCCAAAGTCTGTCTTGACACGACATCCGTAGAGACTTAACGGGGGATAGGGCTTTTTTTCTTTTTAAGCCCCAGCCACCAAACACTTTCACTATCATTCACCTTGAATCCAATAGTCATGTTTATCTTACAATGCCTGCAGCCACAGCACCGTATCACGGTCTGCATTTACAGATTTCATTTAAGCATTTAAGTGCTGATCAAGCATTAGTCAGATCAATTTTAGCCCTACAGTGTTGTTATTGAAAAGGCAAATCGATCCAGTTTTAGGGTAAGAAACAGAATTGCTGTTAAAATCTTTAAAAAGCATAATTGCATCACAGTGACTCTGGCAAATACACTCCCATGACTCCCTCTTTCTCTAAAATTCATAAATGTGGGTCTTTGTAGATATTACAGAGTCTGGCAGGGGATTTCTACATGCATAATACTCTTAGAGGCCATGACCAAAAGACTGCACTAAAAACACAAGTGGTGACCCAGTTTTCGTGAACCATAACATCATTATTTGGCATTGCTGTTGCTTGTGTGGCCCAAAACACAAGTGCACGGCAGTGTGTAGCTGCCATTTGCTTTCATCCTATAACCTTGTTTCTCTGCACTGATATGCTGGAGGAAGCTTTGTTAGTCGACTGCTGGGTTCAATGCAATATTAATTTATGGATAGCAACAACCATTGAATGGACTGCCATGAAATTTGGTAACAAATATAGCTCCCAGGCAATGAATCCTAATGATTTTGGTGAGCCCCTGACTTTTCTTGTAGCCTTAGCTACAAAACATTGGTTGACATTTGTAGTTAAGAGTAGTTAGAAGTAAAATATATTAACAACTGCTGGATAGCCATGAAATTTTGTGCACATCTTCATATCAGGCTCACAGAAACAGTGCAGGACTTTGAAGCCAATTTTCGTAGTGGCCAAATAATAGAACTACAACTTCAGAGTCTGTCATATGATGCTTGGGCCCAAAATATATTCCTTCCAATAGACTTATATTGTGAAACTGATGTCTGTAAATGAGCAGATACATTTTTTTGAGTGTCACAACCCCCAAGAAATTATTTATTTAATAGGTGGGATTTGATCCATTCAGTCCGATAATATTTAAAAAATGTTAAATCAGTCAATCAGTCAGTTAAATCAGTTTATCCTCTGACAGGTTAGCAGAGGGCTAAATTAGAAGTTAGCCGCTCCGCTGGCGAAAGTCTATAGTGCTTCTGCTTTATGGGCCCTACAATGCAGAAGATCCAGGTAATTTTATTCCTGGGGAAGTTGAACTGTTTTGACTGAAAAACTTTAATAAGACTAATGGGGCCCTGCTCAGATGTTGTATGCAACGCTCTTTATATATCCATTGTTCATGTCTACTTCTGGATGAATTGTAATAACTTTGGTGACCTCCCGACTTTCCATCTAGCTCCAACATGAGGTAATAATTTAAATTTGCCCAATGCTTTGCTTTATGACCAAATACCTTCAAAACTAATGACATTTTTTCAACTCAGCTGACTTTTGACTGTGTAGTGCTAATTTGCCAATGTTAGCCTGCTACAACTCTATACTAAGATGGTGTACATGGTAAGCATCAATATCTAAATATCATCATGTTAGAATTGTCATTGTGAGGTCGTTAGCATGCTAAAGGTAGCATTAATCTGGCCCTACAGCTCCATAGGCTCGCTAACATGACTATAGCTCGATAGGCTTATTTAGCTTCTTACATTAATGATGTAATGCTAATGGCAGGTAAGAGGATAGATTATTCATTGGGATAAGACACAGATCATGGATCATGTCGTGGGTCTGAGTCCGGCATATGATGCTATGAGAGTCCTCATATTCTGCATGATGCAGCCGTCTCTGGTTTTCTTTGAAGCAGAGCTGTGAACGAAACATTATCACTCTGTTGGATTCTCCCCCCTCATTGAAAGTAGGTCACATTTCCTCCACATAATTCATGATGACAAAAACTTTCAACAGTTCTTTATGGGTTTTTGTTGATCTCTCTCTCTCTAACAAACACACAGACACACACAGACACACACAAGATAGTGGCTTGTCAGTTTTCTGCTATTGTTGGACTACACCTTGATAAATTGAACATCAGCTGAAAGCACTGACGCACCGTCATAGGCAGTCTCTTTACTTCAGATTCTTGACGCTAATGTCTGCTGTGAGGAAACCATGGTGAGTAATGAGTTCATAATTCAGTGTCATAAAATGTGTTTTAGTCTGGACTCTGCGCCCACACTGATAAGCATGTATTAGAAATGACGGGTTATTTCCTCCAGCAGGTGGGAAATGATGTATTTCCAACAGTCACTCCGTTGATATACTCTCCGCTCTCACATTCAATCTATCTCCCCCTGTCTCTATCTCTGCTCTCCTGTCCGGAGAGTTATTAGAAAGAGTGAACCTGTCAGTCACGGACAGCATTACATCCTTTGCTGCTCTGGACTCTTCTCGCCATCTAGGTGCATCAATAGCACAGCTGCTGTTATGAGATGTCAAACTGTCACCCCTTGAGAATTGATCTTGGTTTTATCTACTCAAGCCTCAGGTAGGATAAGATACGAAAAGATAAAACTGCCATGTTCAGTAGCAATGGAGGAAGTTGGTCATTTTAGTATGAAGGAAAAGGATAGGCCTACACAAACTGTAGATTTAAAAGAGAAAAAAAATAGAGAATAAAAATAGTGGGACAGGATTTAAGGACATAGAATAGACATTTAAAAATACATATTTTTCCCCTTACCTGTAGAGCTATTTATCAGTCTAGATTGTTTTGGTGTGAGTTGCCATGTGTTGGCAATATCGACGGTAAAGATGTCTGCCTTCTCTCAATCATAATGGTGCTCAGCTTGTGGTGCTTGACATTCCAAAAATGAAAAAAAAAACCTAAACAGAAAACAGCAACGTCTCTTTCCAGAAATCCTGACCCGGTGACTCAAGATAATCCACAGACCTTGTTGAGAGTTTCATGTAGGAACTATTTTCTTTGTACTGAACTACAACCATATCACTGCACAGATGGAAGTTCGAATCTACTGTTAGCTCACCGAGCAGCACTGAGCTAGCTGATGTTACATCTCACACTGTCACAAGCACGAGCCTCTTGTCCATGAGTAATATGCACACTTATATTCAATAGAAGGCACCTTTTTATTGTTGCCAGGCAACCACAGACTCACCTCCTTATTCTAACCTTCCTGTGTAATCAGTGTACTGTAATTTTATTCATTTTAGCCATTTGACAGCTCTGGGTATCCAGCAGCCGCTACCACCGGTTTCTCCTCCGTTGATTACCAACTGTATACTTGTTGTTGTAACCACCACATAGGACCCGCCACCTCTCAAATCATCCAATCGGACAATGGGAAAAAAGATGACGTAGTGCGTTTTTCCGCTTTGAGTTGAAGTTTTTTCAACTCAAGGAGTTCAGAGTGGTCCGGCAAAAACAGCAGGCGGGTCACAACGCAAAAAATGCATGCAAAAAGCTTCATTCCCAATAAAAACAATTGCAAAAAGGCGCATCCAGCTGCTAAAACACATCCTGTGTGATCGGGGCCTAAGAGTTTGCTACAATTTAGGTACATCACTGAATCCACTTTTACTTCTGGAAACTCCCGTCGACAATGGCCTTGAGATGCACCCCCGTGGAGGACTTCCTTAAGGAATTTGATCCCGTTGGTTTCGACTGTGGGAACCTCATACAGTCGACGTTGATCTCAGTAGGATTCAAACTCTGGACCACATGGAAGACGAGTGCTCTAACCACTACACCAGGGAGGCCCGGTCTTTCAGGCACATCGCTGCTTTGAGCTAAATGCTAACATCAGCACACAACATGTTAAAAATGACAATGCTAACATGCTGATGAATATGTTCGTTTGCTACTTTCACAACCTCACTTGGCGTGTTAGCGTGCTATCAATTGCATGGTATTGCAAGGTATTTAAAAAAAAAATAAAAAATCAAAGTTGTGGACAAACAAAATTTTAACTTGATGATGGCATCAACATGTGTACCAAATCTCATGGCAATCCTTTGTTGTTAGAGGAATTGTTGGTTATGACAGAATTGTCATCCTAAGAGCTATACCGCTATGTCTATCAAAAGATTATTTTAGGTCTAAAATTTGTGTGAGTCTTTTACAGCGTCTTTGTAAGGCACTGAGTCTGCAAAAGGACTGGACTCTGAACTTCATGTTACTGTTACCACCAAGGCAATAAATGAATAACACTCATATCACTCCTTCCTGTTGGCTCACCCTTTTCACCCAGGCACAAGCTTATATTGGGTGACCTTTGCTACCTGCTGCTACATTTACATTTCAGATTTTGCATGTTTTTTCACATCATTGAGTGAAAACACAATCCCAATGTCATGTTTGACTTTTGAGTCATTTATGAACTCTCAGCTATAGTTATCTTATTTCTTTATTCTTACTTCTCTATATCTTGACAAGGACGGTTAAGAACCCCTGTAAATCTTGAACTTTAAATCTGTAAATCTGGTACTTGGATACTGTAATGTTTAACTAGCTGGAGCAAACTTTCACACAGCTTGCCTAAAATATTTTCATTAAGATTGAAGACAGTGTTTAGCTGACTAGATGGACTGACTGTAAAGAATTATATATGTCACCTGATTTTGTTTCAAATTTAATGAATCATTAAACCCCAGGTTGGATTAATTCATGGTGTAACGCACAAAACAGCCCAATAACCAGGACAGGCACACAGATGGTGACTGGATCATACAGAGGATTGACCTTGTTTCCTCCTTAGCTCTGGATTTGATTGTGTATAATCCTGGCCCACTGACAGACTGACTGATCATCTGTGGATAAAACCAATGTCAGCAGTTTCTTTAAAAAAAAAAAAAAAAAAAGAGGGAAAAAGAACAACGAGCTCAGTTTGAATATGACCTTCAAGTGCCTCCTGAGAACCAAAGCTGTAAAAACAGAGTCAGCAGGCCAGGTGAGAAAGCAGTGGAGGCCTGATGCCAAGTTTTGCTTAAGTGTTCTTAATCAAGACACTGAATCTCTGCTAGTTGCAATATGCTAAGATAACGGCATTGACACTGCAGGTTGTACAAAAACATTGTACTAATTTATATCTAAATTGTTTTTGCATGATATGTGCCTTTTTGAACCTCTTGATTCTCCCCTTATTGCCCCTTAAGTTGCTTTAAATTTACAAAACGCATTAAAATCACCATATGATAGTGTCATATATGTACTTGTTCAACATGTTATTGAAGTTACAGTATGCTTACACTGATTGAAGTCGGCAGACACCATGTTTTATTGCTGTTTTCATTACATTATATGAAAGTATTCTAGATTTTACATCATTGTGTACACAACTTTGTAAAAATGGAGCCAGTGGTTAAGTTTAAGAGGTTCAACCAGCAATGATTTTATATTTTTTGTCTACACAGACTTATCAACACCTTTTAAGTTGATATGGTGAACTTGTTGGCAAACAGTTGCTTCCACATTCAGTAGTTATGGAAAAGTTACTCTCTTTTAGCTCAGTTTTGGGTCTCCACCAACTCCTGAAGGGGAATGTCTGGCTCTTCTGCTGCTAAATGATCCATAAAGCCTAAAAAAAACAGCTAACATCTGGCTTTTTAATGTAATGGAAAAGGTTACAATTGGCATGTACATCTGAGGAAAACGACTCTTCAGTGGTCACAGGTATTTATACGGCTATGATTGGCATTGATGGAAACACAACACCTGGGTGAATGCACTCATTTTAGCCCATAACTGGCGAGATGCAATGATGCAGTATTACAAAATACCTTCCGTCTCCGCTTAAGCAGTGTTTAAACATCGCTCAAAATTAGTCTGCACTGAGTTTATAAGCGAGACTGAATTAGCAACAGATACATAAAAGAAGTAACCACCGTAAAGTTTTCACTAGCGTCCATGCTGCTTTCTTCTGTTTATTAACCTGTTTTCTGGCCTGCCTATGACATTGAACATAACACACCAAAAGAAAACCCCAAAAACCCAAAAAACCCACATACAGGAAAAGGCATTGTCATCTGCTGCAGAGCCGTGTACACAGCTTTAATTTACTGGCAATGGGAAAGCATTCTATTGCTTGTTTTTAGCGGATTTTTCAATGTGTAAAAGACCTGTGTACACATGCTAATGTTTTGTGGAAAAGGGGTATAATGTTCACTGGCTAATTGCTAACTTTGTCATTTTGTGAGCAGGTAGTGTAAAGTGGGTTTATAGAGATTTTTCTCTGAAAACAGGTGTCTGCTGTGGCTGAAAATTAAGCTGTGAGAGCTGTGAGAGTGAACCAAAACAGTGAAGACAGATTGCGTGTTGCAGTATTTGCTGGTAGATCTGAGATATCCTCACACTCTCCACAGCACTATCCTGTTTATATTGTAAGTGTGTGTGTGTGTGCGCGTGTTGCACCCTCTGAATTCACTGATGGGTGGTGTAAGGGGGGGGAACAATAGGGAGGTGTGGAGAGGGGAGGGGTGGCGGAGCAGCAGTGATTCCACCACCTGCCACCCGCTGCGTAGTAGGTGGGGTTTGGGGACCCATGGGGGGGATTTTGGGGGGAATATACCCCAGTTTTAGCTGCCTCGTCTCACGTGAGCATATGCGTTGAGAGGCAGACACACAAAACCCAGACCTTTGCCTAATCTAGATCCCAAATCTGTCCCAGAATGAGATTTACAATAATCTGAACCCCTTCACACAAAACACCAGTATGACTCACAATCCGCAGACCAAAAAACACAAAGGATGTTTACAGTGTGTGCTGATTTGACTCTGGGTGAGAAGTTGCATGAAATTCCTCTCTGTATCTGATTCAAAACATTAGACGTTGTTGCCTTTGGGTGGTTAAAAACATCTGAAATGTGGTTTCATATTATCTAAAATAAATGCAGACACCTTGGTGCATTTTTCCACATCATTGCTGTAGATAAGAATGTGTGCAAATGGTGTGAAGGTCAAGACATAATCTACTTTCAGCGTGTTTTGAAATGTAATATCCTTGTGATTTGACTAAACAACTATTGCAGTCCTCAAATGCAACATTGGCGTACAAAGAGCACCTTGTTTTCTCACATAATCCTGGCTGCGAGTGAGGGTGGTCGACCTATTGGTGGCCCGATGTTATTGTGTAATAAGTGAAGCGGAGTGCAGTGTTTTCCTGAGGAGGAGGAGGGAGAGAATACAAGCGCCGAGGTCAACAACACAGAGGCCTTGAACCATAAAGTGATCAGCTGTTGCGAGGTGCTTTACAGCATCCTTTTTATCCTTCCTTTAAAAGTCAAATCTAGCCTGGCCACCTTTAAACCAGACAGGATTCTAGATATTAGGAGAGATACCTGCACAAAGACAACCTCACACAGCCAGATTATATCATACCTGCTGGGCTACTATAAAAACACGGGGAGAAACAAATGCGTCCTTTCATGGTCTCTCCCTCTGCTGTCTTTAGAGCGTCCCTGCCTTTGTGTGATTTTGTCGGCTCCGTCTTGTGATCTAGCAGGAAAAGGGGGCAATGTTTTACACATGAATATAGGCCACAGACTCTTTAGGCTTATTATTTTTCCCTGCGAGCTTGAATTATAAATAATGCAGAGAGGCCCCCCTTACATGCACACACAAAACCCCCCAGTTAGAGTTCAATTTTTTAGGGTATCCCCCTTTTCCCCCCTCGCCAAACTCCCCACCCTGCTCACTTTTTAATTTGCTCCTTCTTTCTTTACCGCCCACCCTCCTCAAGCACTCTTCCTTTTTCTCCTCCATCCCCTCCCCCTCTATCCCATTTATTTCTCTCCTTCCTCAATCCCCTAGTCTCCCTTTCATTCTCTCCCCCTCTCGTCCTTGTTTTAAGGATCCCTCGGTCTCTGTGCAGTCTGCGGCGGGGCAGATAAGACAGACAGAGGACAAAATGGTAATCATGTTTGGCCACAGTGGAGATCCCCCGGCAATGTTGAGTTTTGAATGTTTGGCTACAGGAAATGCCGGGGAAAATGTGACGGTGGTTTTGTTGTGGTGTGTCCCCGTGTGACTCCATACCATTACAAACACATGTGACTCTACGTCAGTGTGTGGAAGGGCGTTCTGTAGTAACTGCTATATATTGACTGAGGAAACCACAGAGCCTTAGTCATTTTGGGAACCAGCCATTGGTTTGGTTTCCTTCGTTTTTAATTTTTTCATCTCTGCTATACACTACATAGTTCCTCCATCTTCCCTTTTCTGCTACTCTTCTTTCCTTTCCTCTCTCCTTCTTTCTCCTCTCCCCTTTTATCCTCTCCCACTGTACATCATCCTCTCATCTCCTACCCTAATTTCTCCCCTCCTCTGCTTCTCTTTTATCCTATACTCTCCTCTTACTTCCTCTCCTACCCTACCTTATCCAGTCCCCTTTCCTCCTCTCCTACCCTACCTTCTCCTCTCTTCACTTCTTTCCTGTCCCTCCTTCTCCACACCTCTTTTAGTTCTCTTCTCCTCTACTTTCCTCTCCTCTTCTCCTTCTTCACCTTGTTTCCTCCTTTCCTCTGCTTCTTCCTGCTCTCTGCTTTTGTCCCCTCCTTCCCTCTTTCACCCTACCTTGTCCTCTCTGCGCCCCTCTACTCCTCTTTCCTCTTTTATTCCCTACTCTCCTCTTTCCTCCTTTCCTACCCTACCTTTTCACCTCTCCTCATTGGTCGTCCTTTCTCATCTCGTCTTTTGCTCTCCTCTCCTTTCATCTCCTCTGCTTCCACCCCACCTTGCCCTCTGTGCTCCTTTCCTCTCCACATTCCTCTTTTATCATATACTCCTCTCTCTCCTCTTTTTTCCTCTCCTGTACCTCTTTCTCTCTTCTCCTTAGCTTTCTTCTCCTACCTTACCTTGTCTCCTCCTCTCCTCTGTCCTTTCCTTTCCTTTCCTTTCCTCTCCTCTCCTGTCCTCCCCTCCCCTCCCCTCCTATCTCCTGCCCTGTCCTCTCCTCTCTTGTCCCCTTCTCTCCTTTCCTCCTTTTCCTCATCTCTTTTGTCCTCACCTCTTTTATCCTTTCCTCTTTTCTCATTTCCCCTTTTCCCTTCTCCTTTCGTAACCTTACCTTGTCTCCTTCTTCCTCCTCACCTCTTTTGTCCTTGCATCTTTTATCCTCTCTCCTCTTCTCATTTCCTCTTAATTTTTTCTTCTTTCCTTTTCTCTCCTCTCCTCCTTTCTCCTCTTTCTCCTCCTCTCTACTCCTACAATGTTCCCGTATCTTCTTTCCTCTCCTTTCCTTCTTTCTCCTCACCTCCCATGTCCTCACATCTTTTATCTTTTCCTCTCTTCTAATTCACTCTCCTCTTTTCTTCTCTTCTTCCCTTTCTCCTCCTTTCTCCCCCTCTCCTCTCCTACCTTGTCCCCTAATCTCCTCCGCCTCACCTCTTTTGTCCTCACCTTTTTTTATTCTTTCCTCTCTTCTGGTTTCCTCTCCTCTCTTCCTCTCTCCTCTCCCACCAGCCGAGAGGAGGAGGATCTATCCGACAGGCCCAGCCCCCTGCGCTCTGACTCGTCCACACTTTGTGACAGGGGAAGGCTGGGCTGTCCCGAGCATTATCTAAACACTCGCACACACACCGCCTCTGACACACACACACACACACACACACACACACATACATATATGCACACACATGGACACACAGTAACTGCCTGTGCCAGAGCCTGCCTGCGCTCTCAGCTCAAGCCCTCTTAAAGCTGTTTTTCTGCTGGAGATCAGCGAGAGCTAACGACACACAGCTGCCTCTGCTGAAGACAGAAGGACAAGAGGAGAACAGAGGGAGGGGAAAAGAGGAGCAGGAGGGAAGAGAGGACAAGCACAAGAGGAAAGAAAACCACCAGCAGCCTCTGAACTTCTGTCTCTCCGGTGCTCCGGTGCAGTCATTCTTCAGCAGGGAGTGTTTTCAGCTGTAGTTCAGGACTTTTTTTGTAAGAGGGGGTGGAAAAGAAGAGGAAAAGAAGAGGGGTTGGAGTTCACATGACATAATCGGAGTGAATGGGTTGCCATGGTGACTCACCCAGGGAGCCTGACCCGTGCAGAGTGAATGGAGGGAGCGCCTTGGACGCCAACTGAACGATAAACTAGCGGAGGGGAGTCACCAGAGAGAGACAGAGAGAGGAGAGGAGAGTGAAGGAGTGGTGGATAGCAGAGGGAGCAGAGAGGAGCGGAGCAGAGGTCGAGAATGGAGGACGGGTTTTCCAGCTACAGCAGCTTGTATGACACCTCATCACTGCTACAGTTCTGCAACGGTAAAACTAATCCTCTCCTCACTCTTCCTCCCCCCATCCCCTCCATTCCCCCGGCTGCATGTTGTTCCTCTGGACTTGACATGTCACCAGCTGACTGGCTAAACTTGACACCAAGTCGATGTGTGTGTTTGTGTGTCTGTGTTGCAGACATGTGAGCTATTTTAGCTCCAGCTTTTAGGGCTTTGGTGAAAAAAGGAGTGCAGTCTGTATGTTCTTGTGTAGCTCAACACGGTGTCATTCTAGAAAGCAATTGACTTTGAACACAGAGTCTTTGGTGCATATTTGAATTAAAATATCCCCCAACTCCACAGGGCATTTAGGGAAAAGCACACTGTCGAATTAGCAGGAAGTTTCTGGAATCAAGGCCAGAATAATGTCAACAGTCTATGTGAGCCAGCAGCCATCAGCAGAGCTAATAAACAAAGACAGAGGGTGGATGAAGAACAGTCCTTTGCTCACAGCAGCTGCCCTGATTACTCTGGTTCTGCTTGATGTGGTGAGCGGTATGTTATGAATATATTTCTCCCCTGTTGGCTGATTGCGATCGGTTTGCTGAATAAGACAGAACAGGGATGACAGAACAGGACACCATTGCTCATGTTGCTCTGCTGCACTAATGTAATTTATCTGCTGGCAGAAGGTGAAACCATACTTCATGCTGCTAATGTTATGGGTGGGAGAGGGTGACTCAGGGAAGAAGGAGAAGCAGCATGACACATCATTATGACATCAGTTTAGGATTTATTTCCAAGAAGCATGAGTTTCTTTTTGGAAGAGTAAAACCTTGTAAGATTTATCTCCAAAACTACTAAACTATGCTGGAAAAAGGTGGATGAGTATAACTCAAACATGTCAGAGGGATTTTTCTCTCCAGTTATGTGAATGAGTGTTGCTCAGTTGGATGGGACCATCACTGCCGACATACTGGCGAACTACAGTTAGTGAGCCCCCTACACAAAGGGGATTATCCCCAACACAATAATAGAGACTACTACAGTAGCAGAGGGACTTTAAACAAAGCTGCAATGGCAATTTGAGCTTCAGTGAACCAGCTAAATGAAGACAGAACTCAATATATCATAAGAAAGAGGAGTAACCTCTTGCACTCGTCAGTGTGGCATCCCCACTGCTTTTAATTGACGTGTTGATAGAGATACAAGTATTGGAAATGCCTCTGATACTGGCTAAAATGCTGGACAAGGTATCGGTGTGCTAGTCTATGCACCAACCTGATACCATGTAGTTCATTTATAAACGTTAAATACATTTCACAACGCGATAAAACAGCCAGCCACATCCCAGAGTATCCTTTATCAAGATACTGAACCCCAGATTACTCCCAGTGGCTGTTCCATCGGTTTGAGCGTATTAAAGCTGTGTGGCAGGTGGCACCTTATACGGTAGCCTCGGCCAGCAGTGTGTGAATGTGTATGTGAATGTGACTCATAGTGTAAAAGCTCTTTGAGTGGTCAGAAGACTACAAAGTTGCGATACAGGTGCAAGTCCATTTACCAACATCTCTATTTTGAATGTGCATCTAACATTTATCAGTGTGTGCTTGGCAGCTGCAGTGACTGTTTGGTGGTTAGTGAGCGTAAGCTATCATTGCTGAAGCACAGAGTAATGTAATTGCCATCAGTGGATAATGAAAAAGTCAATAATATTTACTGTGCTGTGTAAGCACCAGCCGTCGATGGGATGAGGGAGCGCTGTTGTCTGACAGAGGAAATCACAGATGTGGAGTTACACAAAGGTATTTCCCTCCATGGATACTGGGTACCTCAGTACTTTAATGAATCACTGAGGTGAATCCAGTTAAAAGCTTTTATCCCTTATGGATTTCCCTCATTGAATTTATAGCCCTCACAAGAGAGGAGATGCAGACAGAGGAAGAGATGAGTTATAGAAGCTTGTAGTTTGGGTTTTAGGTCATCCAAAAGTGAAAGATGTCTAAAAGATTTTATATGCAAATAGAGAGATATGACGATTAGTTTCATGACTTATTATATGATACATCAGCTTCACTTTTGATGGTGTGTTCCACCAGGAACAAGGAAACAGGAATAGCTCACAGATTGATTCTAGCTAGAAAACTGAGTCACCATCCCATATGTCACAATAGTAAGAGCTGATTCCAAGTAAGTGAAAGTAACTGAGGAAAAGGAAGAGAATGCACCCTCTCTACTCAAGTGTTGTATTTCTGTGTGATGAGCAAAGTGCTGACAGCAAAGACGATAACAACTCAGGTGGGCCGGCTGGATTGACCTGAAAAACAGGCGTAGCAGGTGTTGTACAGTAACAGAATTAGATCTAAGACTTCCACAGAGAGGAAATGACTGACCTTCAAAAATCTCCGAAATTACAGTGTAGTGGCAGGTATAGAGTTTCAGCAGAGGTAAAAAGTTAAATATGTTTTGCCCTCGAGGTTCAGTGTTATGGTGACAGCTGAGAGAAGTTTAGTGTCAGAGCAGTCGAGCCCTTCTTCAAATTTGGACTACATTCTTTTTCTGCTCTTCTTCATGTTACATTACTTTACTTAAAATCTGGAGAATGCAAACTACTCTTTGGCCACTCAGTCTGCATTTAGTCAGCTTGTGAGTACACCCTCCAAGGTCTTTTAAATGATTCCTCTTTTTAACTTCTGGCCAATCATGACCGTCATCAGTTGGACAGCCTGTGAGTTGTCTGACACTCGGGGTTGTTTGTAATCCTTTACAATGTCATGTTTCCACTCAGAGAGAAAGTCGATGAAATAAGACGTGCTGCTGTTGCCAGGGATTTTCCAACCTCTAGCCCCCCCTGCTTTCTCTCTCTCTCTCTCTCTCTCTCTCTCTCTCTCTCTCTCTCTTTCACTTCACACACACACACACACACACACACAAACCTATAACACACTTAACTTCACCGCAAGGGAACAGCGCCTTGTTCGATGTTCCAACAGACTGCTTAATTGGGTGAGCCTTAGTTAAGATGTGCGTGTGTGTGTGTGTGTGTGTGTGTACAAGCTGCAGTGCTCACACATGAGCAGGACTCGTGTGTGTGTGTGTGTGTGTGTGTGTGTGTGTGTGTGTGTGTGTGCAGGGCCTGTAGGCCAAAGTGATATCATACTGCTCCGCCGCTGCCGTCCAGCTGAACCCAGATCCACTCAAAGCAAAAGTCAATGATGTCATCCGTTCGCCTCTCTCTCTGCCTCTCTCTCAGCCCGTGTGTTGTGGAGCATCCAACCAGACTAATGTTCAGAGACTAGGTCAGCTAAACTGCAGAAACACACGCAGACTGCATGCTTTGTCCTCAGGAGGTCGAGGCTAGCTCATGCTAGCTGAAAATTAGCCCCATTACACACTCGGACACACTGACACACACACACTGATTAGAGCTGATGGAGGAAGTGGATCCCTTCAGACAAGCTGTTTTTGTTTCTGTGTTAAATCGATGAAATCACATTTGGAATCTGCTGGTCCTGGAGCAGAGGACAGTTTTGAATAGATTAGTCTGTGTTGTGTGCCTGGTAATTAGATTGCTGGTGTTTTTATAGAATTGACCAATGTTCAGACATCAGATGAGCAGGATCCTTGTTCGTTTTAAGGCCCAGACTCACCAAACCAACATCATAGAACTAGTAGTGACAAAGGCCTCATGGCACCTGTGTTTCGGCCAACAAGTTGTACATGAATGCACCACAAGAACTTCAGCCTATGGCCAGCTAGCATGTATGTTCTGTGCCTGCTTAAAGGAAATAACTCCCCATACCAGCGGGCAGCAGTAGTCTGTACTGATCATTCAGAAAGGGAAACTGAAAGACTGATAGCACAGACTCCAAGACGTTGGTTAGTTAGTCAGTTAGCACATTAACAACCCAGTGTTGCGATAACAGAGGATATTTACTGTTCGCGAGTAAACAATAATGCTAACAATTATTAACTGTTTCTGCTAAAGAGCTACATGGCAGTATAACAATAATTTCGCGATATAACAAGTGTGTTTTGATCTCATGCCCTCTTGACTTGACTTGAGCTCTTTGTTTGCATTTCGCAATCAAGTTTCTCGTCTCCTGCACCGAGCTCATCCGCCAATCAGAGTGATTTCATCCACTGATGGACTCTGCCTTCCCTGACGTCAATTCAACAGACTGAATTGGCCCAAAAACCCCCCAGCAAGGGCCAACTATTGCCAGCAGTGTCGAACACACCACAAAAACTAGGGCTAAAGATGCCCAACATTGGTTGACAGTCAGCCATTGGTTTGGTGTGTCAGGGCCCTTAAGGAATGGAAAATATCGATTTGATATATTTATCACTTTCCAAGGCCGCCGTGGTTGTTTTTACTACTTTTACTGCTGCTACATTTCAACCAACTTTTATCCAAATCTCACCATAACTTTGAAGTTTGATTTCACGCATTTGTAATTGATTTCCATTCATGTCTCTACAGTTTGAATATCTGCTCACAGAGGAATTGCAACCCTTTTTTTTACACAATAATAAACCACAGTCATATGACATGCTTCTCTATCGTCCTGTCCTCTTAAGCTTCATCTTCTGGCTTTTAAAAGATAAAGAAATGTATTTTGACACCCAAATGGCAGATATTTTCACTTGGTTGGATTATGATGGATGTTGTAGACTGTTGATTAATATGTCAGTTATTATTATTGCATAATTGATCATTTGTTAAGTCTATAAAATGACAGAAAGTAGTGAGAGCCTAAGTCTTAATATTTATTCTACCCAAAATCCCAAAACATCACAAACTGCAGAAGTAATGACATTGCCATCAGCCTCAGCTGTACTTTGTATTTAGTGCTAATTAGCAAATGTTTCACACAGAGAACGACTGAAGCTAGTGGCTGCATGGAAGGTAAAATAAACTTAAGTCCAAAAACTTTTGAAAGGCTATGCTTTGGACTATGATTGGCAATTATGTTGAGCACATGAAATGTGTAGCAAAAACCTGCCCAATCATTAGTGTAAAATCATGAGTTAATGCGCTTCCCTGTTCATTACCTCCTGATGTACCAAAAGCTCACGAGAAAATCTGTTAATAAGTAAATCCGGCTCACTTACAGCGCTGTAACACTGATGATCACACACCCGTGTTCATCTCAAAGCACCCAGCCTCTCCATCCAAACAAATCCATTCGCCTGCGTTCATTCGTGAGATTTGTTCATTTACCTTTTGAGCTAATGATGTCTGCTCAGATTTGGATCAAACGGCCTTTTATCTCTGGGCTCCACACTTCACGCTGTACACCCACAGGCACACTGGCAGAGCCCTCACCTTACCAGCAATGGCAGTGTACCATGATGGGAACCAAAACGTGCCAGCAAGACAAGAGGCGGGGGCATGTTGGGGAAGGGAAGATGGTACAGAGGAATTAAGAGCAAAAACCAGCAAAGTGAGTGCATGAGAAACACAGACTGAGTGCAGATGGGTGAGACAGGCATGCAGGGCGGAGAGCAGAAGTTCATAAAGACAGAGGCTCGTTTGATGTTTGTTGGAGGTATTTTGATGCACAGTGGAGGTGACACGACTTCATCCAGTCTCCTCCCCTTCCTGGCTGAGCATCTATAGCTATCTCCATCCAAATCCTGATTCATGATGGCACATGTAGAGGGATTAGGATTAAAGCCCCGCTCACGTTACCAACCGCAGTAAACAGGGGATGCCAGGGAGGAGGAGACTGAGGTGTTTGTTTGTGTATGGGTGAAGTGTTGACTTTTGTTCTCCTCAGAAGATACTGATGGGGCCTTTAATAGGTGTTTGATTTGTTGTCAAAAATTGCCTTCTAAAGTGAGAAATCAAAGTAGTTTCTGTCATGCCTTGCTGTTGAGGTTAAAGGGATGGTTTACCCCAGAATCAAGAATACACATTTTTCATTTTACCTGTAGTGCTGTTCATCAGTCTAGATTATTTTGGTGTGAGTTGCTGAGTGTTGGAGATAATGGCCGTAGAGATGTCTGCCTTCTCTCCAACATAATGAAACTAGATGGCACTCGGCTTGTGATGTTCAAAGAGACGATAAATACATAAATAAATGATTTTAAAAGCTCAGTAGCAATGTCTCTTTACAAACACATGACACTCGGTTGCTGAAGATCAGGGGTGTCCACACCTTTTTGAATTGGGACCAAATTAGACAATGTTAAAATACCTAGGGGCTTCTTAACTGTTTCATCTTTCAGTGAAAAATTATTCAACTTTCCGACGCTCCTGAAAGTAGCGGCCCTGGCTGTCAACTTTACGCATCTTTTCTGTGCATGTCTGCTACCTAGCAGTAAATGTCTGTTACCAGGTAACCATTTCGTTTGTTTGTTTACCACCTGTTTATGAAAACAAATTAGTTCGACCCACTTAGTTCCTACTTGATGAACGTCTACGAACTGTATGACAGTCCAACCATTGTGAGGAGAAGGAAAAATGCAAAGTGACTCTATTTGATTAACAAATATTGCGTGGCAGGCCGTGTTACAATGTGTAACACATGTACTAAATTGGGAACGCTACAGAGTAGATTAGCATGGCCCCTGACGCAAGGATGCCACGCACAATCGTGAAGCGTTCTCACAAATATTGTGTGGCGGGCCATGTATAGTATATTTTAAAAGTCAAGCCGAGGGCCATTTAAAATTGGTCACTGGGCCACAGTTGGCCCTGGGGCCGGACTTAAGACATGCCTGCTCAAGATCATTCACGGACCTTGCTGTTAGCTGATTAACGGAGAAACTATTTTCTCTCTATCAAACTACACCCGTTCACCATGCAGAAGGAACAAGTAAGGAAGCGAGGCCATTAATGTTTACATCTCGTGCTGCTTAGTGGATGCACGCTTCCTTCTGCACGGTGATGCAGTTGGTGGGTGTAGGTCAATAGAAAGAAAGTAGTTCCTTCATGAAACTGGTCATAACAAGGTCTGTAGATTATCTTGAGTAACTGGGTCATGATTTCTGGAAAGAGACATTGCTGTTGAGTTTTTCAAATGTAATTTTTGGGTGCCCAGAGAACCACAAGCCGGGTGTCACCTAGCTCCACTGGCTCTCAGCTTAAGAAATACTATGTATCTCCTCCTCCTGCTTATTTTCTCCCTCCTCCCTGCTCTTTTAAATGATCTATCACAGCCTAGTAAAACCTGCTAGCAAGCTGACCTGCACTCTGATATTTCCTCCTCTCACATAAAACTGCACAAAATGTCAATAGTGAAACAGTGAAAGAGGGGAGCGTTAGGAAATGATGTGTCTCTCTGCCATCACTCATCTGTAACTGTAACATGTACCAGAGTGGCAGTTTAATAAATATCGACCTGGATGGGATAGCTCATCCACTACTGCTGATTCATTTAAAGGTTGGCATTGATTTTCTATTGCTCTGTCAGTGAGAGCACACACCACTCTCCGTTTCCTTTATCTCACGCCAGCCTCCCTCAGTGTCGCTGGATTTTTTCTATTTTTACCACTCTGACTCTCCCCGTCCTTCACCTAGCTTTGCTTTCCCTCTTTCTCAGCTCTTTCTGTTTCCTCCTCACACTCATCCCGACGTCAAACTCTCTCACGCTCTCTGTTTGATCTTGTGCGAGTGCCCCAAGTGGAGCTCAGAGTGCTTTTCTGTTTTCTTTTTTTTTTATCTCCAGACAGCCAGATATTGAGCGGGTGGTTTGGGCCTCTGTAGTCACGAGTCACACTACCCCCTTCCTACTCCTTATCTCCCTCACTTTTTTCTCCCCCTTTCTCCTGATAATGGTCCGACTTGCACTTGTCTTTCACGTTCACGCTGCAGAATAGAGATCCATTAACTGTTACACAGAGTGATGGTGTGTGCTCATTGTAACAATGTACAGCTATATCGTGTGTGTGCAGCAGGCTACAGCAGCAGATTGTGCTGCAGGAGAGTCAAGCTGTGTGTGTGTGTGTGTGTGTGTGTTTAAGATCTGTGGGAGCAAGCAGATCTGTGGCTGCCCTTGTTGCCAGTTGGGAAATGATGCCACTTGCATAACGAAATCAGTCCGGTGTCCTCGTAGTGGCAGTCCTGCTCTCTTCATGTGCCTTAAATATTTGAAAGTATGTCATTCTATAGACACATACTGTATACAGAGGAGACTATACCTGCATAGTGTGATGTGTTGTCTGCGTAGAGGAAGGTTGGGCCACAAGCCAGGATCATACTGAGCCAGGATCAGATCATACTCAATAGCAAACAGCAGCACAGGTGGACATTTTAGCAGAAATGTGCACAGCCCCAGTAATAATCTGTTCAGTATCTACATACATGTAGAGAAATGCCATGAGATAAACATACGCACACTGACTCAACCTCCTGTCAGTAGTCTGTGTTCATTTTGTCTGTATTTGTGCAAGTTTTCTGAAGGTTTATAGATACAGACCAAAGGGAGCAGTAGAGATATTAGGGACAGTGCAGTGTATTTCCAGCAAGACACGACCATAGGACACAACAAAGACATTTTTAAAAATGGTGTAACGGAGCAAATCAGTGAAATAGTGAAAAGAATTCTCTGTCCATGTGTGGCAGTATATTTAATGGCTTCACAGACCATCTGTGTCTTCAATGCTACCTCTGTTAAAGGTACATTATTACGACTTCCTCCACCGTCACTGTGTTTGTTGTCAGAAATTTTTGATTGTGCCATTCAGTGATTGTATCTGTGTCAACGTAAAGGAAGCATACATGAGCCCTGACTGTGACCCATAAATCTAAAGGGCAGTAAGACCTAGACTGAGTGACACTGAGTGACTGAGTCATTATTTACATCTTCATAAACTGTTCCCCCCCTAAAAACCTTATAATGTTTTATGATATGTAATGTTCAGGACTGCAACTAATGATTACTTTCATTATCATCTAAAAATGTAATTATCATTATCATCTATAATTTCCCAGACTGTGTGAGAAATGGTCCAAAACCCAAAGTAATGCGGCACATCTCACATTGAGAAGCTGGAACCAGATTGTTTTCTGCAGTTTTTGCTTGGAAAAAAATTACTCAGATCATTATTCAAATATGAAAATAGTTGGCATTTTATTTTCTGTTGTTTAATTTTTGAACAAATATAACCCACCCTTCAGTCATAATGTCTGAGCTTTGTTAAAAAGCTTAATAAAATCGCTGTTGCTGCCCTTTTTTTAAGGCTGAACTTCAACCGTTGTTGAAAAAAGGTAATAAATCACAATATATTTTATCCCAATACTCAGCATATTGCAACATATTTAAAATTGCAATAATATTATCGTGATAATATCGTATGGTGGATCCTCTGGTGATTCAGACCCCTAATATCAGATACGTTTCTCAATATTAAGGCACCGGTGTCATGATACTTTCTGTTGAGACAGAGGCACTGTCCTCCTTTTTCTGCAGACATGTTTTGCTCTCTTTTTTTGGCTATCTGCTTAAGATCAGTTCCTGATAAAACTCTCTAAAAAATATTTTTTGCTCTTAAGCTACACAAATATTGTTATGCATGGCGTGGTTATCTTGTGATACTGTGCATTTTATTCAGAAACAAGGTCAGAGCCGGCATGCTCATGGAAACAGCCTCTTGGTGAGCCAGCGGGCAGAAGATACCATTTGTTGTCTGAACTGAGTTTTCCCTCTCCTCTCTTTCTCTCTCTCGTCTTTTCCTCCACTGACACACATTCACGCAGCCTCATCCTCATCCTCATGACCCACTAAAACAATCAGGCATGTAAAGCAGGAGTGTGCGAGTTCCTGTGCTAAATATACATACTGACTCTGCGTGTGTGCTAGCAATGCTGCTGGCAGTCCAACATGAAAAGGAGAAGCATTCACTGGTTACGTATGTGTGTGTGTGTGTGTGTGTGTGTGTGTGTGTGTGTGTGTCCATCTTCAAGTTTACTATGTGTGTGTTTGCATACCATAACAAGGTCAGGAGAGGAGACACGCAGGCTGCATGAGTCCTTGAACACAATGTCATAGATGGGTAAAAATACCATGAAAGAGCCAGAAACAGAATGGTGTGGTGCAATGCTTCCACATGGTAACACTAAATATGCTCAGAAGGACGTTGGCTTGTACCTGTGGGGGAGGGTGACTGGTAATAAATTACACAAGTCAGCAGAATCCCGTGGAGAAGCCATTATTTTTAGTCTGTTCTTGCTGCTCAAAGTATCACCAAAGCTATTCTGTCCAATCAGAGAGACACAAGAACAGAAATGAAGGATTAAATTATGAATTTCCACACATGAAGATGCTGTAAAGTGCACTCAGGTATTCAAATGTGTTTCAAAATAGTATGCAAATGATTTCCCGCACAGATCATCAGTGTGTTAGTGCAGGCATGTGAGTACGCGTTCATGTGTGCACATGCATATCTGTGCATATGAATGTCTGCGCATAAATCTCCCTTTTAATCTCGCAGCACGTCACCAAACCGTTTAGATTAATTTAAGATCAATTCAATTACAGTGACAAGGTGAGCGTTGGCTCCATTATATTTATGGTAATTGTCTCCATCAGTCTCCAGTGGGCCTAAAGTCACGGCCCGCTGGTTTTGTTGCTCTTCATCTCTAAACCCTGGCCAGGATTTCATCTGGCCAGTTGTGATGTGAACAGATATAATTAACCTCTCAGTGCTCGTGGTGCAGCTCCCAGAGGCCGCCCAGCACCCTCCCTTTCTTACACCTGCTGTTAATGGAGGAACCAAGGGGGAAGCCCCGGCTCTGCATATGTGTGTGTTTGTGTTCGCGTGTCTTCAGCCGGACTGTAGCAGATGGAGATGGCGAGGGAGAGGAGGAGAATCCCATTAGAAATTCCATTAAAAATAGATTCATCAGGAACACAGCTGCGGAGATGAGAGGAAAAGAGGGTGGACATGATTATTTGGTTTGCTTTTCCCTCTATTGTTGCCAATTTGTCAGTTTCGATGAGGGGTTAAAGGAATATGTCATCCCCAGAACGATCATATGTACGTCAGTTACTCTCTGTGTATTAGGTTGAATTTGGGAAGAACACAATTGTTTTTCTCAAATGCCTCTGATGAATGGCTTTATCTTTACAAACTAGACAGTATGCTTTCATCTGCCAGTAGTTCTAGTGCAGCTGCAGTGCAGTATGATTTGAGAAATCTTTCACCATAAACATCAGTGGCAAATGCCATATTTTGTTCTCAGAATCAAAGAGCAAAGACTTTCTTTTACAGCGAAGGTCAGTTAGGCAGCCAGAAATATTTCATAGGAGAGAACCAGCTACAGATCCCAGTCTGAATCACTCGGAATAAAAGCTCTGCAGATTTACAAACAGCTACTCTAACTATACAATAATACTGTATACAGTTAAATATGCTTATATGTTAAATGCACTCCTTTGACCTTCTTCAAAATTAAAATGAGCTTGTATTATTTAAGGTGCACAGGGACAACCACAGCAAACCAAAAAGGGTTGCAGGCATTTTAATGGGACATGTGAGCCTACTGTGATCTGACTCCACTGACAGGCAGCTTCTTGTCTTGTTGTTTTCATGTATACCAGAAATGACAGAGCCAGATCTCACATATATGATGCTGGGAATGCACAATGCCACAGTGAATTAGGTGTGAGAGGGGAAAAAAATCAATGTTTAGATACATCACGGTTCTTTCTTGAAAGATTATGTCTTGATGTAAGAAGTCAATAATTGGAAATTTAAAACCCAATTCTTGACATTATGATCACCTGTTACAATTCTGTAAGACCAGACCATACATTTCCTTAACGGCTAAACCAAATGGATGGTAAAACATAACTGACATAAACATGCATTGTATTTACGTTCTGAGCTAGTTTATTCGTTGAGTTTTGGTGAGGATGGCTGAGCGTGAGCAACCACAGGTGGATACAATCCGACCACCTTAAAAGCTAATGTATGGATGCATTCTGGCTTCTGTGAAGTTGAAAGGAAAAGAGACCTGAAAAAAATACATCATACATAGAAATCCAAACTTTTGATGCATCAAGATCAGGGTCAGAAATGACCTTTTTTTGTCTACCTGTCTAGCACTGTGGTTGGTGAATTCCAAAATCTACCAGCCACTCAATAGATTACCATACTACTTGTGGCTGGTGAGGGAAGCAAATCCTGCAGCTACTTGCATATTATACAGACATTTGGCTGATGGCTGGTGTTGATCAAGACTCATCATTAATCGTTTTAAAATTGCATTGTAGTCCTAGGAATCAGAATCAAATCGTTTGGTGCCTGGAGATTTCCACACCTACAGTGAACACAGACGGCTGGATATCCGTCTTCCACAAGAAGACAAAACCTGTTCATTAAGCTTTTAGCCACACACAATGCATGACAATGTTATAATAAATCTTTAGGCACACTTGGCCCCTTCTCAAGGCGCCGATTCTGGGAACCTCAGTCTGTGCTTAGGTTTAATCTGGGCAGCTACCACTGACAATAAGTTAAGCTCAGCAGCTGCACTGACACTGATTGGTCCAATCAGTGACCTCTCAAAACTCCCAGTCAACCATTCATTAGTTGGTGGAAGATCTTTGACAAAATTTGAGAGTAAAGCAGAATACTTTTAAAACATCCCTGTACAGTCCTCTTGATTTGAAACCGTCCCAAACAGCTGTCCACTGTGACCACAGAGCAAAGAACATTTAATAAAGTGTCCTTGTGAGATTTTTCGCTCACTCAGTCTAAACATAGCTGGTTGTAACAGGCACAGGTGTGTTTTCTGTGTGATGTCAAAGCTCTGCTTATGAATACATACTGCATGTAGGAGCTGACGTGGCCGGTTGAGCGGAAAGCCAGAATAGTAAATCATCACAAAATAACTCCAGTGGGAGTGCATTGGAGGGTTAGTCTGAGTGGGTGGAAGTTCGCTGCAAAGATCAGCCTCTCATTGGGCGGAACGAGCCACCCGCTGAAGTCCCTCCCTACCACCTCCGGTTGCAGTTTTCAACACGTCCTTTACTAACTTTTGCAGTGTTCGATCTTGCGGGGATGTAGCCATTTTTCTGCCATGGGTCGCATCCTGTAGGCGATATTTTTGTGGGCGTGTTACACCAAAACCTGTTTCCCCCCGGCAATATTTTTGCAAGCGCACCGTTGCTGTGGCACCGCCAAGAACGATTGTGATTGGTTGAAAGAAATACAAGCAGCCGGGGCGTTTTTTTCTCCAATCTTAAAGTGAGAGTCGGCCCAGCCAGACCTTTCTTTTCTTGAGAAAGGTCTGGTGAGCGAGACTATTGGAGGGTAGAATTTGTTTTTTAACATTTCTTTCTCCAGTGTAGTTGTGTAATGGTGTTTTTTTTTCTGCTGCCAGTCCTGCCACTGTATGTTCTCCCCCTCCAGATGGCAGATATACGATTGGCCGATGTTCAGGATGCTGACAGTCTCTGGCACAGCGTCTCTGTATGTGTGTGAGACCATCCTCGCACCATGGAAATCTGGTCTCCCATAACAACACTGTTACTGGATGGAACAACATGAGCACACGCACACACAGACACACACATACACACACACACTAGATAGAACAAGCGTCCCGCCTCCTGTTCCTTCCTGGTTGTTTGTTACTGAGGGACAAAGCCCTGTTTTATGTGGAGAAAGGTTGAGACTGAGAAAGAGGCTTGTGTCAGAGCCTGGAGTCTCGCTGCCAAGCATGACTTAGTGCCTCTGTGGTCTGTTTCTGCCCTGAAAGTCACAGCCTGTTGTACTTTTTTTTGCCAGTTCCCTTAGTTAAACTCCAATTTAGACCGAGATATCTCATGAAATTTATTTTGTTGCTGTCCTCATGAGCCATGCTTTATTTACAACCTGTTCAGGTCCAAATCAGCTGTGTTTTGATGAATATTGTTGCCATAACAACTTTACTGAGTCAGCACACAGCTCCTTTGTCATTGAGAGGCTGGAACTGTCTGTTAACAATATTACAGCTATTATGGGATTTGTTGACAAAAGAAAAATTGAGAATACTGCCAGAATTATCACAGCTGCAAACTGAAAAACACGACACCCTCGTGATTAGTTTGCAAAGCAGATATGCCCTGTTCTCAGAAGTGTGTGCAGGCTGTTGATCCCTCAACCCTCTCTGCCACCGTGCACCTGTCTGAAGAACCGATGAATAAAAGTTATTGAAAAGCCTTTAAAGGTTTTGACCTTTTCCTGCATGCAGGGAAAGAGATTAAAGCACAATCTGCGTCACTGTCGCATCGTGTTCTGTGAATTGCTCGTGCATGAGAAGGTAATTTGAATCCAGCATGAGAATGAATACTATGTGGTAGGGTTGTNGGGCTTACGGGAGAAACCAAGCGTTTTTTCAGCTTCAATCTGTGACTTTACAGTTAACATAACTTTTCAGACACACATAATTGTGTTGTCCTGTTAAACTAATATTGTCTATTAATGTTACAGACGGGCATGACTGATAAAGTTTTCTGCTTAGCTCCCACATTAACATTAGAAGTTATATTTTAGTTTGATGTTGGCGACACCAGCTGCTCAGCTGCTAGTGAGGGCAGGGGCTGTACCTGCCGTCTGCAGCGTGCTGTGTTCACTTCACTAAATATTTCCAAAGAGCGCTTTTTCCTTTATCATTTTTGACCAAAACTGGCTGCTCTGATCCTCCTGCAGCCGCGCTGGCCATATTACAGCAACAGAAATGTGTGTATGCATGCACAGCGACGACAACAAGCCAGGTTGCAGCAAGGGCTCTGCACAGCGACGACAACAAGCCAGGTTGCAGCAAGGGCTCTGTGCCTGCCAGATGCTGCCTGCACAGCGCGTGTCCGTTGGACCCGTTGTGTGCACCCGACAGGCGCTGAGGTGGCGAGCACTGTTAGTATCGATACTTTTGTAAATTAGTATTGTATCCGGATACAGCGTTTGAGTATCGATACTTTTCAGAATATCAATACTTTTGACAACCCTACTGTGTGGAAATGTAATTACATATTGTAAATACATTTCCGACCATAAAACAGTGTGTGAAAAACAGAAGAATTGGGACATTATGTTAAACTATTCCCCAAAATCCCTATTACATTGTTAGCTATGTACATTTTCAACTCAAACTTAAATTGCACTTGCCATTCTTTAAAAGTCAATATGATTTTAATGGCACCACTACAGGGATGCTTTCTGACTCCAGCTACAGCTAAGCATAATGATGCTCCCACGCTCTGAACTCTGCATATCCTGTTAAACAATCTTCCTCTAAAGCTAATCTCTTATTCGAGTGAGCAACACAGACGAGAGCAAGAGAAAGACAATAAAGACATATTACTGCCAAGCCCCTTTTTAAGCATAATCCTTCAGTGGCTCTTTTTCCTCCCACAGTCAATTCATTTCTAGCCTTGTTTCCAGACTCCATCCCACCACAGTTTCCTGCGAGGGAGGGAGAGAGACAAATAGAAGGAGAGGTGAAAGAGGTTACAGACGGGAAGAGAGAGAGAATACAAATCAAGCCTGCTGCTAAGATCAAACCCTCTGAGTTTAGGGATCACTAGCACTGAGCAAGATCTGCTCCACATATCCAGCATAATCCCCCCGCCACACCACGAACACTTCCTCTTTGACAGAGGAGAGTGTGTGTAGGAGTGTGTGCGTTTTGTTAAAGCAGGGTGTTGGGATAGTGGTGTGTATATACAGTATGTGTTTGACTTAAGAAGGAGTTATTCTGCCTCAGTGGGCCATGTCTTTCTACTTTCTTTTTTTCCCCTCATCTGTTTCTCTCTCTTTGGCTTCTTCACACTGTCTCAGAAAGCTTTAGGGACTGTACCAAAATAAAATCAATAAACCAGAGTTCAATCTTATATTTCATTCATTTAAAAATGCAGGACCATCCCACGCATTATAGTTTTATTTGGACTCGGAAAAAGAACTGCAACCCCCTCTATGCCTCCTTTGGTTGTGCCATACATCTGCGCGCTGTCCAGCTGGAGGGCAAAGACTGCCACACTGCACAAATGACTGTGATTTGCATTGTTTACGACTGTTCCAATCGATCACATCTCCATCTCCGTTTCCAATGAGTCCCAAAAATAGCTGTATGTAAAGGAGAAAAGTAAAAAATAAACAATCCACAGAGAAACAGTGGCAGCTGTTGGATCAAAATCCTCCGTCTTTAGTCTGTAGGGGTCAAATGTAAATGTTAACGTTAAGGTGTTGAATAGAATTTGTCTTGAGTTGGTATAACCACACAATTACAATTTGCTGTGACAACTTCTCTGGTTTTTAGCCACGACCAGGTTTTAACAGCGTTTCCACCATAGACTGTATATAAAGATGGATGATGTGTCTTTACTTAGCCCCACTGAACAAAAATGTAGTGATCTCCACAGTGTTGAGTTCCGGCCCATACACCCGTCCAACCAATCACAAGCAGCACCACTGATCGTGAGCACACCAACTGGCACTCATAGCTGTCAATCATGACATCAAATCCCCTTTTTATAGCATCAAATAACTAATTAAAACACTTGGACATACAGCAGCATGATGATAAATACCTAAAATGACAGAAACCACCTTTTGGGAAAAATTTATTGGATGTGTACCTCGAGTTTTTCAGTTTGGTTTAAAGAAAGGTATTTGCACATCCAACTGTCTCAGATACAGGTGCGTCGGAAATATCACTTGCGTCTTTGAACTGAAAGTCCCGCACACTGCTCATGCTCAGCTTCACAATTTATTGATAACACTGACGTTTCTTTCTCCAGGACCTTCATCAAGAGGGTTAAACACCATTGTTACCAACATTGAGCTTAAGTAGAAACTGCCCCACCTTTTTCACAGGTGTGCACTGGTCTGAGGGAATTAATCAGCTGTAGGTGTTTTTCTCAATAATCGACAACAGCCTGTGCACCATATGTCACGAATCCCACAAACGAACACTCTTGAACACTTGACGAAGGTCCAAAAGAACCGAAACGTTAGTGTTATCAGTAAATGGTGAAGCTGAGCAAGAGCAGTGTGCGTGATTTTCAGTTCAAAGACTCAAGTTTTTCAGTTTGGCCCATGTCCCATCTGCTAACATGGAGGGGCGGGGTTTATGACGTATACAGCAGCCTGCCACCACGGGGAAATCAAGATGTTTTGGCGTCACTTTTGGGGAACTGTCTTGTCATCCAACTTTATATACAGTCACCAGACATTTGATGAACAGAAAATGGATTCATCACTTCCTGTTTTCCATTTGAATTTCGGTTGTCGTAACAGTCACATGATTGCAAACAATCTACCATCGCAAAATATTGGGTTCTAAAAAGGGGAAATTCACAATTTGGAAGGAAACTTAGCACAAATTTATGGCAAATAAATCTGAATTTGAATCATATTTTAGGCCAGCTTCATATAACAAAAGAAACAACCTTTGGTAGAGGTTAAAGTTGGTGTAATGGAAAAAATAAATATGGGACATGTTGTCTCCAAATGGCACAGCGTACCTTTATGACTCATTGTGCTCGCTAGAACATTAATTTGCAATCTTTTAATAATTTGTGTACAGTCCCTCATGACTGTGTAGGCAGACAGAAATGCTGCTGGGGTTTGTTGCATCATCTGATCATGCACTCAGCCATACCAGGTTCTGCTCAGTGGTTTTACAAGTGTATGTGTGTTTGGTGTCAGTGCTTTGTGTGTGGGCGTTTGAGTGATGGCGAGAGCAGCAAGGTGGGGGAGCTGTATCCCATTTGACCTGAGATTGACCCCAGGAAGGATGTAGCTGATGGGAGGAAGGAAGGAAGGGTTTAACGTGTTCGTACAAGGACAGTAGGATCTCTCGGGGGGGTCGTTCAGCCTCTCTTCATGCTCCTATTTGACCCAGACACACTCTTTATGACTTACACAAGCACACACACATTCACAGCTCCATCTTTCTCCCTTTTATCCCTCTCTCAGTCTTTTCATCATGAAAGCAAGCTCTTGCTGCTATGCTTCTCTTTCTGTTTCTCGTCTGTAGTCTTCACTCAGGTCGCGTGCGAGGACTTCCCCTCCTCTGATCCACCTCTGTTTATTTATAACTCCTAAGCCCCGGTCCAGCAGGAGCCACCAGAGGCAGCTTGTAAACAAAGCGTCTTTCTCCCTAATCCGGCCACTTGATTAGCTAATTCACCTCCATCGGGTCATCTGCTGCTCGCTGCTGGTGACACACACAGGACTGATGACACTTTAAGTACACTTTCTTCCTGCTCCATTCCTCTCTTTCTCTCTATTCTTTCTTCAATCTCTAACTCAGTTGGTTTTTCCAATTTCTCACTCTGCTGACATGAGCCTGATGGATGGTTTCAGTCATACCTGGGGCAGACCGCAATTTTCTACATGCTGCAATTTCAAGCATGACATTTTTCATGTGTTGTACTCTGCATAATTTCTGAATTAATTTTCAGAATTTGCCATTCAGCAACATACATTTAATTGTTTCTTTACTTTTTAGTCATGCTACCGTGTGGCTTTGTCAGTCGGTCCACTGCGTTAGTCCAGATTGAAATATCTCAACAGCTATTTGATGGATTACCATGGAACTTGGTACAGACATTGACATGGTCCCCAGTGGATGGATTTTAATAACTCTAGCTTACCCTCTAGTGCTGTCATCACATTAAAGCTAGAATTTGGCCATTTTTGGTTTATGACCAAAACAAAGTCATCGCCAGTGGAATTTTGAATCCATCTTTTTTTTTGAAGAAGAAGAAGAATAATGAGTTGGCACAAATCTCCTCAAACCTTTTACTGAAGAGTTGCAACTCTTGCAAATTTGCATTGTTGCCATTTTGAATACTTTTGATGCAAAATATTCTCATTTTTGCAGAGACCTCTGGTTAACTTTCGATGCCCTCAGCATGTTGGCGTTGTCATTTTGAGCATGTTAGCATACTAGCTATCTCTATAAACAGTTTGTAGGCAATTGGACAAATTTTTGGTATCAGAAGTGTTCTGGTTTCCGTTTGTCGTCTGTGTCAGTACATGAGTTGTGCATTGATGTGATGCACAAAAAGGTTTGCCATCTTAAACAGCTACCTATGGCTACACCACTTTGACAAACCACATACACTCACCGCCGAATGCGCGGCTCACATCGACACAAGACTCACATTGTGTATTGACAACTCACATTTGAATGCCAGGTAGACAATCCGTGTGAAGACACAGAATGCATTGGCCAAAATGCTATCTCGGAACCTATCGGCTAGAATCTGACAAAAGCTTTACATGAGCTTTTTAAAAATGTATCTGCATCCATATTATGCAGATATCTGTTTATAAAGTCCCTCCAGGATTTCACTGGCTGTTTTTGGGATTGTCGTGGCCTGGAATGCCTGATTTCGTGGCAGCTTTTCTAAAAACATTTAGTGCAAGTTGCTCTGTTTATAGGCATTTTTTGCAATGAAATTGCGAGGTCAAGTGAAAATTGCATTCGGAGCTTATTATCATGAACCTTAACTGCTTCCCACAGTAGAATCTATTTGTGATGGGGGGAAACAGGGCTGAACAAGGACCATGAGGCGTTCTCTTGCTGATCTCTCTGCTCAGTTAGCAAGAGCGAACAAAGCATACTTGTCATATTTTGACGATTGGACAGAAGCCTGCACATCCAACACTGAGCCTTTTATCTCGCAGCGACACTTAAATGGCTTGACTCTGTTGTTAAACCTACTAATAACAGTTGAGTCACAAAGTCAAATTTGTGGTAAAGTTGCAATGATTGAACAACATTTCCAGGGTCACGCAGAACTCACAAGGATAGGCTGAATTTTCTATAATTGTTATGGTTGCAACAGCGCAACATTGTTTAGGGACTGTTTGTAGAGATTAGCCAAATGATCAGTGCACAGAAGGGGAAATGTTGGCTTGGATATCTGCTGGTTATACCGGATCAGGTGCAAACAATCGTCCTTGCCCCCAGAAGCTTTCTGTCCTTAGACTGATAGCCAGTGGGTTCTGATATTGGCATAATAGCGTTAAGCTTAAAGCACTGCTATGCCTAAGTACAGCCTCACAGAGCTGCTAACATGTCTGACTCTTGTTTTATTACCTAGGTTATTCACTGCCCCACCTTCATTCACTCTTATTCAACTCTGTCTCCATCTTCGCTCTACCATTCTCCCTGCCTGTCACTAAATCACTACCACTTTTAACTCTTGGCATAAAATTTAATCCTGCATGCCACTTGATTATGATTGGGTCTGGACTTCCATTAGTGAAGCCAGCAGCAGACTGAAGTCAGGTTGTTTAATAAGTGTGACGCATTGGTCTTGGGAGAAATGGCTTTCCTGAAGGTGTAATCTGCAGCAGCTGAACTGGCACTACGGCAGCGCACCACCTGGCTGTGTGCATTCATGTTTTGAAATTAAAACCAGTTGGCAAATTGCTGTTTGCTATCTGCATCCAGCAAGTGCATAGATGTGCCAGCAGTGTGGTATCAGCGCTCCCTTTCTGTCTCTGAAAAACAGGAATGGTTGTCATAATGTTGTGACAGCCCGTTTCCTGCAGCCTCTTGTGTCTTTGATGTTTTGCTTTTCTGCAAACACTGGTTGTGGTTTTTCAAACCCCCCCATTGTGGCGCAGCGTAACCTGGCTGCTGAACTTTCCATCAAGTCAGTTTGGCTTTATTGTTTGGCTTCTCTGCACCGCTGGGTGAAAAGAAAATAGACATCAATCACTCTGGTTGTCAGCGGATTATTGTCAAAGTGCGTGAACACATGGTGGGACAGCTGCCATCATGACATTTCCTCAGAGGGAGTTTCCTTAACGTCATTTTCTTTGATTCCTTGAGTGTGTATTTATATTCGCATCCTGGCATGTGTGTTTATTAAGTATACGGAAGTGGAAGTCTGTAAATGCTCCGGTGAAGGAGTGAGTCAGCTAGAAAGCCAGACGTCAACACTGGGCTGCTGCAGAAGATATTTTATACATGAAGTCGCCGTGCATTGCTCTAAATATGAGAGTGCTCCCTCAGCGCTGAACAGGAGCATTTGCCCAGGACTATTTTAGTCTTTATACTCCTTCAGTGTATTGATCCTTGTGGTTGATGAGAGTGCAGGAGGGGGTAAGTGGGTCAGAGCATGTGTGCACGCTCCAGTGTTCATTATTGATGGCTGTGAGGTCAGTAAATGACTCAGAAATAAGGTGGTGATGAAAGTAAGGGGGGGGTGGGTGTGGTTGTTTTAGAGCAGGAAAAATGAACTGAGGGGAAAGCCTGTTTTCTATTTGCCCTTCATTGAGTCCCTGTGGCTGAAGTGATGGACAAGCACTTAGGCAGGCAGGTGGTCCGGCCAGAATGACATCGCCTCACAGAGGAAGGTAATAGGGAGCAGCATGTCACGATGCATTAGGGTGAGCAGATAGATGGGCTCAGAGATCCGTCTCGGATTTGTGACCCTGCCACATATTGACCAGATAATGAAACGCGGACAGAAAAAGACGCCAAGAGAGAAGCTGAAGAAGACGGACAGAAATGAAGTAATTTAAGCAGCCGGCTGACAGGTGTGAATAGCGCACTGGAGCGAGAGGAGATCAGCGGGGTGTAATGATCTGCTTTTGTGGGTATGAAAGAGAGATGCGAGTGTCTGGGGGTATATGTGCTGATGGATTTGTTGTGAAATGAAGATTGAAATCTTACTGATTCGGACTGTCTGGACAGACAACATGTGACCTGAGCCTGAAGAGTGCTGTCACATGAAGAGAAAATAACCCACACACACACGACTGTGCTTTGGTCAGTGTCACACCATCAACACACGCTCCTCTGTATGAAAATAAACACTAAACTTAAAGGTGGAGTGTGTATGATTTAGGGAGATTTAATGTATCTAACAGTGAGGATTGCAGATTGAAACCAGCTGAAACGTCTCCTGGTCAGAATTCCCACAGTGTTCATTGTTCAGGAGGTTTTTACTGAGAGCCAAATTATCCCCAGAAGTCTCTTCCTCTCCTGAAGAAATGGACTCGGTGATTAAAACCAGTAAAACACTGAATTAAGTAGCTTCACGTCACAAGTCAGTGTTTCCCCTGCACCCTTCGGCAGATTATGGGCTGCTGCCCCGGCAATTACTAATGTGTGCTCTTTTTTTCTCAGATAACTTAATATGTGCTCACCTTTTTTTCTGATACAGACTTTCAGGAGGTTAAAACACTAACAGTTTTACATTAAATAATCAGTGTTTTTCTGATGCTGCTCGTCATGATGGGCTGCTAACTACGCCGGCTGACGTGAAAACTGAAAACATGAATGGTCCTTTCTACAGCCAGTGTTTGGTTTGTCTTTTCTGTGCTACTGTAGAGACATGGCGGTGCAACATGGCAATCGCCGTAGACGATGACCCACTCTCTATGTAGATATAAATGGCTTATTCCAAGGTAACAAAACCACAATAATTCTTATCTTCAGGTGATTTTATAATATTTAGTTTCTGCTAGTATATCCCCCTGAATCCTACACTCTGGACCTTTATGCCCCACTGACCTTTTCTGATTTCCGTCGAGCCTGTGAACGCCTTACAGGGCGTCAACTTGCCCCAGAGGTGTTAACCAGGGAGTAGGGTGACAGACGGAGGATGTTAGCGCAGAGCTGGGGGAATCATGGTCGTGACAGCCAGTCATTGTACTTCCACGACTGATGGTATCATGCTGTCATTGTGTCAGTGTTGGGAGCAGACCCAGAACAGATGCTGAGCAGATAATAGAAGCTTTATCTGTGGATATTCACCCACGTTCACATGTGAATATGAACAAGGACCGCTTCAAAAAAGGCGTCTCAGGTGAGCAGAAAGTTATTAAGATCCTCCGAAAAAGGCTTTATGTTTTCAGACAGAGAAGTGAGATTGGCGTTATGAAACAAGAAGTAGAAATCTCTGGGTAAGTGAATGTATAAGCATATTACACTTCACTGCTGGGAGTGTAATGTATGAAATTATGCACCTGCAGTTTTCATCTGCCTCCATTTGTCCAGATGGGGAGTTTTCATTATGGAATCTCACTTGGAGGGCCGCTGCATTGTCAATGTGAAGCAGTGTGTCAGTGAAATCTTTTCTTATGCGTCCAACAAGTCATTAATCACAAGACACCAGTAATGGCAGTGACAGTGACTAACGGGACACTTCCGTGTGTGTGTGTGTGTGTGTATGTGTGTATGATGTACACTATAGCTGGTGTGTCTCTGTGTGAACAGTAATTGGTTGATTCAGTCATTCTGAATCTGCTCAGATTTCCATTTTCTGCTACAAGCATCAAGTGTCCCATCTGCCTAATGCACCAATTTACCATCCTGTCTCATGGAGGGTGTCCCCGACTTAAACAATTCACAACCGGCTAACAGGCAGAGGATTTTACTCACTAATGGAATTCGTCCACTCATAAACAAATCTGTGAAATTGCTTTTTCCAGCATGTTCTGCCAATTAAATTAAAATGACTTCACTGGACCTTGTGGGATTATGTACATCTGAATACTTGCTGTGGTGCATAAAGAGTGTGTGATGGTCTTGCAAACACAGAGACTCACAATTTTTATGATTATTTACACATTAAGAACTACATTTTGAAGATTGCAGTGGTTTAAGTAAATGTATCTGACTGCATATTTTGGAGGTTTTCTTCCAGAAAATGCTCAATTTTTACAATGATTAAGACTTTAGAGTTTCAAGCGTTAATTGAAACATTTATTGGTTTTTGATTGGTTTTCAATTGATTGAAATAGCTTTTTTTATTGCCAACAATGTCTAATCTACTCTATATCGGGCCAATACTGTCTCATAGAGCTATATCTGGTATCGGTGACAACAGAGCAAATCTATTTGATTCAATTCAGTGTTTACATCCGATTATACATGTGTGCACTACGTCAATTAATGTAACTAAGTACATTTACTCAAATACAATACTGAATTATAAATTTGAGGTACTTTTACTCTTGAGTATTTTAATCTCATGCCACTTTCTCCTTCTACGCTACACTTCCAAGGAGAATACTGTTCTTTTACTCCACAACATATATTTCATAACTTCATAACTTATTACTTACTTTAATTAAGAATTTTGCACACAAACCATATAAGAATATACAAGTGAAGCTGAAACAATTGATCAATTGATTGACAGAAATATTTTGTTATTTTCCATGCAAAAAAATTAAAGGTTCAAGCTTCTCAATTATGAGGACTTGATGCTTTTCTTTTTAATTAATATTTATTATTTTTGATTTATTGAACTGATTTAAAATTTATATGCATGGATACTTTTACAAACTAATACTTAAGTAACATTTTCAATGCATTTTTACAAGTAACTGAGTATTTTTATAGTGTGGTATTAGTACTTTTACTTAAGTAAAGGATCTGAATACTTTCTCCACCTCTGCGTAGTTTTATGAAATTGTATTGCTGTATGCTGGAATTTGAACAGAATTTTTTGGTCATAACAGTTTTATTTTATTTAGTTGCTGGTTCACAATTTATTATTTTGATAAAAAAATAATTCAGTAAATTGATATGAAAGCAGCATTTAAATCAAGCCTGACATTGCATTACACATAAATGAGTGATCCCAGTCACTTCCACACAGGCACACACCTTATGGGATTGTCACTAAGTATCGGCAGTGACCCAAAGCTCAGTTAGATTAGGTTAGATCAGTGCACCCTTAATCATTTTTCAAATTAGAATAGCAACAAACATCGGTATTGCACGTCTTCCATGATAATATGATACTGAAGAGCACCTTTGCAGTTTCAAAAAGATGTTTTTATGTGGAGGCAGATATTTGATGGGAGGCTCTGGTCATGTCCTGAATCCCCTTAGCAGCTTTTGTTTATCGAAGAGACGCAGAGGTTCATCACACCACTTTGTTTTCACCAGAAATTCAGATACTTCACACATTTCAGTGTGTTTAAAACACTGTTGTACTTGATAGTTTAAGAATCTTACTTACAGAAGTCAAGAGCTTCCTCAGATTTCCATAATGTTAGCAGGTAGTCGGGTTTCAGCTCCGACTCTGAGAAGGAACACAGACTGCAGATCTGCCTAATCACCAGATGCCTGCTCTCTAATGCATAATGCATCAGATTGTTATTACAAGTCTGCAGGGAACACACAGCAGTGATTTACATTAATATTTCATCAAGCCACTGTGACATCAAAGTCCTAATGGGGAAGACCTTGCGTGTGTGTTATCATTAATGGGGGGGACCTTGCGTGTGTGTGTTATCATTAATGAAGTGGACCCTGGTGGCCTGTGCTTGGCCTCCATCGGGGTGTCAGGTGGAGAGATGGTAATAATATGTTAAGTTAGTTTGAACTCAAAGAACAGATACGGACAAACAGGCTCATGAATAAAGGTTTTAATGGAAGGACAGTTGGCCTTCTTGAATCACACGAGGCAAAGGCTTTTACAAAGAGTCTGAAAGTATAAAAAGCACGAACACGGTTTGAAAGGAGTTTGCTGTTTGTGTTCCATCCCTGACTTCTTTTTGTCCTTTTTGTCCCCATCTGCATGAATTAAAATGTTAATGTATATAAACAGATGATAATAGAGTCTAGGACCCGAGTAATTTCAGGTAATAAATAAGGCTGCACAATATGTTGTTTTTTATCTTCACCGCCATGATAACTTGCGTGATAAACACATTATAAAATACCTCCCAAAATTCATGTCGATATAATTATCTCCACTAGGAGCGTTTGATCATGCATGTGAGTGTGTGTATCTGTCTGTCCGTAGCTAATCACACCAACTACTGGACCAATCAGCCTAAAATTTTGTGTACAAATTTATGACTTTATGCTCAAGGTCCTCCTGTGGTTGCCGTGATTCAGAATTGTGAATAATCTGTTTAATTGACTGTTGTATACTTTTATAACCTGCTGCCTCCTCACTCCTCTTAATAAGCTAGTAGGGGCAGTAAGTTTTCTGGAAATTGGCTCGACTAAAAGCAACAAGCCTTACGGTCTGTTTCAGGGCAAATTTTGGCCTTCGTTGTAGCTCAAAAACTGACATCCATTGAAATGTTTGAGCTCATTTTGAACCAGAGCATCTGCAGATTAATTTCATACCCGATATGTCATGATCCACTAAAGTTAGGCACAATACAAGATGGAAAAAAGCCGGTTTGTTATCTTCGCTGCCATCTTGACTGTAAGGGAGACGGGAAGGACAATTTAACTGGGTGCAGCTCTGCAGCGTGTATTGTCTAGAGGGACATTGATCAACTCTGGCGGCGGCCTGGTGGAGATCGGCACTCTTGAGTTCATTTTCCTAGTTTGATCATGAAAGAGCCTTGAAAAGGATACAAATGTTTAACTGTTTTATGTTAAGCTCAGCTAACCATCTTCTAACTCTGGTTTCATATCGAAGTTTTCCCCTCTAATTTGTGACAAAAAATTGAATAAGCATATTTCTTAAAAAGTTGAACTATACACTGACAGCACTAACTGACTTAATATATTTGATATTATGTAAAAGACAACTATATGCCAGCGTTGTGACATATGTTCAGATCTCTAACGTGAGCTCCCTGTGTTTCCTCAGATGACAGTGCGTCGGCAGCCAGCAGCATGGAGGTTACCGACCGCATCGCCTCCCTGGAGCAGAGGGTCCAGATGCAGGAGGATGAAATTCAGCTGCTGAAGTCTGCTCTGGCCGATGTGGTGCGCAGGCTCAATGTGTCTGAGGAGCAGCAGGCCATGGGGTCACGCAGAGGACCCACCAAAGGTAACATACATACACATCTTTCATGGGTTTATCAGTTACTTCTCCTGAGATGTCGAGCAACAGGGTCTGCAACTTTTTCTCCCTTTCCAGTTTGTTCTCTTTCTTTCCTAATAATGTCTCCTTCCCTTTAAACCCTGCGTATTTCTTTCCTTTTTCTCTCCCTCCTGTCCTCTCTCCTCCTGGCCTCTGTCATGTCGTTAAACGTGTTGTGCGTCATGTGTATAGACCCTGCTTTGATGAGAAAGTCTCCCTCAGCAGACAGCAATGTTGGGAAGCCAGGTAGGCTGACTGTGAAGTCTGTCTGCACTAACCAGGCTCGGTGTTGTGTTTACCAAAAGCACATTTCAATCACTGCCTGCCGGTACTATGTGGTATACAGTAGTAGTATTTCACCAGGAAGCACACAGTTACTGTCAGTAATGCACTGCCTGAGGTCAACACACTGAGTCTGAAGACACAGATGGAAACAGATTTATTGTTAACCAGGGGGAAGTTTATGTCTGCTGTGTATATCGACCAAGGACTCACTGATAATTAAAGTTACAGCCCAGTCGCCAGCAGAAAATGTTGGCATTGTACATTCCTGCAAACCACAGATACGTTACATTTGCACGCCTCATATGTGTCATATTAGTGTTTCTAAAGTGACTTGTATACGAGTTAACTTTGTTATCAGGATGTGGAGGGGATGGTGGATGGCAGGTTACCAAGGCACGATGCCTGCCAAGCTGTAAGAGTGTGTAGACCAACAAACAACTTAACCAGTTGTAATATAGCGAGTCAGTGCTGTGTTTCCAGCAGCTTTTTAGGCATCAAACATGGGTGTTTTTTAGCACCCTGGTGCTCTTTTTCTAGCAGAGATAGTGCCACAAAAAGTGATTGTTTTCTACTGAGACATCACTGCTTTTCTAGTGGGGATTGTGCTTCCAAAATCAACAAATAACTTGAATCCCGGGGCGTCGGTGGCTTGGTGGCGGAGCGGGCGCCCTGTGTGCAGGGCTGTTGCCGCGGCGGCCCAGGTTCGGCTCCGGCCTGTGGCCCCTTGCTGCATGTCTCTCCCTCTCTCTCTCCCCTTTCACGCTTCACTGTCCTATCAATTAAAGGCAAAAAATGCCCATAAAAATATCTTTAAAAAAAAACAAAAAACTTGACAAACACAGGCAGAGTCCAGAGTTTCAAGTTAATTTTAAAGTTAATTTTAAAGCACAGGCAAATGAATGATGTCGTTATCCACAGGTAACAGGTGTAACAGGCAATGATGATTGATGATTGATTTGACTGACAAATGATTTCTGAAAGACATTAGAAAAAAAGAGGATGAAATCAAAAGGCATTCCACCATTCATGTGGCCTTAATGGCACAAATGAATGACATTAACATGAAACAATGGTCACAATACAGTATTGAAAGGCTGGAAACAAGGTGCTAAAACTGCATTAATAGGCGACAATTGCAGTGATTTGTCAATATTAATTCAAAGGAGATCAACTTCAGATGACTGCTAATGTTTTCTACACTAAGCAACATGAATAGTCATAAAATAACACAGCGAGTGTCCTGGGTCACGAACAATTGAACAAAATGAATAAATGGTGACGTGGCACACAAAGCTGGCAGTGTGCCAGTGTGACACATAACAGACACACTAGATTCAAAGAAAAAAATCAGCCTCCTTATTCCCAAACAAGACAATAAAAGTGGACTCACATGGGCAATCACTCATCGGGTCAGTCAGTAATGTTTGGAGGATTGGTTGAGATAGAATAACACGAATCGCGGCCCTCTGACGCTTCCTCCTCATACCTGGCTGTATTCAGTGCGCCCTGTGCATCCGGGAGGTTTATATAGAGTGTACAATGAGCAGGAGCAGGCCGTGAGACAGCGACGGTCAGAGGAGACAGAGGGAATTCTTCAAACACACATTAACCACAGCATTGTTGAAATGTTAAGTTTTAAGGAGCCCACTACATAATAACATGCAAATATAACATATCTGTGGTTTGCAGAAACATCTGATCATTTTTTTCTTAGTGACTAGATGATAAAGTTATCAATGAACTGTCACAACTGAGAGATAATAACTTGCTACGCACACACTTTGTGTTTACCTCTTTGTATGAGACCTATCTGTTCAAGGATACTTAGCCCCTAAAATTAATTTCCCCATTAAACAAGAATGAGCCACTGCCGATGTGTGTTGTTTTATTCCCTCTGTTCTATTCTTCTATTTCTTCCTGTAACTTTAAGTGTCACATTAATGTAGTGGAAAAAAGTACAGTATTCCCCCTGAGATAGCAGAGTAGAAGTAGCATGAAATAGAATTAGTACATGTACGTCTGGATATCACATGCAGCATGATCTCATCTGTTCCTTCAGTAACGTCACTGTGACAAATGTAGGAAGCCGACTTAACAAAGTAAAAAAAAAAAAAGCAGCCAGGCCTTTTCTGTGTTTATTGCGTAACTTTGTCTGCATGTGTCGATTCTCAGCTGAGGTGTGTTTCTGGACAATTTGTCTCTTTTATAGCATTCTCACCCACGAGGCTGATGAAGTCTGCATGTGAAATCAGCTACACTTCATGCCTTTTTATGTCTTCAAATGTGCATTGCAGTGATGAAACAGGAACAGATTATGATTCGGAGCCGCTGCCAGTTTCGGTCTCCAGAGTGGCTGTGGACGGATGGAGTTTCAGTTTGATTTGGGAGCTGGAGGATGACTCAGACTCAGAGCTGCTTTCCCTTATTGTTCTCCACTTTTAGCTGCAGGGAGTCCGCAGCTTGCTCCCCTCTGCTGAAGCACGATGATCTGTTTCAGGAAGCACAATGCATGCATGCAGGCTGCATACAGACACACACTCAGAAACACACACATTCGTCTTCTTTAACATGCTAACAAAATTACAACCTCAGTTTGCCCCTGCTGCGTAATTACTACATTAAAGATAACAGAGCAATGTGTGTGTAGGCTTGAGTGTGCGTGCGTGTGTGTGTGTGTGTGTGTGTGTGTGTGTGTGTGTGTGTGTGTGTGTGTGTGTAGGCCTCTGTGCGTGTGTGTATGTGTGTGTCTGCTGGATGAAATGGGGTCTATTAAATATTTATCACTGCAGATAAAGCAGCAGCTTGGATTTGTTATTCTGGGCTTGCTGGCATGTGCTGCATGTGTGTGTGTGTGTGTGTGTGTGTGTGTGTGTGTGTGTGTGTGTGTGTGCATGTCCCTTTTGTGCTGTCAAACCACCTCCTGCCAATGATTTGTAAACACATCATCTGTACGGAAAAGTGATCAAAACAGAACAATATGATCAATTATGATAAATTTTGTTCATTAATATTTGAATTACATTTAGGATTTCTTTTGTGTAGGATCTATTGTGCTGTCTCTACTTTTACTCTGTGCAATTATTTCATGTCTCTTTGAACGCTTACTGAACAGCATGATAGCGTTGCAGAGGGTGTGTTTAAGCAGTGCAGTTTAATTTAAGTTTTTAATTACGTTATCACTGCATTAAACAACAGCAAAGAGAGAGCGTTTCCTATTCCACACTCAATTAGATAAAAACACAAAGTTAATAATGTTTGTTTGCGATTTAAAAAGTACTTTTATGTGATTATTGTGGTAATTATGACCATTTTTTAATTAAAAAATGTAATGACAGACGGCCGTATATAAAGATGGACGAATTGACAGCCACCCAAAAGTGAAGCCAAACCATCTCGATCGCCCCCTGGTGGCTGGCTGTAGTATAGGTAATAGCATTGCGGCTTGTCCACTAATTGGAAGATCGGGAGTTTGATCTCTGGTTCCTCTAGTCAGTATCCTTGGGCAAGACACTGGACCCCAAATTGCCCCATGTGAATGGTTAACTGGTGAGCAGGTGGCACATTGTATGGCCTCGGCCACCAGTGAATGAATGTGTGTAAGTGGGTGAATGTGACGAATAGTGTAAAATCACTTTAAGTGGTTGGAAGACTAGAAAGACGCTATGCAAGTCCATCCAGCCAAGTCCAAACCCCGCCCTCTTTATGTTATTGGATGGGACATGGGCCAAACTAAAACATCGAAGTATGGTAGTAGGTAGTTGTTATCACAGTGATTGTTTGTGTGATAAGTTTGGTTTGAACTGGTTATTTGATGCTTTTAAAACGGGGTGTGACATCATAATTGGCAGCTTTATGTGCCAACCGGTGTGCTCGCAATCAGTGGCGCTGCTTGGGATTGGGTCATTGAATGCTATTACGCAGACTCTGGCTCCAAATGATGAAGATGGCGGCTGCTGTATCCGAGATATTTTGGCTTAGTTTTTGTACAGTGGGAGGACATGGAGACACATTGTCCACCTTTGTATACAGTCCATGACTCACAGTTAATGACTCACAGTTGACTCACAGTTAAACCATATTCGCATGGACTCGTAATACTCACGTAAATAAGAAGAGATGAACTGTAGGAGCAGTGGGAACACAATAGAACAGAGGTCTTCAACATTTTTCAGGCTAAGGAGCCCTTAATTCAAAGAGAGACAGAGCAGGGACCCACTGATACATGTAACATATAATGCTGAGTTGAGATGATTCTCTAAATGTTTTCATGTCTTTTCTTGTTGATTGTAGCTGCTAAGTCAGCAGCAGTTGTAGCATGGCGAGGTGCCTTAGCCTCAATTGCTTCACTTTCACCGGTAGTTTCTGAGTCTTTTGTCAGAATAATTACAAAACAGTCATTGTGGCTCACAAGAATATCGACAGACTTATAATAATAATGCAGCCAGTTGCCCGATAAGTTTAAATAGTATGTAAATTAGCTCACCTCACAGTTATTGATAGGTGCTGCACGGTGTTTTAGCGTTAGCTAGCGCACATGATTGCACAAGGATTAAACAGATAGCCTCTCATTAATGTTGTGTACTGTACATTAAATAGGTTTTATGAATAGGCCAATTCATCTTCGCTGCTAACGTGTTGGATTCATGCTTATGTGTATTTTCAGACACATTTTAATTTAGAAAAGCAGTAATTTGACCTTGGCTATCACTAATACCAGTGATGTTGTACAATGATGCATTAACAGAGTGATCTTCATAAACCTGTTACCCCGTTGCATGCTGGGAGGTTTTCCAATACACCCTCTGTGCCCTCCTGGGACGCCGCAGTATTTAAATAAAGTTTTGTAGATTTTTGCTCAATTTCACTAATTATCAAGATAATTAAACACCAGGAAATGCAGATGTTACTCTAATGACACCACAGCAGCAGCTGACTCTGGTACTAGTCTTGTATCCAGCTTCTTTTTCTGAATATTTTGTTGTCATCCTTTTTTTCTTCCAGCCAGGCCAATGATCGCCACCCTGCCATTACGGCCCACAGTTAACAACGGGACCATCCTACCAAAGAAAGGCAGCGGCACTCTGCCGTCCCCGTCTGGATCTGGGTCCAGGAAGGACAGCAACGCACCGGCCAGCAAGAGGTAAAGAAAAGGAAAATTATTTAGACTTTTAAGGAGGCCTTCACTTTTTTTCACCGCTAAGTCGAGTGTTAAAGTGTTTTTAGTGCAGTGTTTCTTTAGTGAACCGTCAGGCCTTGTTAACACTGTTCTAAATGTGTTAAATCCAGATAGGTCAGGTTGTGAGGTCTTGCATGTATCACATCTTTCTCTCCAGACATTTAATTTGTCTCGAGACATTTTTCAGTTGTCTCTGTCTGTGCCATGTCAGATCATTGGAGCCATACATCTTCACATACAGTATATGGCTTTTTATCAGCCAAAGCGACTGACATTTAACAGGGCTGATAAACAGAAAGCAGTATTGTCATCTCTGCATCCCTGTTGTGTGTGTGTGTGTGTGTGTGTGTGTGTGTGTGTGTGTGTGTGTTTTTTTTAAACATGCATTTGGGAGCACAGGTTATCAATCTTGTCTGTCAGGGGAACAATAGCCTTTTCCTGTCTCTGGATGACATTACCATAATCAGATGAAGCTCAGCAGCACACGGCAGGGACCAGCTCCAGTCCAAACAGCTGTGAACTCCCCTGTGGCATTGTTTGCTTGATTTTTCGTGTGTAGTTTTATTTCTGCCTCAGGGATGTTTTCCAATACAGAAAATAGAAAAATGTAATGCTTGCTGACTCTCACGTTAAGGTTTACTGGAGAGGACAGTTAAAAAAATTGCTCTGCAGGTTGAAATGTAAGCAGTTTGGAGATGGTTGATAGGAACACAAAGAAAGATTATATCAGTGCAGGAAATTTGATTTGGCCTTGTGTTTGTCCTTGTTGTTCCTGGAGTTCTCTTGTGCTTCAACCTTAATTGACTCTTTTACTTTATGATTTTTTTAACTTTGGGCCTGTGCTTGAAATGTCAGGCTGGGTGATGCCTAGAACAAACTGTAGTAGAGGGATACCAAATTCTTCATTATCTTATTTATATATTGACCTTTTAAGTTGACAAATTTGGATGTTTTGACTGTAAAAAATACTGGAATGAGCCAATTAAATACGCATTCTGTACAAGTTTTTAATGCCCTCCAGGCTGTTTGCACACCCAGCACATGATCTCAGTGTCTGATGGATTGAAATGAAGCTAATGAAGTACTTTTCCTGCTGCTGTGCTAAACTGGGGGGGTTAATTCTGACCGAAACAGAATGTTCAAAATGTTAGGGACACCTTCTTGACATTAAACTGTAAAAATCCACAGTCCCCTTCTTAGAAACCTCCTACATTTTTAATTAGTGTAGATTTAAAGGTCCCATATTGTCTTTTTTTATTTTAAAACAGGAATAGGTGTTACATAACTGCAGCGAAAGTGTTAAAACGCTCAATCTACAGAGAAGTGCACAAAGTCTATATTTTAAATGACGCCTGTGAAGTTGTGATGTCACAATGTCACGTCTTCGGCTGCAGTGACAGTGCAGAGACAATATGAAAGGCCAGGAACCTCTGACCAATCAGAGCATACTGGGATTTTCAGGAGTGGGGCTTAGAGAGACAGGTGCTAAATGGAGCATGTCAGACAGACAGTAAATACAGGGTTATTCATAATATGGGACCTTTAACACTGTAAGATAGATATTAGCTTGAGTGATGTCAGTAGTCGTCTCCTCTGTTTGTCTTTACGTATTGTGTTGACTCTTTCCCATCTCTCCTGTCTTGCATGTCCACCTTGCACTGTCTCTCTGATGTCCTTCCCAATGTTAATGTTCTGTCCACCTACAATGTGATGTCCTGCCAATCTGTCCAGTCTGTCCTCTCTGTCTCGCCCTTCCAGAATCCTCTACCTGCCGCTCAGGTGAGAGGATCACCAAGTGACAGTCTGTCACCGGTCACGATATAACATCATGGCTGTGTCGTAGTGCTGATGCATACTAACAGTTTATTTTTTTAGTTCCTAAATCATCATTAAGTTGCATGATAATTCCAACACTGTAACATTTCTCTCATTGCCAATATTGACTGTTTGTTGTTTTAAATCATCGTTCTTTGTTTGTGTTGTTTTCTGTCTGTGTGTGGGATTAGTCTAAACTGCAGATTGGTCACAATCCCATCAGTGTTGGCACATACACAACAGCCTGCCCCAATGCCCCGTGGCCCAATTACTATGATTCCTCATGGGATCACACAGCAAACAACAGTTTCTCTCTCTGGCTCTCTCTTTTTTTCTGTTCTGTTCTGCTCTTTACTGAACAAACACACACAGGCTCTCCAGAAGGGATAACGGCCACTGGCCAGTTTTAGGGTTTGAATAGACTTTTCTCCCATAGGGTGGATTAGGTGACTGGGCCTACTGGCCATTGGATTGCTGATGGAGCCTTTTCATTGTTACAAACAGGCAGGCTGTCTGCAGCGCCAGTATGCAGATTAGCACAGGTCTGTACAGTCATTGTAGTTATGATCACCAGAGTGGACAAGTGTAGGGAAACAACAAATATCCACAATTCTTTGTTTCTCTTTTGCTTTGGTGCAAACTGCTGCAAAGAGTCATAAGTTTAAGACTTTTTTTTAAAATGAGCTGAATCATGAAATAAAGCTCTTCCTTAGATGAAAACTTTACCAGAGGGCAGTTTTAGGAAAGCCGCGTCAGGTACTTTTATGACCTATTTCTTTCCTGTCTCTTTCTGCCTCTGGCCACCTCCCTTCTTCTCACCACAGCACTGTGAGGAGAGCCAACTCAAACGAACATGTGGGAACTCTCACGCGGAAAGATTCAGGCGACTCCAAGGGCAATCGAACTCGCGCCGGATCCACCGGCAGCAATTCCAGCAGCAAAAGAAGTGACAGGTATCACTGAGGTCACGGCTGTATCAGCTTTCTTCATTTAGTGGCTCACACATTCACCTTTGTAGTTTGACACACCAGAAAAGAAGCTGATCTCCTTATGAAGCTCTTTTAAATCAGAAACATACAATGGTTTATCTGGAGGCGGGAATGACAGCTGTCTGTTTACTCATCTACTTTGCAGCAAACAGAGGGATCCAGTGTTCAATGCAGGTAAGAAGATAGAGAGATAGTTTCATGCTATGATACAACCCACTGAGAGACATTACACACCACATGCTCAGTGGCTCCCTGTGTCAGTTAAAGGTCAGTGCAGTCCCGTCAGAATGAAGTTTGTATATTCCCAAAACGAGACAGACATTGATGTCATCTATAATTTTAGACAGTGCCTTGAGCTGTTTTCTGCACACAGAGGGCCACTGAGGCTACACTCTACATGATGTTGTGTCTTAAACATTCATCCTTCCCATAATCCATTCCTTCACAAATCTCCAGTCTACTTCATCCATTAATACATCCTCACATCCAAACTTCTGTTCATGTTTTGTTTTTAATAAGCTCCTTCTGCGCAGTTTAAGTTAAATTTTAGTTGTGTACAGTGTAGGTTTTTTTCATTTGAATCTCATTAAATTCTGATATCTTTCTGTTTGGTCTCATACTTACTCTCAAAATTGTGGCCATTTTGAGGATGGGTCATCAAAACTTTGCACTCACAACCTAGTGACTGAGGAGACGTGGAGTAGAGGGTGACACAGGAGTGGATTTTCACTCTTTTCCCATCTATCTTCCACAAAAATAATCCTGTCTCGTCCTAATCCCAGAGGAGTGACTCATCCTGTTCCATCCCATTGCCTTAAAACAAATGAAAAGAAAATAGCCAACATGATCTCATCCTTATTCGTCATATTTGGCACAAGCCCTCGGTGTTAATAAAATGACACCAGGGAGCAGCTTTTTTGTGTTACGTCTTGAAGCAAGTAAGAAGGGGTCAGTGGTTAGGGTTAGTCAACAAAACTACTTGGTCACGGTCAGGAAAAGATTGTGTATGTTGCTTAAAAAACTCTTGGCTTTGAGTGCCACAAACACAGCTAGAAAGGCAGCAGTGTGTCGCAACAAAACATGTGGCTTTCAGTGGCTTGAATGGGGATGGAAAGGCAGCATTATGTAGTTAAAAAACATCTGGCCCTGAGTGGCACAAATGGTGCAGCCAATGTTGCTGTTTGATGGTCTCGAACAGCGCTCCCCTGGGTCAAAGTCTGAGTTTGTTGGACCCATCCACCTGAGCAGACATTCGCACTCTTGAAACTACTAACTTCTAATAATGGGATGGGTTTACATTGGAGTTGGTGGAAAGCCTGCTGCGTCTCACACAGATGCTAAACAATGCCCCCGACATCGTTATAGTGACACTGGTGTATTTTGATGTTCTGGGAGTGAGACCAGTCTGAAATAATGTTTATTCACATTAGAAATGCATATGTATATATAAAACCCCGCCCATTCCCATCGACTTTCTTCCTGTCCCGTCCCAGTTGAGAGATGAACACTGAAATTGGCTCCCACCCTGCGGAAATCCCACAGGAATCCCGAATAACGTGAAGTCCTCACTGCAAAATGAGCCGCCCAGAGCTTTTCAAATTTACAGCTAACCAAACTAGCCTAACATTTATAGAACTGAAATATATTTGCAAAGCTTAAGGAAGTTTGATACTCGTTGGGTTTTTGTCTTAATAGTGAGCATTTCTCAAATCTTTACAACATAGGTGGCGAGTGCAAAGTTAGCAACACCCAAAGTTATTATGGCTACAATAATAAAAAGACCCAGGTTACAGAATACTGGAATGTCCCATTATTTTGTGGTAGCTGTCTTTATCTGAGCAAAGCGCCCTGCGACCTCGCAAAGACAGTGTTAGCTCATGATTTTTCATATTTTTCTGGCACATCTTCTCAATAGTTTACGTGATATTCATGAGCTAGGAGATATTTACAAAACATAATTAAGAGTTAAAGAGTCACAGGAGGAGCCACACATTAAGATTTGAGTTACATGTATCCAGAGCTACAGTATGTACAAGATAAGTGGATCATCTCACACACAGTTTGTTCTTTAACACAAAGCAGGAAACACGAGGTAACAAGACAATGGGAGTGAATATGAAATGAAAGGAGTATTGATCAGAAGCTCCATCTCCAGCATGCTATTGATTTTTGTGTAAATGGAGCCGCTGTTTTTCATTTGGTTTACACACCTGGCTCCATCTCTCTTCAGTTTAGGCTGAACCCTAACAAAGCCTAACTAGAGAGGCAGATGCATTTTGAGAAGTTAAAATGGTGTGAGTGTACTGCTGAACCACTCTGTCTAACAACACTGTACCTTTAGTATTTTTTTTAGTTTGAGGTCCAACTATTGCAAATAATGACATGTTCTTTGGATTTGCAAACTGTAACCATTAGATCGTGAGGTAGAAATGTTAATCATCATGCACATGTAGCCTGTTTACAGTCTTTACAAGGCTGCTTCTGCCTGGTGGAGGATGCTGACTGTTAGTAGAAAATGAGCCACAGGGTTAATTATTACTGCTGTGCACCACTTATTGAACATTTGAATTAATTACAGACAAATAATCTCCTGCAAAACGGCACCATCAGGGTACCACCATGGACATAAACTGCCACTAGGCGACAGTTAACCAATACAAATGATAATTGCAGCTGTAAATTCTGCCAATATAATGCTTACCTGCAATACATGATGTGATTACATGCAACATGGCTCGTTTGATACAACAAACTGTGCTGCAAGTGCCAGCACATGTGTTTTTTTTTTTTTTTTACTTTTGTACTAGTCAGAAACAACAGTTTATTTTTTAAAAAGGGAAGTAGGCAAGTCACATCCGAGGAGCAGAGGGTGGGACACCGTCACACAGAAATGAGCAGTGATTAATTTAAACCATTAAGGAAGGAGCACTGATTTATTAAGAACATTAAGGACAGAAGCTACTGTTCCTTAACACCAGGACACAGGAAGTGCATTCATATTAGGACAGACCAGGAAGTGAGGAAGCCATGCCACCCTTCACCTGGTGCTTGTGTCTTTCTCTGTGACCTTTACAAGGGATGCGACGTGTGACCCACTGCAAAGGTAGGCCCCCCCCCCCCCCCCCCCCCCCCCCCCCCCCCCCCCCCCCCCCCCCCCCCCCCCCCCCCCC
>NC_065519.1:20501232-20537926 GCF_006386435.1 Epinephelus moara
CCCACTGCAAAGGTAGCCCCCCCCCCCCCCCCCCCCCTCCCCTCGCCTAAAGCCCTCAGCCTACACAGCTCTCTGGACACTGCATTTTGATCTCTGCACATGCCCTGAGCTGCAGTGCAGAGGCAAAGAAAGAAATCAGGACTTTAATTTTGAAATTCTAACTCATATCCTGTTTGGATTTTTCTTCCAGAACTTTCTGGTGATATCAGAAACTTTAGAGATTCCCTTCGATGCAGTGATCAGAGAGCTGTCCAGACAGGGACAGGAGTGGGTTGACAAAGTGTGTGTGTGTGTGTGTGTGTGTGTGTGTAAAAGTTACAATCCCTTTATTGTTCTTAGACTTAACTAACACACACACACGCATACATCCTACCTAACCTCCACTGAGAGCTGCGTCAGAGTGTGTTTGCAGTGTTTGCACTTGTGTGTCTCCACACTTGTTTAACTGCGGACGAAGCTGCTGCTTCACCAAACGTGTGTGTGTTTGCTCACAGCCTCACTTTTTGCTGGTAGGCATTTAGTCTCTGTCACCATAGTAACAACACAAAGATTTCTGACACACGCTTCATCGCAGTCGCTTTGAGTTTTCCTGCGAACACTTAAATCCTCTGTTCTGAGATTCCTCGCTGCAGCTCAGAGCAAAGTAGATTGCCGCTACTCTTATTATCTTCCTGCTCTAAAAATGAATATTTGCATTACAAACACATTCAGTTCCTTTTTTGGGTAGTTCCTATTGAAGTCTGTTTGATTTTGCTGCTTGTAGTTTTCTCACATGGCCTGAAGTGTCGTCTTTTTGTGTGTAGTCTCCCTCAGCAGAGTATTTACAAAGCTGCCAGGAATTTAAATGACACTGGAGTTAAAGCTCATTTCCTCATATATATTGCTGTTTAGCCATCATTGTTACAGGATGATTACACGGGTACTTCAACCCTATAAATGACCATTTATAAATCACTTACTCACCCTGTGTTATGTTGAAAAAGTTTGAAAAGAAAGAGAAAGAAAACTTTGTTGTTCTCTCATGTCTCCATGGTGAACCAAGAATCCAAAAATAGAACATTTTGTGATGTATTAAAGTCATATGGGACTGGATTAAACTCAAGTAAAACTATATTGGAACATCTGTGTATATATTATTGGTTACAACTCGTGCAGCCAACAACCCTTTCTGCTGGGAACTAAACGGAAAGTGAAACTTATCTATGCTCTCTTCAGAGCCAGACTCCATTGAAAAAAACAGTAATTTTACCTCGCTGAACACATTAGCTGCTGGTCTACTGCTGCCCTGATCAGTAAGTTCTTGTTATTGGGTTACTTCAGTGTTTTAAAGGGTTTGTTCGAATTCACCAAAGTCACGCAATACACAAACTAACTGATCGAGGCAGTGGTAGACTGGCAGCGTGGCCCAGGCTGTGTTCAGCGAGGTAAAATTTGTTTTTGTCAACAGAGTCTAGCTTTAAAGAGAACATAGATTAGTTTAAATTTTAGTTGAGTTCCCCATCGAAAAGGGCTGTCTGTTTGAGAAGTATTGAGCATACGACTGGATCAGTGAGACTTGGAATATACTGCACAAGTTGTGTAAGAGTTTGTAAACGGAAATTTTTGATATTGTTTTGCTGTTTTTAAAAAGAGACCCCCGTTTCTTTAATTATCCAAGAATTTTCTCAGTTTTTGGTTTCTTCGTTCACCAGAGGCATTCAAGAAAAGCAGGCATTCCTCATGAATTCAACATAATATGAGGTGAATAACGGATACACAAATGATCATTTGGGTTGTGAATTATTCCTTTAATCCTTTAAGATAATCTTGACATTTTACCCTTGAAAGTATCTGGACCAGAGGTTCTGACACCTAAAAATGAGGCAGTGTCTGCTTGTGTCCTCTCGCCACAGCACATCAACAGTATATGTTGGGAATGGGAAGAGTTTATTTAAGGACTAGTTTTGTCCCCTAAACCTCTCAGCAGTATTTCACAAGACAAAACAAAATATAATTGATTTTCTAAGATGTTTCCTGGACCAGACAGTGTAATTTGGCATTGATTATAAAGAAAATGGGAATTTTCTTGAAAGAAACCTAAAACCTAAAAAAATTATCTATTTATTAGTAAGTCGTTATTATTGGAAATTTTAATCTCCGTATATGTTGGATTGTATGCTGCCTTGGCAAATTTCATGTTTTTGCATGTTCAGCTGACTAAGAGACTTTTAATTACACTAGTTAGCTTGAATCAACAGTAAATTTGTTCATCAAAACATTATTTTTCTTCTCTCCTGCCTTATTTATTATCTTGTAACCCTCGGGTTAACTTTAGTCCAGACGTTCAGGTCTCAAATCACTGATTTATATCAGTGAGGCAGGATTTCACTGCTGAGACAGTTAGAAAAACTCCAAACTTCTTAACTACTGCTTCAAGATAAGATCCCAGTGTTTAATGATAGCAATCAACATGTCATTGGTTAATAATAGGAGGCAGTTTTCCTACTTCCCTTTTGATAGTTTGTGTTTTGCCAATTTTATGATGCTTTTACTAAGTGTTATATTAAAAAAACAGCCATTACATCTGTCTAACTTATTTTACCCACCTCCTCCACCCTTTACGTTTCTTGCTCCTTCGCCCTGCTCGTCCCCATTTGACCCCCATCCCCACCCAACTGGCCCCGACAACCTCCACCACTCCTTGGCTCCTCTGCTTTGTCCCCGTCTTCATTATAGTCACAGTACAGATTTACCTCAGCCGCTCTGCCAAAAGGACGGGGACCAGCGGCAGCTCCGCGGCTTCGTCTGTAACAACCCGTTCAGCCACCAGCCCCCATCAAACGTCAGAAAGCAGCAAGGCAGTCATGGCCAGAAAGGGCGTTGCCGCTAAGGCGCCCCCGGTCAGAAAGACCCCGAGTTTTAACCTCCAGTTGAGAAAGTCAGGGAGCTTGTCATCGTACTCTCCCCTTGATACGCCCAGTTATCGCAGCCCCATCAAATCTCCCAGCCAGTACTTCCAGATTTGTTACTAACTGAACAAGTTGAGGAAGACAGAATAACAGCACTCACTTAGATATCATATGTTTATGTGTCATAGCCGGTCAGTACAGAGCCAGAGTCATGGTTTTATATCAGATTATAAACACCACATGGTGTTGTCTTGTCACTTTACATTTCACGTGTCTCATACCAAAGAAGTTGCACAGAGATAGCAGGTTTTTTTAGCATCACTAAATAAAATCTCGCCCATAAGTCCATTTTATTACCTCATATTTTAGTCTTTTCTTTGAATGGGCTTGGAAAAAAATGGACATTAATGGTTTTGTTTGTTTTGGTTCCCTTAATGTTTTTCTGCATGATTTGTTTTCCAGTGTTAGCATGTTTTAAATTGATGAGGATTTCTCATTATCCCCTTTTCTAAGCTTGGATCTGTGTTGTTGTTTTTTTCATAACATTTCCATTGCTCTGCTTGTGTCTGCATTTTATGTTGGTTAACCTCTGCTGTGAGCCGAATATTTATGAGTTTTGAAAGTGTTTGCAGTTCATTTTGCGCTCTCTGTTGTCATCAGAATGTATTTGAAATGACTAATAAAGTCAGTTAAAAAGCTATTTCGTTTGTGTTTGCAAATTCTGTCATTTGTTGTCTTTGAGTCCTTTTCAAAGCAAAAAAAAAATCAACATATCACATCTCTTCATTATCCTCTAATCTTGTCACACAATCATCAACATTGTCACCCTTGTCACTCACATCATAATAACCCACTGTATAATGCTTCAGTGTCATGTCTGTGCTTTTGCATACTTGTCATATATTTAAACACAACAGCATACCAGCAATCAAATCTGTTTTTCTACATGTGCATTGTCTCATTGATATTTTCTGTTGCTTCTTCCAGAGGAAGGTTATGTGAAAATGTACTTGAAGGGCCGTCCCGTCACCATGTACATGCCCAAAGACCAGGTGGACAGCTACTGCCTGGAAGCCAGAGCCGAGCTGCCCAGCAACAAACTCAAATTGGACTGGGTGTATCCTTTTTTTCCTTTTAGTTTTTCTTGCAGGGGGAATCTTCCGAGGAAATAGCAAGTTTCAAATCCAGTCCTGCTCGTGATTTGGAAAGTTTTGAAAAGTAATCTTCTGAGGAGAGTAAATCCAGATTGGCCTGTGATGCAGCTGGGAGAGGAAGCTGACAAATGTGTCGTCTCCTCTCCCCCGGCTTGTCAGAGTAGATCTGCTCAGATGCTTATTTTCACTGTGTGGTGCTGCCGCAGTCGGAGACGGGCTCATCGCTCTGCAGCCTGCAGTCAGTAATAACCTGCACACAGCTGGCAGGCTGAGGCGCAACCAGTCAGCAGCTCCTCTTGTGCTCTTTTATTTTTATTTTGTTTCATTTTGTGGTTTCTCTCTCTTTTATTTGTTGATGAAAGACTGAATGTAGCGTATTGTTCAGTCTAGCAGAAACCCGACGGGAAAAAAGCCGTAAGGGAGACAAAGAAAAGATTAAATCTGAGAAGAGAGAAGAACACACGCACACACAGAAATAGATACGTGGGCTGCATAGTTTGTATATGTTGAATCCAGTATGAACTAGATCACAGATATAGATACGTGTGTTTTAATATTGGAGAGAGTCGTTAAGATACATTTTATTGTATTTTTGTGGTTTCTTACCTTCATGTGACGTTCAGAACAGTAATATAGCAGCAAACCAGTGTTTGCTATGTAAAGATACAGTGGAGTAGGCCTAATGGCGTCCTGAGCAGAGAGTGATGTCACACACCCTCTCTGGAATCATTCCAGGATCTTTATTGTTCTATACTGTTGTTGTTGTTGTTGTTGTAGTAGCATGTGAGTCCCTGTGAGTGAATACCACTGGTTAGTTAATTGCTGCCACTCTGCACTGCATTCAGATGGCAGTTAGCGCTGATAACACTGTCCTGACCCACAGCATCATTGTAGCTGCTAGCTGCCGGCACAGCTGTGGACAGGTTTTGTCAACGCGATAATGTCATAACCATGCAAGGTGGAGTCACGAAACTTTGCAAATGTGTAGTTGAGATCATAATGAAGTTGGAAGATGGGTGTGGTCTGAGCAAGGGTGCCAGAAGTAGGGAAGGGGCCTCCCCACCCCATCACTACCACTTAACGCACAAAGTGGTAGACACAAAACGAGGCCTGAAAGAGGCATAGGCCACTTCCATAACAAGAATTGTGATCTATAAAAACAGACATGATGGTAGAAACTTTGACTAGCTTACGAACATTTTGGAGACTGGAAATTGGCGACGCAGATGGTGAGGTGGAAGCCTGAACGTAGAAACTGTCAAACATTTTTTGGCCATGCCATTTTTGTTTTTTGTCCATACATAGATTTTTAGTATGGATTTATAAACAACACCCCAGGTCAACATTTGCTTTAAGTTGCGGGTTGCTGTATCGTGGCTGAAGTGATCAAGAGATGGTTTCTAGTTTTCACTATTGATTAATCTGCCAATTACTTTCATATCTTGGTCTATAAAACATCAGAAAACAGTCGAAAACCAAAAGAAATTTTGTGTACTATCAGAGAAAACGAAAATCAGTAAAGTGAGAAGCTGTACCTGGGAATGTTTGGCATTGTTGCCTAAAACTAGATTATTTGTTTCAGCTCTACTTTAGATATCATTCCAGTTTCATTTCTTGACCTTTTTGATGTCCAGTTATGGTTACCGCGGTCGAGACTGTCGCTCCAATCTTTACTTGCTGCCCACTGGAGAAACCGTGTACTTCATCGCCTCAGTGGTCGTCCTGTTCAACGTGGATGAGCAGCTGCAGAGACACTACACTGGGCACACAGATGACATCAAATGGTGAGAGAGACTTTGGGATTGTAAAACACACACCCACACACACACTCACTCACTCACTCACTCACTCACTCACTCACTCACTCTCTCTCACTCTCTCTCTCTTTCTCTCTTTCTCTCTCTCTCTCTCTCTCTCTCTCTCTCTCTCTCTCTCTCTAACCAGAGGGGCTGCTCCCACTGCTTCAGTCATGTACTGCAGCTTCACATCACATCTGTCATCCACCTTTCATCTCTCTTTCCTGTTAGATTTGATATTTGCACCTTTTCTACACCCCTAAAGTCTGCAGAGTTTATTCACAGAGTGCTTTCATTTCTTTAAACCCACTAAGTGCAAAATAACTGTAATGAGGGAAGGTAACAAGTGCACTCAAGTGCTGTGTGTGTTAGCGTGCAGGCATTTCGTGCACGAGCATCAAAGGGAGAAAGTGTGTAATGTGATGAGTTACGCGAAAAAGACACAGCCATAATTATGTTATCACGCTCTGAGGTTAATAAAAGTTCAATTTATTAATGAACACGTTGGATTACAGATCAAAGCATGGATTGCAAACAGATTCTTAATCCTTTGAAGACAAAGTGTTAAAGCTTCACACATGCTACGAGTGTTCCTACACCGCCATACCCAAAAAGCGTATGAATTTATCTTAAACTGTTTCATTTCCCCCTCACATTAGTACAGACAGCGTGTGGTAGCTACAGTGAATATCGTATTCACAGCTTTAAAAACCTCCTTTCATGTTCTCGGAGCACGTTGCTCATCTTTATTCAAACGGCTCTTTTGATGTTGAAAGGTTTTTAACTGTTTTCATGTCTGTTTTTTTCACGTCTTTCTCTTCACCAGCTTGGCTGTCCACCCCGATAAAATCACCATAGCAACTGGGCAGGTGGCTGGCACCTCTTGGGATGGAAAAGTAAGCGAGGTCTTTTATTGATATTACATCACGTTAGCTTTCAGCATCTGATCTGTGAGTGGAGTGAAGAGTTCTGCTGTATGAAATTATGTTTACCCCGATGGTTCAGAAAATTCTGAGTGGAGCACATTACACTGGTCCTTGAGTCACAGCACTGGATTCCCATGCGTCAGAGGATAGATTTCAAAATCCTATTACTTCTCTATAAAGCACTGAATGATCTTAGGCCTAAATGCATCTCTGATTGTACGTTACGAAACATCCAGACCTCTCGGATCATCTGTGACAAGTTTCCTCAGCGATCTAAACCAAGCAAGGTGAAGCAGTTCTAAGTTTCTCCACTCCTCACCTGTGGAGCAAGGTTCCTGAATACTCATTTATATCAGGGCTTCAAACATTATTGTCCACAGCAGCTGTCCAGTAAACTAGATGCCTAACTTATGTTTAATCTGTAATTTTGTATTCACTTGCTCTCGCTTCTTGTTGTTAATGTTAGGGTTGAGTATTCAGTACAGATAATGTACTTTTTATGAGTACGAGTATCATATGAGTAAAATGTGTCATTATCTGTACTCGTGATAAAGGAGAATCCTCATTTGGGTAGCTATGTTTATTCTGTTACACTTGCAATAAAAATGCCCTGAGGCTCAATTCTGAGGCTGTTCTGTAAATACTTTTCTCATAGGTAATAAATATTGCAACTTCAGATCAATCCATATCAATTTCAGTCTTAAAATAACAACTTCTGATTAGGCCCAACCCTCTTTTGATTTCACCCCCACCCACATCTGCCAATAACTCCGCCTACTCCGAGTAAAGATACAGATTACTTAGTTGGTCGAACAGATACAGACACAGATCCACATAATGGTGTACTCGCTCATCCCTAGTTATTCTCTTTCAAATGCAGTTTCAGTGTTTTCTTAATGTCTTATCCTGTAAGGACTTTAAATACAAGTTAAAAACAATAAATAAGATGAATATTGAGTACAGAGAAGGCATCATAGCTCAGTATCAGCAAAACCATATGTCTTAAAATCACAAAATTGTAAATTGTAAAATCAAGTAAGAAATTTTAAAGGAATTGCCGCAGTGTGACGTCTTCAAAGAAAGAGTTTCAGGCCTGTATTAGCCAAGTCTTTGCTAGTTAAAGGCTAGAGTGAATAAATACGTTTTTAGCTTTCTTTAAAAAACATTTAGCGAACTAGTTACGCTGATATCTCCAGGTAGTGTGATCCATAGCTTTGGAGTTTTATTGACAAAAGCTGCATCCCCGATTTCATTTGGCTGTTGCTGATCACAGTGTTCTTGAAGGCAAGTAGTTAACAAGGGAGTTATTTCAGGTGTACTTTGGTCCTTGGCCATTTAGGGCTTTGCATAAAACAAGGACCTTGAAATCAATTCTGAGTGTTAGAGGAAGTAAGTGCAGAGCAGCTGAACCTGGGGTGATGTGCTCTCTGCACATAGTTGTGGTTAATTGCTGAGCTGCAGAGTTTTGAATGAGTTGAAGTCTCTCTGTGGGTTTTTTGGGGTGCCAGTAAAAAGTGCATTACAGCAATCAAGTCGACTTGAAATAAAGGCATGAATCAGCATCTTTTTGATTTATATATGATCATACTTAAGGTATTTTTCTGAGGTGGAAAAATTGTGTTTGCATCACCTTATTAATGTGGGACTTGAAGCTCAGATATGAATCTAGGATCACACCCAGACTTGAACCTCTGATTTAAGGAACCTTTTCCAGCGTGTATTTCAGTGCCTCTGTAGAGCACTTTGAATTGCATTGCTTCTGAATGGTGCTATATAAATAAACCTGTCTTGCCTAAACAAACAGACTCAGATGTTAAAAAACATTCCCTCTGTGTTCACTTATATATTCATTGAATTCAGTGAATGCTTCAGTAAGCCTTACATCACATCATACTGATGATGTACCTCTCCTGGTGTTGTGTCCGTGTTTATGTGTGTGCTTTGTTCTTGGCAGCAGCTGGCTCCTCATGTCCGTGTGTGGGACTCTGTCAGCCTCAACACACTTCATGTTCTGGGTGCAGGATTCTTTGACCGAGCCCTGGTCTGCCTGGCTTTCTCCAAGTCGGTAAGGAAACACCACCGATACTTTCAACAATGAGGTTAAAGGAATAATTCACCCCTCAAATGATCATTTGTATATCAGTTGCTCAGCCCGTGTTACACTGAGTTTGTGAGGAAAATTTTGTTTTTCTTGCTTCCTCCACATTGAACGAAAAATCCAAAAACTGAGACGATGCTTGATGAATTGAAGTCATAAGCGACTTCAATTAATAAAACCAAAACTATGTCAAAACAGCCTTTTGCAAATTCTCACACAACTCGTGCAGTATAATCCAAGTATCAGTTATCCAGTTGTATGCTCCATACTTTAATTTTACCTCACTGATCATGGGTCGACTGCTGACACGATCAGTTTCTTTGTATTATTGTGTGACTTTGGTGTTTTAAAAAGTTAGTTTGGATTCACCAAAGTCACACAATAACACAAACTAATGGAGAGAGGCAGTAGTAGACCAGCAGCTCTCATGCTCAGTGAGGTAAAATTACTGTTTTTGTCAGTGGAGTCTGGCTTTGAAGAGAGCTTGGATAAGTTTCACTTTGAGTTCAATTTGCTGAAAGGGCTGTCTGTTTGGAAAGTACTTAGCATACGACTGAATCAGTGGACGTGGATTATACTGCAGTGTGAGTTGTGTAAAAGTTTATAAGCTGATGTTTGGCTGTAGTTTTGCTTGTTGTAAACATGCCCCCCTTTTACTCCAATTCATCAAGAATTTTCTGTGTTTTTGGATTCTTCGTTCAGAGTGGAGGCACGCAAGAAAAAGTTTTCTTCCCAAATTTAACATGGGCAGAGTAACTGATTAACATACAATGATTTCAGGGGTTAAGTATCACCTTAATGCAGTTTTTGACCGAACTTAGTTTCCATTTTGTCAGTAGATAAACATGACTTTGTGTCTTTTTCTGTCTGTTAGAATGGAGGAAACACACTGTGTGTTGTTGACGACTCCAACGACCACGTCCTCTCTGTCTGGGACTGGCAGAGAGAGGACAGACTGGCTGAGGTCAAGGTATGTTTGTGCGTGTTTGTATGGGTTTTTTTTTCAAACTAAAACTTGCTCAGTACATCATTGTAACAACAAAATATCTTTACAGGTAGAAAAACTAAAAACAAGTCCTAGGACTTCAACATTGCTTGTAAAATAAAATACATATACACAGCGATAGAGGGTTTACTGCTCCTCAGTTAGACTGTTTCACTACTCCTGAGATACTCGAGTACAGGGCTCCAAATTCACCGATCCTTAACCTTTCCAAATATATTCATCAGCTCTCTTTTCCACTTATCATATGTTGGTGCACAGTCTGACTTCCACATAAGTAGAATAAGTGTCTTTGCCACCACCATACCAAATGACACGGCCTGATTTTCATACTTGTCTGCCAGTAACACACTCGTGGCACCTAGGACAGCAACTAGTGGGTTAGGTTCTCAGTTCTTCTCAAAGGCTTTAGAGAAACATTCAAATATACTCTTCCAATAAGTAAACGATTTCTGACATGTCTCAAGTGAATGTGTTAATGTCCCGTCTGTCTGCCTCCTTACACCTACAACAGAGAGGGGAAGTCTATGGGGAAATTTATGCACACTTTCAAGACTCTCCTCCCAAATCTCATTGTCTATCTCTTCACCCAACTCTCTCTCCAAAGTCTGTTTAGTGCATTTGTGTTGACTTCAGTATGCCTTTGTATATTATAAAAGTAGGGAACTGCTCCCTTGCTACGAGGATTTAAGTTGTTGATACTCTCAAGAGTCATAGGAACATATTTTCTCAAAATTAGACACAATATTTGGAGGCTAGGATAGTGTGTGTGTGTGTGTGTGTTAAGACGTAACCTGACACACTGCTCTAATTATGTTTCTGTTAAAAGTGTGCATGTGTAGTTTCACTGTTTCTTGATTTATGTGTTTCTGTTCAGTGCTCCAACGAGTCGGTGTTTGCTGCAGACTTCCACCCGACAGACAGCAACATCGTGGTGACCTGTGGCAAATCCCATCTCTATTTCTGGAACCTGGAGAAAGGCGTGCTGGTCAAGAAGCAAGGACTGTTTGAGGTGGGACGCCAGACTGTTCCCCACATGTTATGTCAATACTGTACAGCAATAAACTCTGATGTAGAGGCACAAATGCAATCATGACTGTCAGTGTTATGATGTATGATCCCATTTATAGCGACATAAAAATAATCAATGGCCATAAAACAAAATGTGTGTTCTTGTGTTTCTTGCAGAAACAAGAGAAGCCCAAGTTTGTGTTGTGTGTGACCTTTGCAGAAAATGGAGACGCCATCACAGGGGACTCAAGTGGGAACATTTTGGTGTGGGGAAAAGGCACGTTCATTCATTCATCAACCCTTATTTATACCAAAGTGGTCCAATGTGATCTCTTTGTGTCTCTGATGTATCTATTGATCAGCCTGTCTGTCCGTCTCTTAATCTGCCCTCCTCAAGCACTCGACCTTTCTGTCCCACTGTCTCCAAATGAACCTGCTCATCCATCTCATCCCATCTCTGTCACGCAGGCACTAATCGTATCAGCCACGTCATCCAAGGAGCTCACGAGGGCAGCATCTTTGCTCTGTGCATGCTGAGGAACGGCACGCTGGTGTCTGGAGGGAAAGACCGCAGGCTCATCTCGTGGGACAGCGGCTACCAGCAGATACAGACAGTGGAGGTGAGGGACAAGTTCAGCAGGAATCACGAACATTAAATATTCCAATGCTGCTTTGAAACATAAAAAATTGAAGTTTATAAAAAATGCATGTGGTACTTTTAGGAATGATTTAATTACAGTAATGCATGAGTTTATGCTCAGCTTCTCTGCAGCATCCTAATGATCCGACCTGCTATTACCACACTCTGTTAATGTTTTAATAAAATGTTAAGCTGCAGCTCCTTCTTTGAAAGTAGGTTGCTTATATTAGCCAGAAATTGCACTCCTGCCCGAGGCGGCGGACTGTGCATTCTGACTACTGCACCATATCATAAATATTACAGAGGATGAGATGGGATCGTGCTCTCAATGAGATTCATAGATATTTATAGTGATGAGAATAATGTTTCTCTCGTGTCTTATTTGCTCTGTAGAGACGACATTATGCAGTGAAATATTGGTTGATGTTTATTCTGACCAATGCTGGATTCCAGGTGAACAGATGGCTTACGTGATTGTTGTGTTTTCTCCGCAGGTGCCTGAGTTGTTTGGTCCCATCCGGACCATAGCAGAGGGCAGAGGGGAGACTGTGCTCATTGGGACCACCAAGCACTTTGTCTTGCAGGGCAGTTTGGATGGAGAATTCGTTCCTATTACACAGGTAGATGCAACAGCCTCAGTACAGTTTATCTACATCGTGCACCAAGATGCAGGGCTGCGACTAACAACTATTTTTATTAGCGATTAATATGCCAGATACTTTCTTGATTGAGAAGAGCAGCAAAACCACAGTTGTATTAGCTGGAACTCGACAACCTGTGGTATTTTGCATGAAATGAGTAGATGCAGTTTAATTTTCTGTCTATTGATCAACCAATTAATCATTAAAGAACAGTGTTAAGGATTAAGTGGCATCTAGCACACACCGCTTCCCTCATCCCTGCATGTCTGAGAACCTACAGTGGTGTTCAGGTGACGTAAAGACACAGAAGCAACTCTCTAGAGCCAGTGTTTGGTTTGTTTGTTCTGGGCCACTGTAGAAACATGGTGGGGCAACACAGTTGGCTCAATGGAAGACGGCCCACTCTGCATGTAGATTTGAAGGGCTCATTCCAAGCTAAAGAAAACACAACAATTCTTAGTTTCAGGTGATTACACACCGATTTAAACCTAGTTATGAATTAAGGTGTCGTCCAAGCACTTAACAAAGTGAAGGTCACATTTGAAAGGCTGTGATGTTGTAGCAGATGAAGAATCTCCTCTCCTCTCTTCTCCAGGGTCACACTGATGAGCTGTGGGGTCTGGCTGTCCACCCCTGGAAGCCTCAGTTCCTCACCTGCGGTTATGACAGGCAGGTCTGCCTGTGGGACTCAAGTTCCCATCAGCTCATCTGGACCAAGAGCATGGAGGTAAGATTAGTCAACACTGCCCCCTGGGGTCAGTTATGGGAATTACACAGCACACAAGAAGTGATGAATCACCCACTGTTTTAGCAGGTCCTTTAGAGAAGACAGACACTGAACAACTAAAATGTACATTAAAACAATCAGAGTAATATGAAACTAAATATGTTGCATATACAGCTTCTAAACTAGCTGTGATGTCACAAAATCCTGCTCGTACTTACACCTCCACTTAAACTGAGTCCAGTTAAAATCGGACTCTGGTTTGTTGTCCCCCTTGGTGAGATTTGTTTAGGCAGGTGTAAACACAATAATCACATGGACTAATATGATCACAGTGAGACCCTTGAGAGGAGGGGGTCTTGGTCAGGTCCCAAACGATCTCTGGAGTCGTTTGTGTGTGATGGGAACATGATCCGACCTTGATCCAACCCAACTACCTCCTGTAGCCAAGTGTGCTTTGCATTCTTGGATGCGACAGAGCACACAAACTGTAGCAGCTTGCGTAGCAGTAGCAGCAGCAGCTAGCTAATATTAGCTCCCTTGTTCTGCTCAGTTATCTGAAGGCAGCACATCTTCTTTGCAAAGTGTAAAACAGTATTATATTTTCAAGACATTTCCTTGAAGTGCATTTGGCGCTCTGCTGGTATAGATATGTTGCCCAGATAATTATTACAGTATATTCCAGCTCTGCCATTGCTTCATGTTAAATTGCATTACCAATGTTTCTCTCACAGAAATATGCGCTAGTCCAGAACACAGGACTTTCTTCCTGTATTGACTTTCTTGCTCCCTTCCCAGATGCATCTGACCAATGAGTGCAGAGGACGTTCTCTCATGGTTTATAGTGATTTTGAAAAACAGCCTTTTAGTTTTAAACCCTGCACATACATCATTCTGCACTGTGAAGCTCAAACATCCAACTGAAGTCACACTGAGCAAAATGCCTTTTTTCTTTTTTAGTGGAGGTGGACATTAAATATATTTTTCTTCCTGTGTCTGACAGGATGCTGCCCAATCAGCAGGCTTCCACCCATCTGGAGCTGTGGTTGCCATAGGAACGCAGACTGGCAGGTAGGAGATCCCATCACCAAACAACACTGAAGAAATGTTTACATGATTTGATCAGCTAAAAAAGAAAACCGTCATTGGCACAATCTTCTAGAGCAGATTTTAAAAGCAAGGTTGTTGAGCTGTCATTGATCCTGCAGGTGGCTGGTTCTGGACACTGACTCTAAGGATCTTGTCACAGTGCACACAGATGGGAATGAACAGCTGTCCGTCATGTGCTACGGGCCAGGTATGGTGATAACTGCTGACAGTGTGTTTCCCCTGTGCATACAGAGTGTTTTCACTGTCTGTTGTTATTTGTTACAGCACAGTGTGTGTTCACGTCAGGGGAAAATATTAAGAAGGCAAAACTTCCAAGATGTACATTTTATTTTATTTTGCCGTCAATAATCTTCTTGTCTTCTTTGTGTTATTTAGATGGTAACTTCCTGGCCATCGGCTCCCACGACAACTACATCTACATCTACGCTGTGGCAGAAAATGGAAGGAAGTACAGCCGAGTGGGGAAGTGCTCGGTGAGCACCTGTATTTATAATCCCCCCTCATCCGTGGCTCCATTATTTTTAGTTCCTCCAGGCATCATCTTTATATTTAGTCCCCTCCTGGGCTCTATGTTTGGGCCTCCGCTCTGTACACCCTGTCCTCACTGTGTGTCGATGCAGGAGCTGTAAAATGGTAAATGACAACAGGCTGAGTCATACAGTGCTGAGTCTACGTAAACATAATGACTGAGGGCGGCCATATCAAATCCAATCCACATTTTTAGAATCATTTCTGGCGCTTGAAAACCATACTGCCTCTAGTCCAGGAATACAGTGAAGCTAAATTATCTAACCTGGTCTTTTTGTGTCACATCTCAGGGTCACTCTAGTTTCATCACCCATCTGGACTGGTCAGTGGACTCCCAGTACCTGGTGTCTAATTCAGGGGACTATGAGATACTGTATTGTAAGTATGATCATTGTCATTCACTCACAGCCAAAGACAAAGCTGTTGTTTTCCAGACTATCCCTTTAATTCAATTTCTTTTCCATTTCAAAAATAGTTTACATGTGAACTGATGTACGTCTAAATGATCAAGACAGAATAAGAAACATTTTTGTCAACATAACAGCACCCATAATATTAACATATGCTAAAACATGTTGTGTACTTTGTTTGTGTGTGTTTTCCTAGGGATCCCGTCAGTGTGTAAACAGGTGGTCAGTGTGGAGACCACCAGAGACATAGAGTGGGCCACCCACACCTGCCCTCTGGGTTTCCAGGTCTTTGGTAAGTGAAGGCTCCTTACTTCTTTTTCTCTAGGTGTGTGTTTGTGTTTTATTGTCCAATCGATAGTCGTCTCTGCTCCTCAGGCTTGTGGCCCGACGGCTCAGACGGCACCGACATCAACGCTGTCTGCAGATCCAATGATAAGAGCCTCCTGGTTACTGGGGACGACTTTGGGAAGGTCCACCTGTTCTCACACCCCTGTTCACAGTTCAGGGTAAGATACTGTGTACTGTCCTCTCATTCAATACTGGACCAATTTTAAAAACCGTGGTTCCCATTGGTCACTCAGGGTGCTTTCACACCTGCCCTGTTTGGTTCAGTTCAGTCAAACTGAGGTTGGTTTGCCCCCTAAGTGCGGTTCGTTTGGGCAGGTGTGAACACAGCAATCACACTCAGGTGTGCACCAAAACAACCAGACCCAGACCTTCTTGAAGAGGTGGTCTCGGTCTGGTTACAAACGAACTCTAGTGCGGTTCGTTTGTGGTGAGAACGTGTTCCCACCTCAATCTGAACCAACTGCAGTCACATGACACATTGTTTGTGTTAAACATGAGCATGTTACAGTCCTGGAGGATGATTAATGTGCACCTCCTCCTGTACTGCCTTAATATGCACATTCAGCACATCCAATGCATCAAAACATTGTTTTCTAGTTGGAGCTGTGCCTTGTTTTCAAACTGTATGGTTTGACTAAAATGAACAATGACAGCAATATAGTCCACGATGACCAGCACTAAAATCAACCTGCGTAGTTGTCCCTCCATTGTGACATTAGAAAGTGTCACATTTATCTTGCAAGTGTACTCTTCTTCAACGTTTTGTTTACTTCCTGGATTTTTCCCGCATGGAAATTCTGTCGAATCAAGAGCAGCTTTCTCACACAAGGCATGTTAACTGGTCCGCTTGTAAATGCTGCCGTGAGAACATGAACCAACTCTAGGCAATTATACAACTTTGTAACAAAATTAGTCCCTGATTCGGACCAAAGCAAGACAACTCTAGGTCTGAAAGCACCTTATACACAAAAACATGGGACTAAAACTTTCATTCACAATTTATTGAAAGGCAAAGCTCTTTATTTGTTTTTCTTTCCAGGCTCCCAGCCATGTTTATGGCGGCCACAGCAGTCACGTGACCAATGTGACTTTCCTGCATGATGACAGCTACCTGGTGTCAACTGGAGGGAAGGACATGAGCGTGATTCAGTGGAGGATAGTCTGAGGAGTCGACTGAAACAGATACTGTTGGTTTCTTACTGCTGCTGGGGCCTGAACCCCAGCTGAAGCAAACTGAACTGAACTGCACTAAACTGAACCAAACCAAACTTAAATTAACTCAGACGCTAAAAAAAAAAGGTGGATCTACCTGAACTGAAGTGAATTGACAGAAGAGGAACTCAAGGTTTTTCTTCCTGATCTGAGATGAACTGATGGACGTGTTAAAGTGCGGTTGCTTGAAATACAAAAAAAATAATAATTTCTGAATATTTCACCTTTTCTTTATTCACACTACATGTACAAAAGCAAATTTTCCATGTACTGTAGCCAAGTCACCAATGAAACAAGACAAAACAAATCGGATCGAATCCAACTAAACAGAACCAAAGGCTCTGACTTTCTGACTGCATCTGTATCGTTTGGCTTTCACTGTTCTTGTATCGTGCGCACTCCTGCCACAGATAACGGACTGAAGAGGTTCCAGACTGAGTATCGCCACCGTGCTGGAGATCCAAGAGCATTGGAGCAAAAAAACTGTATGAAAAGGAAGGAAGAACATAGTGATTTTCTAATTGTTAAACTTTCTTTTGTTTTGTATTTAACAACTCAGGAAAGCACTAGTGAAGCGGGACTCCTCCCTGTTACTAACAGTGACACATCGAAACGAGCCCTGAACACATCTCACTAAAACAATAATTAGATTCAGCTGTCGTCCAACCATTGCTAACTCATTTGCATTGACTCATAGTGTATGAAATCGACCCATACAGTCTGGGCAAATGCTGAAATTGGTGGACATGATAATTAGATACAGCAAGATCCAGTCAGATGTGACGTCACCTAAACTACGATCATTTAAGGAATATCAGCATTCAGAGTTAGGAATCATTTTCTACGACATTATCTGAACATGTTCTACGTTTTTGTGCTTCCAGGTCTTTAATAAAAGACACCTTTCCTATTATTTATACATCATGAGGCAAATCCTTCACTGCCACTTTCAGTTCCTTGAGTCTTCCCCCGCAACAAATCCCCGTTTAGTCCCAGATGTGTAAATATACTGAGAGGCTTGAAATAGACACGAGCAAAATAAGGGTGCATATACAGCATTTGAAACTGTTTCATATTTTTTGGGATGCATTGTGTGTTTCCTTTGCCTTGAGGTGCAGGGAAAATGAAAAGCATGTATTGGAGATTTTTCAACAATGTGAAGCCTTTTCAAATCTGTATGTATCTGTTTCGGGAAGAGGAAGGATGAGACCATTACACTGTAACTGTTTACGTCTGATGTGCTCCTCAGTCGTGCATCATCAGTCACTGGCGAGATATTTAACTGACTGACTGACTAATGCACTGCTTCAACCTGATGAACATGCAGCAGGTGTGTTCACCTGCACAACACAACAAGCAAATCACCATTTAGTACTTACCGAAGCTTTTCGTGAACCAATGATGTCTGCTTTCAACCTTCTGAGCTGCGTTCTGTCCGTACACCTACTGTACATCACACTCCTCATCTTATGGTTAACACTAAGACAATATTACACACGTGCATGAATAAATAAGATTTCTCTGACGGGGGTTCAGCAGAGTTTTAGTATGATCATAACTGCCACTTATATCTGAGGCATGTTGGTGTTGGGTTGATGGTTGGAGTTGTCCTATCAGGAAAACCACTGAACTTTAACAGCAGTAATATGAAGTCACCACTCTACAGAGTGAATGTAACGTGATTTGTCTTACCACTAAACACTTGGGGCTGCAGAATACCATTGAACATTTAACATTTGTCTGGAAGTAAATGCAACATGAAATTCCTACGAGGCTGTGTCTTATATTTTCACCTTCATCGCTGTGTTTTTATTTTGTGGGTTTTCTTTATTTTACAGTCTTTATTTCAAGAGGAGGTCTGATCACAATCTCTAAGAGATGGCATGTGTTAAGTTTATATTTCTGCATAAAGATGCCCATAAATACCAGTAATAGTTCTAGTACTGAGAGTAAAAGAGGTTCGGGCATCTTAAAGGAATACTTCACCCACAAAATGACCATTTGTAAATCAGTCTCGTATGCCTCCTGGATAAACGGAGAATCCAAAAATGCGGAACATTCCTAATGAGTTGAAATAAACAGAGACATGTTTAACAACAGCAAAATTATATCAAAACATTTTACAAACTTGCCCACAAGTCATGGAATAATCCGAGTCTCATGTATTCAGTTGTACTTCCCAAACATATGCATTTTCACTAAAACTTTATTCAAAACACGAGTCTAAACCAGTTGTCGGCAACCTTTACTGTCAAAAGCGACATTTTGGGCCAAAAAGCTCTCAGATAATCTGCCTGGAGCAGCAAAATATATTTGAGCCTTAAAATGAAGGTAACAGTAACATCACCATAACTTATAGGTCTACATGAGCATTTTTTAATATGTTTTACCACAAGGTGGCTACTCTGTGGTGGCCTATTCATGATTGTTGGGTACTTTAACTTTGCAGGGTTGGCGGTAAAAGCAAACAACTATGTCCCGGTCTGTTAAATTCTCTATTGTCCTCCCAGACTTTTTTTTTCCGATCTGGAATCCATAGCTAGCTTAGCTCGGGGGATCCAAGACAAGCTGACACTAATGAGGTTTAAAAAAAGTAAAGAAAAAGGTGATAGGCTGTATGACGCACATTTAGTTGATTAACTGTAAAATCATTTTTTTATTCTGTGTAGACTCTTAAAAGGATTCATGGGGTTGGTGGAAAACAGGGTTACTTTTCTACAGTTTCAACTAAATTAACTCTTTCAAGGTCAAAGCAAATTATGTTTGTCAGATTATAAAAGACTTGAAGGATTTACTCAATAATGTCAGAGTTGGAACTACTTAAAAAGAGACATGCAAATTGTTACCTTATTTTTTTCAAGTTGGACCAGTGATGAATTTTTTTTTTTATTCATTGTTTTGTAAAATGATGAACATCTACAGAATGTACATGTAATTCTTTACACACAAAAAAAGAAAATGTTGGAGCTGATGGTCCTTTAAGGTTATTGTGCGATGGATTCATTGGCCATTCTCCATCTGAGATCACACTGGGCTGTATGTGGCCCATGAACTAAAATTCATTCATTCATTTATTTTTTCCACTCATGTCCATCCGCAGCAAACAAAGCCACAGTCAAAAATTATAACACACATTCCATGATCGAGAAGGAGCAGGGAGAAGAAAACAGTCTGATTTTACCTGCCTCTCTCTCAAAACACACATAAATAAGAAACAGACGATCTGACAGTTGCAGTTAATACCCAGTACCTACAGTAATTTCAGATGGAAACATCACTGATTAAACAGAAGAATCAGAAGCCAGAACAGCTCCTACATGTCAGATCCATATAGTCCAGTTATTTGTTCTTTATACATTTTCTTAAACTGAAAAATAGTTAGACGTCCCTTTAAATCATTGTCTAAAGAATTCCTCAGTTTAACACCTGCCACTGAAATACACATCTGTTTTAATGTCGTCCGTGCAAACTGGTGCTTAAAGTGAAATGTTCTTCTGTGCTCGGCTACAGATAAATAAAAGCACACATGTAGAGTAAGGAGGGTTCCAGCAGAGCCTTGGACTAAGAGGCATCTGGTATTTAAAGTGCACAATGGAATGAGTGACCAGTTAAATAAATATGAATATAAATAGCAGTGTAATCTAACTATGCGTGAGAGGGACAGAGGTGACAATGTCCTGTGTAAACTTAAGTACGGCAGAATAAGAACAGTACAGGCTTCTCATTGTCTTGTGATCTAACACATACACACACAATATTCCTTTGTCTTCACATGTTCTATATGAGATTTCCATGACAGTTTATCATCCATTATCACACCCAAGAGACACTCAATGTAAAGTCCATCTGTAGACAGTGAAACCATTTCATCCTTCTTTTGTAAGTCTTTTTTATTGAAGAAACAAAAAACAGGCCTACAATGTCCCACTTTATTTGTACATTTTTCCATCTCACATCTTAAAATAAAAGTCTGTTCATACAGTGTATTTAGTTTATAGTCCCCAGCTGTTGGGCCAATGTTGGAGGATCAACTGTATGGCTTTCCAGCTACTTGATAAAAGTATCTTTAATAAATACTTATCTGTGTTTGGGACAGTTTCAGGTACAAATAAATAGATTAAATCCATCATAATTATCTTATAAAACAATTTCATCCTTTTTTAGATTTGCAAAAAACATAAATTTAGTTGTATCCACAGAGCTCCTACAGTCCCTGTAGTCATGGGTAGAGGGGCGCCATTAGGCTGCACGTGCGCGTCTTCTCCACAGGTGGGCAGCATTGAGCCGGCCTCTCCTCCCCCTCTCCCCTCCTCGCGCGCAGCATTAGCATTTCCCCCCCAAATCTCTCCACCTCACCAAAACACTCCGAATGGGAAGAAACCATGGCATGAGGGAGGCGGCGGCTGACCACCACCGTTCACCGTCTTCTACCGAGCTCGAGCCCCGGCTGAACATGGACTTACGGATACGCAGCGGCGCGCGTGGAGAGCAGAGACAACGGAGCACAAAGCGGATGGGAGAAAACGCTCGTGTCCTCGCTTAGCGTTCCTGCAACACGACTCATCATCTAATATCTCTACAGAGGCGCATATAGGGGACGCACGGTGAAGCCTCTCAGACTGTGTATACAGAAAAACAAGCGGACTGTCGGTTGTGTTCAGCAGCCTCGCCAGTGCCATCATCTCCGGCTGGATAAAAGACGGGAGAATGAGGTAAGCGGCGGCGGCGGCGGCCAGCACCATGCGCTCTGTTTGACGCGTCATGACAGATGCGCACCGACACTCAGCCTCCAGCAAACTGCATTCATACATTCATCTTAAAACAATATACAACAATAAGAGCATCTTAAACAAGCTGTGGCTTATTTCTCCCTCTCGTTAAGACAGGATTGTGAGCACCCAGGGGCCCACCCACAGGGCCTCAGCTCCATATACGCGTCCTTTACCAACCCCAACATATACAAGGCGATTAATGTGCATCACTTGTGCCGTTTCCCTTCTGTATTAGCCCTCTATTGTCACCGCCGGACCCGCCCAGCGTGCTCAATGCAGGGTTTAAGCCAGGCTAAGGTTGTCATGGAAACGACAGCATCATGTATTTCTGCACATATGGTGCACCTGGTTGGAATAAAGCGGCGAATATGGCCTGTGCGAGCGGAATAGGATAAGTCAGGGCGCTTATATCCATCGCAGAAGGAGGAGGAGGAGGGTGTTTATTCTGGTGGTTGCCAGGCAGGTTATGAGACGCCCCCACCCCCACCACCACCCCCTTCCTCACACATACACCTACATAAGCCCACTCCATGACTGATCCACATATGCAGCCTATGGAAAAATGTCTGCTGTTTAAATCCTCATTGTATGGACAGGGGGTATTTTCAGCCTTCCCCTGCTTGTGTTGGTATGCAGTATGCACCGAGGGCCAAATCTTCTCCAGCAGCAGCAGAGTCTCTGTATTTTGTTCTATTTATGAAACCGTCCCTTTATACTCCCCCCCTGCTGCCTATAGTTTGACTCCTCTGTGCCTCCGTAGCTGCAGCCTGCATCATTTTGTTTTATGGCTTCAGATTCACTCTGACAGCTCTCCTCAGATACAGTACACTCTCTGTTTTTACTGTAGCTACCAGTGTGTGTGTGTGTGTGTGTGTGTGGCTGTCTGGGGTGTGTAGTTGTGCAGTTCCTCCCTTCAGAGAGAGGAAAGGGAATAAGGGTAGGAAGAGAGAGAGCCATAGGTGCTCTCACATCTGGATATCTTGTGTGAAGTCTCCCTCATCCACATATTTCACCCCTCTCCTGTAACCTCACACAGCTCTCAGCTCCAGTCGCTGCACTGTTTTGCTCTCCAGACTGTAAACATGTAAGATTCATATCTTCCAGTCCAGTTGGACGCACACGCCGTTTCCTCTTTTCTGCAAAGCTGTGTGCTGCTCGCGTCCCATCCTGTGTGTGTGTGTGTCGTTGCCAGAGGCAGATCTGCTCTTTGACTCAGGCCCAAAAGGGAAGTCTTAAATCTCCACAAAGCAACAACAAGGTGACCCGGCTCCTCTTTCTGCAGAGTCAAGACGAAGATGTAATTCAATGAGATAATTTGTTCAGCGTCACTGCCTCCTTTGCTGCGTTTATGTAAGGGTTATGTATGTCCACGCACGTGCTGAGAGGGGTGTGCACGTATGTGAGTGTGGCTGGGATATTTTTAGTCCAGTAACAGTGGTGGTTTGATTATGGGATGCGTTCTCTCTGTTCTCCTGTCAGACTGGCTATTGTCATTTGGTCGGTTGGATGCATGTGTGTGCATGTGAGGAACAGTGGAAGAGGGCAAAACGCGAGGCGTCCGTCCTGGACCGTTAATGCAGGATGATTTCTGAAGCTGCTTGTTGTGGTGACTCATCGTAGGAGAGGTAGAATGAGCGAGTGCAGCCAGTGGAAGGTAAAACGCTGAGTTATGCATCTCACTGCAGGCTGCTGCTGCTGCTGCTGCCCTGCGAGCTGATCAGAGAGCAACTCCTCCACGTGAGCCGGCGTCACCACGTACCGCCACAACACTCACATTCTCCAGGGTTTCACTGACGCAGCCTTTCAGGGAGAGCAGGCAGAGGCAGGGTGAAGGAAATGGACTTTGAAGTAATTAAATCACAATCAGACAGGGCCGGGGATTGTTTACAGATTTGTCGATACTAGTGCCCATATGACAGCTGAATTTATCTATGTGAGTGATTTTTATATAACAAAAGAAGCTGGAGTTCTCAAATATGAATCACAACTAGGGCTGCAACTAATTATTGATTTCATTCTCCACTAATGTGCCTGTTATTTGCACAATTAATCAGTTAACCATTCAGTCTGTAAAATGTCAAAAAGTTGTGAAAAATGCTCAGCACAATTCCACAAAACCAAAAGTGACATCTTCTGTTTGCTTTCTTTCTGTAACCAACAGCCCAAAACCCCCCAAACTCTTCATTTATTGTTATAAATGACAAAGAAAAGCAGCAAAATCTCACATTTAAGAAGCTTGAACCAGCAAATGTTTCTTGGTTTTGCTTGAAAAATGACAGAAATGATTCATCGATTATTATTGATCGACTAATCTATTAATCTAGTAATCATTGCAGTTCTAAATACATCTTAACATGGTTTAAATAGTGTAAAATCGGGCTACGCAATCGATCGAAATATTGTAATAATCCCAATATTGTCAAGTGCAGTCTCCAAATTCTGAATTGCAGCAGCTGTGTCACAACGTACCAAATAAATGAAGCATTGTAGTGCTACAGACATACTCCAGAAGGGAACATGCGTGTTTGGTGCAGACCCCAGCAACAATCACATCATCATCTTTTTTTTAGTGAATAGAAATGCTAAACTTACCATTCCCACTAAAGTCATGACTCATATCACAATGGCAATATCTGTCAAAATAATCACAGTATGATTCTTTTTGTGTATTGTGAATCCCTATTGTAAAACTGGCAACATTTAAATTTAAATCAGACACTTTCTGACCAAACAATATGTAAACAAGATGACACATCTCACCAGACGTTCAATGGTACTGTTTGGTATTTGACACCTGCGATACAGAGGGACATGCTTCTGTTAGGGAACATAAGTATTGTAGAGCATAAAGTAAAGATGCTGGGTTTTTTCCACGAGGTATACAAAGTAGGGCTGCAACAATTAGTCGACTAATCGATGACTAATCGACTATTAAAATAATCAGTGACTATTTTAGTGGTTGACTAATCGGTTTGAGTCATTTTTCATATAAAAGTACCCCAAAATACTCTTATTGCAGCTTCTCACGTTCAAATATTGGTAGCTTTACACACTCCCCATGACGGTGAACTAAAACCCTTTGGCATGAGTATGAAACAAGACATTAGATGACATAATTTTGGGGTTTGGGAGAGATAGGGCGAGATTTTTCAACATTTTAACACATTTTTCGATGAAATGATTAGTCGACTAATCGAAGAAATAATCAACAGATTAGTCGACAATGAAAAATAATCGTTAGTTTTTTGGTGCTCACTCCGACACCGCTACTGATGAGGTGTCGCTTTCTGACACCAGTTTGGCTCCGCCCACAAAAAAGTCATTGCTGTGTACAAACACAAAAATGGGCCATATAGTACTTGACTTTCAATACCCAGTGCTAAGCAAAGGTCGGTCATATCAGGTTACGCCAACATTTCCCAGTTTTAAGAGGTTATCATGTGGATGGATTACTGAACAGGCCTCTTGGGCAGAGGCCCAGGGGCCCCTTGGCATTCACTTGCAGAATATCACTCAAAGAGACACGTACAACCAGGAAGAGACTCAAAATGACCACACAGAGATACAAAACGATTACAATGTGTACGATGTCTTGCCTAATTGTAGGAAAGGTGGTTGGGCTTTCTGCATGTCTGGACCCAGGGCCCCATTGTCTCACAATCCACCAATGGGTTATCAACAATTTTTCAGCCATGCTAGCAGCTTGACCAGGATGGATGGTGATGTCTGTCTTTGGTTCAGACTAAAATATCTCAACAACTATTGAATGGTTGCCATGAATTCTTTTACAGACATTCATGGTCCCCAGAGGATGAAGCCCACTGACTCTGGTCAGCAAATTTATTTGTGCAGTACTTTGGTTTATGATCAAGTACCTGCAAAACTAACAACCCCCTCAGCCTCAGCTGTTAGCATGCTAACACACTAAAAGTAAGCTGGAAACATGGAAGGTAAATATGATATCAGCTAAACGTCAGCCTGTTTGCGCTGTCATTGTGTTGTCACAGAGCTGTTATTATGTCTGTAGACTAAAGCTAAATGAGACGAGTGACACCATGGGGTCACATTATCGTTATCTGAGGCCATATCGTTAAATACACCAAGGCTAAAGACATTTTTTCACAACTCGACACATCATTTTACCATCCATTTTTTGTGTTAAGTCAAAAGGGTATCCACTTTATTTCTATGGGATATCATCGCAAGATAAAGTAATTTATGTCAGCTTTTATTTACTAGAGCAGATTTTCAAAGGGTCCAAAGTTCATGTACCCCCTGTTAGTATGTGGTGACATTGTCTTTTAATTGGTTCTCTTGAGTCACATGCTTGGGGCTGCCTTTCACAAGCTTCTCACAACGCTCTGCTGGAATTTTGGCTCATTCCTCCTGACAGAATTCATGTTACTCAGTCAGGTTTCAATGTCCTGTGCCGAGGTGTATTTAAATATATGGTCTCAGCTGTATCTGCAGGTGGACAAAGAGCAAAAACAAGATGTGGATTAATCAATATTCATGTGAAAACGATAACACAATATTCAGACGACTGATAAATTCTGCATACATACATGCACTCGAAGAGGACTGTCTCTCTGTGGTGATGTTATAACAGGGATTTAGTTTCTTCAAAATGACAGTGTTGAAGCTGTTTTTTCTGCCTCCTGTAGATGTCAGCAGTTACTGACAGCAGTGTGTTGCATTGTGCTCTGTAAATGTGTATCTGGCCACTTCATTTCTTGACACAATTCATAACTGCAGTTTCTCTAGATCAGTGCTTCCCAAGGGGATAGAAGATAAACCTGAGGGGGTGCAAGAAGAGTCAGGGTAGGAAAACAGAACAACCCTGTGTATTACTTTATTTTTGTTTTTGCTTTTTTCACATGTGAATTGCTGAATATCCTTTTCAGGCTCCTAAAGACAATTCAGATAACACAGGGGAAAAGATCTTTCCGTAGTTAATGTGGTTGTTACCCACAGATATGTGGATGCAGTGACAGCAGGTTGCAAGTACACACTGCTTTGTTTTAAAAGGAGACAAGTCAGAAAGGCTGAGAACTACTGTCAATGATTATCTTCATTCAGTTTGAGCATTGGCTTTTCTATACAGTAAATGCAAATACCATGTGTTCCTTAGTCTCTGCTCTGCACTCACCACATACCATATACTATGTATAGCCTGCGCTAAACACCACAAACCATCATACCCAGCATCAGACTGTAATCAGGCCATTTTATAGCAGATCCCATACATCATATACAAGCTTTGTATTATTGGAGATTGGGTGTGTAATTTGACTTAATGGAGGTCAAACAGGCCGTTTCAGATGACACCAACCACACACTAATCAAGCCAGCGTCCTGTAGTTCAACCCCGTTTTAACACTGTGTGTGTACATAGGTGTAGATTTTGTGGGGGACGCACGTGACACATTCCCATCAGCAATTAGAACGTGCATTTTTCTATAACAATGAAAACATGAATGCATATGTAGATTTGTATTTTGACAAAATTTATTTTGACACAATTTAACCTTCACAGCCAGTAACAACCAGAACAACCAGTGGTTTCCCCAGGTCAGGATCACTCACTGGACCTGATTTTAGAATCAGTACAGTATTAAATATCTGGCGAAATATGCAAATATACAAGATAAGAAGTGTTTTCAAGGAGCAAAAGCAAAACCAGTGCCTAATACAGTAACAATAGGAGTAAGACAAGTACAAGAGTTACTGAAAATTAACTAAAAAAGCAGACTGCCTGATAATCAGTGTTATACTATATAACCTCAAATAGTAGCCCGGCCTATAATTGAGACAGGCCTTTAATTCCTTTCACAAATATGATCAAATTGTTTCTTTAAATCAGTATGAATATTACTTGTATAAAATTAGGCTTTGAATAACATATCCATTCTGTGTTTGATTTGATTATTGATTTGATTTATTGACACAATTGATACATAGAATTTAAAATAATAAAAACACATGTCTGCAATTGTCAGGGATGGAGCAAGAAATGGGGCTCTTATGGACTAAACGAATATAAATAACTTACTGGCCGATCGCAGATTGGACACATATTCTGACTTTATGACAGCTTCAGAAGAAGGGGGTCACCACTTATTTTTCGTAAATCTGAATTACTTACGGTCTTCTCTGGTGCTCATGGTTTCAGTAAAATGAAGTCAACCAAGCTAACAGTGTGTAGCGTCTCCATATTAACCAGTTTTAAAAGATTTTTCAATCTAAACAACTAGCTAACGTTAGCTCAAGTGGGTCGTCGACAATCCATCCAAAGAACTTCTATAAAAATTAACAGCTTGGCAACCAGACCAGGCCTCTAATTGAGACAGGCCTTTATTTGGCAAAATGTGTAGCTACACCGGGCTAGTCAAAGGGACTGGGCGTTTAATTGGGACCAGGCTTTTAATTGAAGTTTTACAGTATAATCATATCACTGATTATCAGGCGCAGTCTGCAGGTGAAGGACTCCCGTACCCTCTGTTTCATATCTGCGTCCCCCAGTGTTGAGTGTATGTTCTGTAGTTGTGAGTCAGCTGTTTCACTTCTCTCATATACATTCACACAGTTCGGCCTTGGATGTACATTAGCGTCTGCCACTAATGTTTGATGCATGTTCCTGTTGGCTATTTCCTAAAAGGCCTGCTTTGTAAAAAAAAAAAAAAAAAAGATGATTATCCTGTATTTCACTGACCTTCTAGAGTCTGTTGCATGTTTCTTAGTATTTTCTAAACCCACAAAGTCCCCTAATCTTTCAGTGGACCACAATGCTCTTTGTTTGTTTCCCACACCTCGGCCCACTGTGGCAAAGAAGCTTAATAGTCTAAGTTTGCTGTGGACAGATGGACCACCAGGTTGAGGACAAATTCTGATAACGCCACAAGGAAACCACAAATGTTACCCTGGATGAATAAAAGCCTCGGTTGCTCGAAAATAAAACGAATCATTGCATCTGCTCCTGCGGTGCGCTCAGTTTTTGAGCTGGAGAGTGCGCCCTTTTATGAAAGCCGGGCTGAATGAATGAAGCGGTGTGTTGCTGTGTGTTTCCCACTCTGTAGTTAATTGGTGATTAGGGGTTACGGCTTGCTTTTATTTTTAAATTCTGTTGCCGTAGAGTCTATTTAAAGATGAACCGTTCATGCTATAGAAAGGCGGGTTGTGGAAGCACTCCTGTTTCCTATATAGGCTAACATGTAATTTCCATCCAGTGGAAATGATTCCTTGGAGGTTGAAAGACGGCACTCCACAATCCTCAAAGCGGAGCGAGGTGACTGGTCTGCTCCGGTCACATGTTCTTCTTTCTCTCTCCCTCTCTCTTGCATTCCCTTACTCTGTTGCAACACTCCTCATCTCCCTCGCTCACTCCTTCCCTCCCACTCCTTCTGTGTCTCAGTCTTATGTTTGCTCTGCTGGCATTGTGGATCTTTTAAACATTTTTTCTGGGGATGTGAAGAAGAGGGAAAGGTTGGATTTGCTTCAGCGTCAGACAGCATGTGTACCGCTCTCTCCTCTCACACTGACACTTCCCCCTCTCCTCCATAATCTCTCCCTTTATACCTCCTTTCATCCTTCGCTTGAGGACTAGGCTGTCTTCTCCAGCGACATGTATTCCCTGGACGATTTCGGGTAAGCCAGCGCCACTCCTCATCATCACCTTTGCCTCTTTTTTAGTGTTTCTGTGCTGAGTGGTGTGAGTAAAAGGAAAATTGGCTGTGGAGTGTGCTGTAATGATAATGCTTCTCCTAGGAGTGCTGCTGTTTAAAGCCTGGCTCAGCTCTCAGACCACAGAATCTGCTGGCGTCTTCAAATTGCATTTTTGTAGGATTGTTTGCAACAAAACCTGCATTTCTTTACGTGTCATTCTCAGCGTTGTCCCAGCTCTACATGCTGTTTTATATAATAATGCAACTGTCTTAAGTTGGAGAGGAAGCGAGGAAAAACGGGAGAGGAAAATCTCCTCTAGGAGTTGCCGACTTTCTCTGGTCTGTCTCCTTCTTTTCCACCCCTCTGTCTGTGTTTTCTCTGGAGCCAGCTGTTAGCAGAGACGCCTGATTGGTTACCCTCGAGCAATCTTTCATTGGTTCAGTCTTTTTTTTTTTTTTTTTTTTCCTGGGAAGAAGGAACGAGTCCCTCGCAGTCTGTCAGTCTGTCCGCTCAGCTGCTCTCTGTCGTTCACAGGACGGATCCCATCTGACTCGTTGCATGTGTGAGAAAGAAAGGCAGGAAGAAAGGGATAGAGCGCGCTAATCTCTGAAAGGCTGCACGAGTGGGACTATCAAAAGCCAGATGATACAAGGATAGAGGGGTCTCTGTATAATATGGCCTCGGCAGATTACAGCGGGACGTGGTGATTTGTTGAAGCTCAAATACAGATGTGGAGCGCAGAGTGGGGCAGAAGAGATAACATCGGAGGTTTACGCTTGACCGCTTGCACTCTAGTAATCTACTGTAAAGTACAGTACATCACAGGGAAAACCTCTCTCACAGTGTGTCCATTATTTATCAGGTGCTGCTCATACTGACGTTCAGACTATAATACTGCAGTGTAACAAAACAAAATTTAGATTTATATTATAGCATCATTTCAAAAACACATATTTCCCTCTTACCTGTAGTGCTGTTTATCAGTCTAGATTGTTCTAGGGTGAGTTGCAGAGTGTTGGAGAGATCAGCCGTTGAGATATCTGCTTTCTATCGAATATAATGCAGCTAGATGGCACTCAGCGCCAAATAAAATACATCTGAAAAACTCAACAGCAATGTCTCTCTCCAGAAATCATGACCCAGTTACACAAGATAATCCACAGACCTTGTTGTGAGCAGTTTCATGTAGGAACTAATTTCTTCCTTCCGAACTACACCCGACAACCGTATCACTGCGCAGAAGGAAGTGTGCATCTACTCATGGACGAGAGGCTCGTGCTTATGACAGTGCAAGATGCAAACATCAATAGCGTCCTCCTCGGCTGAGCTGTAACGTTAGCTAGTGGTGCTAGGTGAACTCGCAGTGGATGCACGCGTCCTTCAATTCAGTTTTATTTGTAAAGCCCAATATCACAAATCACAATCAACATCCCGGGGCGGCTGTGGCTCAGAGGTAGAGTGGGTCGTCCACCAATCGGAAGACCAGCGGTTCGATCCTTGGTTCCTCCAATCTGCACGTGTGAGTAGCAGGTGGCACCTTGTATGGTAGCCTCGGCACAGTGTATGATGTATGTGTGTGTGAATGGGTGAATGTGACTCGTAAGTGCTTTGAGTGGTTGGATGACTAGAAAGGAGCTATACAAATGCAGGTCCATTTACCATCCATTTACCGTCCCTCTGTCCTTTGGACCCTCACAGCGGATAAGGAAAAACTCCCCAAAAAAACCTTAAACGGGGGGAAATAAAATGGTAGAAACCTCAGGAAGAGCAACTGAGGAGGGATCCCTCTTCCAGGACGGACAGACATGCAATAGATGTCGTACAGAACAGATCAACATAATAAATTAACAGTAATCCATATGACACAATGAGACAGAAAGAGAGACAGAGACAGAGAGAGATGCAGGACAGACAGTAATGACAGTCGCTACAATAATAGTATTTTGGTGGCATATATGTTAATATATGACAGTTTATATATGTGCTAATAATAATCATGTAATAGTAGCAGTAGTAGTAGGACCATGACAGCAGCGTAACCACAAGGCAAAGCTGAAATTTGAGGGAACCTGCGAGACAGTGGAGCATAAAGGCTCCCTTCTGCGCGGTGATATGGTTGGTGAGTGTAGTTGTTGCTCTCAGTGAGGACTGTGGATTATCTTGAGTAACTGGGTCATGATTTCTGGAAAAATCATGTTCCATTATATTAGAGAGAAGGCAGACATCTTTACGGCTGATATCGCCAACACTCGACATCTCACACCAAAGCAATCTTGATAAATAGCACCACAAGTAAGAGGGAAAATATGTATTTTTGATTATGGGGTGAAGTGTCCCTTTAAGTGTTGCCTCTAGCAGGTTTCTGAAATTCTGTTTAAATCTTCATCTAAACAATCCTGTTGTAATTTCTTCCTGTTTAGCTGTCATTTATTCTCGTTCTTGCCCCTCTCATCCTCCACATATTTCAGCTGACAAATCAGTAATGGCACAAATTCCAGTTAATGACACAGGATACAAGACTGTATTCAACGCTGACTGAAACTCTGTCAAATATAGACAGACTTATATTCCCTTTGTCATTTCGTACCCCTTGTATATTCGTTTGTGTCTCCTCTGAAGTCTTTTCCTCCAAAAGGAAGCGGCGTTTCCCTTTAAGGATCAGGATTAGTGACAGGACTGGAAGGTGGAGAGAGGCGGAGGAGAAGGAGAAGAAGAGGTGGGGGAAGGGTGTGCATAGAAGTGGGGGGTTGCTATCCGTATTGTACTGTATGTGTCCATGACAATTAGCCAGAGGGCATATTGGCATCGACAGAGATATGTAATGAATAAGTGATGTCGTTATGGGGGTCAACATGCTGATTTCACTCAGGGGGACTTTACTGCAGCTCGTTGTAGATGCAGTATGATACCGCTAAGTGATCTCCGTATTTAAGACGATGATTCCTAATCAGTATTTCATCAGAGAATCCTTAGTCTCATTATGTGTATTGATTCTGTATGAAACCAATATTGGAACCAGATAGCTTTGACTGTAATGGGTGATTGTACTGAACAATAAATGCCTCTACTTGCTGAGCCATTGTATCTACATTACTAATGATGTTTTTGTCTACCCGTCTAGTTTAAGATTAAATATTTTTGGAATGCAGTCGTGAAAAATATCCTGTATTCATGACATCTCTGTCCTCAGAGCTTTATAATGTGAGCTGATGAAAGTGTTCAGGATGACACTGCCCACCTTTACACTGTGGTGGTTGTGTAGATCTTCTGTGCTGTCAGGGTGAAGATGTGTGTGAGGCATCTGCGTTTTGCCAAAAAATACACTTAATACCTTTAATGAAATTCCTCCAAAGTCTTCACTACGTATATTATATGAGTCTGGACAGGCATGCATGCAAACTGTAACTGTTTTGGTTGGCCGAGACTAACAACCGTGAGGTGGTAATTCTTTGTTCTTTCATGGTTAGTTTATGATCTGATACACATTCTCCACAGCGAGAGCTTTGTAGTTAGACGGCCTGTCATGCTAATTATTGTTTTGATCTTAGAGACGTCAGCAACAATGATCGAGGTCATATCCACGTATCATACCATAATACCTGTTGTGTTTACATGCGTGTTTGTTTACAAAAGAATGTCACCAGAATTTGATGCCGAAATAAACAGCAGGCTTTTCCTGACCATTATTAGACTTGGACACAACACTGAATAAACAGAAAAACACTACACTGAGACACATTTTATTGTCATTTCTGGTCGAATTTAAAGTTCATTGCGCTTTGAATTGGTGCACTTGCATTATTATGCTATCATCATCGTAACAGTGGCATAAAGTGGTCTTAGAATGACACTAATATTGTTTATCATAATTATTTCGGGGACAATATAATGTCCAACAAAAGTAGTCATTGTGACAGGCCAAATTGTAAGTGTTACCTTAGGCACCACCAACATATTGTCACAGAATCAAAATCAAAAATACTTTCTGAAGAACTATTGGATAAAGGTTCGTGAATGAATAAAAAACATTAGACTAACTTTGAGTTTATTAAGTTATTATTTTTTTCCCCTTGTGTATGTATATACATTTGATTTATTAACACTCAGTGACACTGTTTATGTTAGGAAAAAAAAAAAAAAATCAATAGAATATTATTAATTTTTAAAAAAAGGCATCAAAAATGTGCATTATGTTACAATGTTGAACACTAGTTTGTAAAATATTTTTAAAAAATAAAAATATGTGTATTATGCTGCTTTACAATGCATAAAACTAGTATTGAAAGTTTTAGAAATACAAAAGTATGTGCACTATGCCACACTGTAAAACACTGTATGAAATAGAAATAAGAATAAAAAGTATGTATATAATGTGTAGGATAGGTTAAATATACATTCAAGAGAAAATGTAATTGAGGTGAAGTAATCACTATTAATGAGATTCTGTATGAAGATTATGAACAAACTCAATCAGCAGCCTTTAATAAAGAGGACATACAGTAACACTATTAAAAGGCGAAATGAAACATTTGTTGTATGTGTGAAAATGTGTTTAGTCCCTAAAACAAGGACATCAATCACTGTCTTAAAGTCTGAGTTACTTTGAAGCTGTTTTTTCTGAGTGATTTTTTATTTTATTTTTGAGAAATGAATCTGTAAAGACTTGAATTTAATCCCTGAGACAGACTTCTGACGTGCAGAGCTGCTGCAGCTGTGTGTACATTTATTTTTGGACAAAAAGACCATCAAAGCCACAAAAAAGTGGAGTATTTTTTAGGAAGTGTCTGAGGAAAAACAAAACAAGTTCTTAGAAAGATAAAGCGATGTCTTAGAGGCACTCCCTGGTCAAAGTTGAGATCTTCTAAATTTTCATTTCCTCTGGTTTTGCATTTAATTTTGACTTAAATTGTGCCTGTGAACGGTAAGTTTTAAATATGCTACTTCTAATGTGCACTGGTTGAATGTATTTCTTAATCACGTCTGTGTTATAAGCAACAGTCCCACCCTGGGACACAGAGAATCACATGTTTGTTGCTCAGTGCGATCACTTGCCCTGCAGCAGTTTTCGCCTGTTACCATTTTGAAATGTTAGTGAGCGGGCAGTGTCCCGTCCTCGGGGCACAGCAGAGACTCGTCTGTCACAGATCGAGCTTGTTAACATTTGCCCGGCCCGCCGCAGAAATGTCCCGCAGTCCAGCTGGGCACCCAGAGCCGCGGACGAGCCAACGGTAATTCTTCTTGGCACAGGCGTTACTGCGAGCCCCGAAAAAAAAAAAAAAAATCCCTGTTGACTGATTCTCCTGTTTGTCCAATCACTGTTGCCTGTGACCCTCATTTAACCAATCACAAGTGGCATTTTGTGCCGCAGAGTGGCCTGTCACGCCCCATGGCGGGGTGACTCTGTGTCGTGTGTGTTGTTTGCTGTCACTGTGGCATATGAGGTCAGCTATTAGAGTTGAGGGCAGTGAACCAGAGAGGGCAAAGGTCAGAGAGTAATATTCTGTCATCCTTATGCCGTCAGTCCTGGGACTCTGTGTGTGTGTGTGTGTGTGTGTGTGTGTGTGTCAGTGAGAGAGAGAGGGACAGAATTAATCTGAGTTTTGTGTGTCTTGCTCCTGATGGGTGTATTTATTGCATGTTGTGATCATATTCATCATCATATATGATCATATATTGATCGTTGCGTGAAGACGACCTGTAATTGGTTGAATAGTCGCCACTAGATTTACGGGGAACTGTGATTCCATTGTACTCCGGCTCTTTCAGGCTGTACTCAGCTGTGCTTTGAACTAAATGTTAACATCAGCATGCTAACATGCTCGCAGTGGCAATGCTAACTTAGTTTAGCATGTTTAAAGTAATAATTTCAACATTCATTCATTTTCCGTAACTGCTTATCCCGTTAGGGGTCGTGGGGATGCTGGAGCCTATCCCAGCTGTCACTGGGCAAGAGGTGGGGTACACCCTGTACAGGTCATTTAAACATCATCATTTCATTTAAAAGAATGTCTGTTAAGTCACTACCTGTCCCCAAGCGAAGTAACACAATGGTGTTTGGGCCTGTTGCCCACTGACGAAAGCATTTGTTGTTGTATTTGCAGCATTACTAACTGGGTGTCTGTGGTGACAAACGACACACGGTTAGTGATCCGCAGCAGTTTGTCTGCCAAAGAGGGTAGCCAGAGCTTAAGCAAAAGCCTCGCTCTCTAACCTAATTGTGTGAAGTGGTGTTCTGTTGGGTTCTCTGCTGGCGCTGCGAGTAAACAGCAATGACTACAGACAATGAAACTCCACTGATTAATTCCCTTTTCCACCCAAATTAGTGTGTATATGTGGGATGTTTTTTAAATGTGAGAAAACCTGTTAAAAATAGGGGATAGACATTACCAGTAGACCAGAGCAGTGTACCCTGCTCTGCTGTGGTGTGTCACATAGGATTGCAACAGTATGAGATTTTTCATGGTACGATAATCGTCTCAGAAAATATCGCAGTTTCAAGGTATTACAGAATTTATATTATTATCACTCAGAATGACCCTTAAAGGAATGAAAACAGACGGGTTATTGTTGGTTGAACATACGTTTTATTACTATAGTTGAGACTTGAAACCATTTTGTTAACGGAAGTATGTGTAAAAAGTCTCCCCTTAGAAAATAACTCAAGTAAAGGGGAGATTCCCTGTCCAGTTGCGTTTTTTTTTTTTTTTTCAATAGCATAGATAAGCAAATGTACACGGTATGATAACCCTCAACCTTAATATCATGGTATACCTTGAAAACCGCTATATATCACTGCAACCCTAGTGTCACGTTAGACATCACAAATGCGCCAGAGAACAGGTTAGTAAACAGTAGAAAGCAGCATGAAGGCCAGTGAGAATGTTACAGTGATTACTTCTTTTTATATCTCTTACTCATTCAGTCTCTCTCAAACTTAGTGCCGACTAATTCTGAACGATGTTTGAATGCTGCTTGGAAGGAGACGGACAGCATTTTGTGGCAGTGTGTCATTGCATTGCACCAGAAAAGGGGTGAAAATTTGCCCTCCTGGGTGGCTTAATTCCATCACTTCAGATCAAAGCCAGTTGGAGCTGGCATCAATAAATACCTGTAATGACTGCAAAGTCATCTGTCCCGGGAAATGAATGCCAATTGTAAACGTTCACTTTAAATATAAAAGCCAGATGTTAGTGGGTGTTAATGGGTTATGGTGCAGTGGGAGAGCGGCTATAAAAGTTTAATTAGTTTAATGAGTATGTAGTCATTAGCCAAAGTATTGGACAACATTTCGGAACTTTGACCTCATGGTGGCGCTAGATGAAGTTAGGGAATCACAAAATTACAAAATCTCAATTCTAATTCAATGATTGCAGAGAGACATCTCACTCAGTGCCACAAATCTGACCTCATGGTGGCTCAGCAGGTAAAGTCAGAGGATCAAAGTCGGAAGGATAAGTCCTCTAGTGGGAACCAACCATATACTCACTGGCCACTTTATTAGGTACACCTTGTTAGTATCAGTTTGGACCCCCTTTGCCTTCAGAACTGCCTTAATTCTTGGTGGAAACATTCCTCAGAGACTTTGGTCCATATTGACGTGATAGCATCAGACAGTCCATGATGACAAATCTCCTGTTCCACCACATCCCAAAGGTGCTCTGTTGGATTGAGATAGGTGACTGTGGAGGCCATTGGAGTACAGTGAACTCATTGTCATGTTCAAGAAACCAGTTTGAGATGATTTGAGCTTTGTGACATGGTGCGTTATCCT
>NC_065519.1:20537955-20743123 GCF_006386435.1 Epinephelus moara
GATGGAGCCATGCTTTCATGTTGTTTACACCAAATTCTGACCCTACCATCTGAATGTCGCAGCAGAAATCCAGACTCATCAGACCAGGCAACGTTTTTCCAATCTTCTGTTGTCCAGTTTTGGTGAGCCTGTGTGAATTGTAACCTCCCTTTACTGTTGTTAGCTGACAGGAGTGGCACCTGGTGTGGTCTTCTGCTGCTGTAGCCCATCTGCTTCAAGGTTCGATGTGTTGTTGGTTTAGAGATGGTCTTCTGCAGACCTTGGTTGTAACAAGTGGTTATTTGAGTTTCTATTGCCTATCTATCATCTTGAACCAGTCTGGCCCAGACTACTGCCACTGACTGGATATTTTCTCTTTATCGGGCCATCCTCTGTAAACCCTAGAGATGGTTGTGTGTGAAAATCCCAGTAGATCTGCAGTTTCTGAAATACTCAGACCAGCCTGTCTGGCACCAACAACCACACCACGTTCAAAGTCACTTAAATCACCTTCCTTCCCCATTCTGATGCTCAGTTTGAACTTCGGCAGGTCATCTTGACCATGTCTAAATGCACTGAGTTGCTGCCATGTCATTGGCTGATTAGCTATTTGCATTAATGAGCAGTTGAACAAGTGTACATAATAAAGTTGCCAGTGAGTGGAGTGTATATACCTTTTATGGCATAATTTAGTCTGTCAAATAGTTGTTGAGATATTTTGGTCCGGACCAAAGTGTTGGACTGATCAACCACAGAGCCACAGTGTTAGCGTGACTAAAAATAAACTTGTCAGTGCTCTTGAACAAACTATGTGGCTCCAGTTTTAATTAATCTGGACTACAGTCTGGACAAATTGCCTCCAGCCAGTGATAAAGCTGATGAGAAAAATGTCCCCCTGTGCTTCAAATTCTGTGTTGGAGTTAGTCAATTACTCAGTGGATGTTAATGGACATTTAGCACGCACACCTCTTCCAGTTAATGTGAGTTGTACATGTTGGTGTATATTCACCCGTGACATCGATCCTCTGAGGTTAAGGGCATCCCAGTCAATGGGAACTGGCCACAGTATGGACCGCTGGTTGTTAATACAGGCTGTGCTTAATACTGGGTGGCTATGGCAACAGCAGGCTGGAGTGGAGAGGAGGGGGGTTAACAGCAGCAAACCCCAACAACAACCCCCCACCTCCACCGCATACACACACTCTTTAAACATTAGTGTGTGTGCACGGGGGGTAGACGCTGGTTGAGACGGATATGAGGTAATCTCCCTTGGGTTAACAGTGTGACAATAGCACAGAGGTTCAATCACACACACACACACACACACACACGCTCATCTGTCAGGCAACAGGCTGGTCAATGACTTCATCTCTGCCAGTCTGTCCATCAGTCATCTCTTTGTTACTGGATGGATCATCAGAGCGGATGCAGCAGTGCAAGAATTCAGATCTGAGGGACGTTTTTTAATCTCATGCCATTTTTAAGTGTTTTTGTTTCATTGGTGCAGCAGCCGGCGCTCCTGTTCGTGATGTTTGCCGCAGGCTCCCAGCAGGAGGATTAAACTGCTTTTAATGAGTTATAGTTAAAAGGTGATGGAGCAGCACAAGAGGGAGTTTGTGTCATAGACAGACCGCTGCTGCTGCCGTTGCTGTTATTGTTTTCCTGTTTACCAAAATGGACATACATCGGCTCCAAGTGCTTCGTTACTGCCTCCCTCAGAGTGTCAGTGACTCAGGGTTGTTTTACAGCCACATCGCCGCCAGGTTTGTACCGACACTTGTGTGCGAATGTGTGTGTATGGTCATTTCTTCTTTTAGAATACGTCAGCGATGAGTGGTGGAAGTTAAATGTCAAATGCAGCAAGGAAACGAAAAGAGGTGAAAATATTTAGTGGTGAATGAAATGGTTGAGTTGTAATTGTGCATTTGTGTGATATTTTCGTCAGCGAGGTTCGACCATTGTGTGCGAAGAAAGTGTTATGATATTCCAGCAGCACAGACGGGCAGATCTTCCTCTGCTGTATTTTAATCAGAGCCTAAAATACTAATCTGTGATCTTAATCTGGCCGCAGCAAACTGTTGTTCAGACACAGAATTTAGGTTATTTTGGATTAGTTATTGTGTGCATGGATAATTTGATTTGGCGCCAAACTGCAAACAAAACAGCTCCCTGTTAGTGTGCATGAGTTAAGTGTCAGAAGTTGTGACTCTGATCTGTTTTGATCTCTCTTTTTTCCCCCTCCCGCCTGGTCGCATCTTTTCAGTCAAAGCCAGAGATGCTGCCAGAAAGATGCAGCCCACTGTGTGAACACCGAGCAGCTTCTTTATTCTAAACACTCGGCAGCCTCACACAGGGCATCTCTGAATAGCAGGGCCCTGTAAGCGCTCCATACATGTTTAATTCACACAAACACTGAAGACAGCATGGCTTCTGGCTAAAATGGCAGATCTTTCGGGCCAGTGCCCTTCTCCCTTTCTCTCTCTGTTTTCCGCTGGCAGGACGGATGATATGGAGAAGAGATGGAGGGAGGGGAGGGAGGTTTGGTCGCTGCTGCTGTCCCAGATGAGAAGTGTGGGATCAAACAGCCCTGTTGGCTGTCTTGTTATCACCAGGGAGAGGAAGAAGGGATGAGGAATGAGGTTTTATGTGTACAATATGTGCAGCTGCTGCTTAAAACTGACCACTCACTATGTGGGGCACAAGAACATGCCAGAAACCTGATGGTTGCAGCATCATGACTTTAGCCTGCTTTACTGATGTCTGCGATGGTCTGGTACAGAAAGACAATCACAGTATTTTTTTTTGTTTGTTTTTTAATATAAATTTCACGAAAAATCATTTTCATTTTTATTCATACAGCCCAAAATCATAATTTAGAACAAGACCGGAAAGGTTGTGCAATATTTCCATTGAGTCTCAATATGGATTATGCTGTGTTCACATGGAGTCAGACAGACGGTAGACGGCAAACTGGATTTAATTATGTGGAAAGAGCAGGACAGTAAAATTAGGTGAGGCTTGCAAAGAGTATTGGCAAGACAGCATTGCAGTTCACACTTAAAATATCTTAACTTGGGGCGCCCTGTAACTCACCTGGTACAGCAATCGCCCCATGTACAAAGACTTTGTCCCTGCCGCAGCGACCGAGGGCTTGATTCCAACCCACGGCCCTTTGCTTATGTCATCCCCTCTCTTCCCCTCCCCTTTTTCATGCTAATACTGTCCTATTGACTAAAGGCAAAACGCCCCAAAAATATCTTTAAAAAAAAACAAAAAAAACTCTTTTGCCATGGTTCGCAATGGAATTTACAACTGGATGTTATGTAGCTGCCTTCCAGGGAGAAAACACAGGCAATCTGAACCATTACTGAACATTACTAAGATAATTACATAAAATCTTTTAAAAAGAAGTGTTTTTAATTTAATGTATTTTATTCTTTGTAAACAATAAAGTGTCACCATCGCAACATATCGTCATGCATGTATTGTTTTACTGTCCTGCCTTTCCTTCAGACTGTTTTTCCTGTGTCGTCCCAAAGCATCAGGAAAAACTACTCAAAAAAACTCAGGGAAAGCAGCAGCAGAGGGATCTCTCTTGTAAAAAGGTGTCATATTTACAAAATAGGGAGATCCAATGATGTTTGGCTGCAAATAAGTTTTGGGCAATAGTGAATTTTTTTTTGCAATAATGTGATGAAGTGTCTTGATTTGTCAGGTATAAAATTCACTGGACAAAAACAGACATTGCTGTCCTGTTATTTTAGCTGCACACCTCTTTTCCGCTTTTTCTGAAAATGTACTAGATCACGATTAAAAAAAATAAAATAAATAAAAATACAGGCTGTTACCCATATGCCCTCATCCTCATCTAGAGTGGACAGAAATTGCGGTAATAGAAAAACAATATGGAAAAAAGGAATGACAACAACGTGTAATAGTATTACAGCAAGTGAAACTCAGTGTAATAATTTAAAGGGAAACTTTGATATTAGATTTGATGAAATTGGTTCCAGTATTGAGAGAGAGCTGCAGCCTGCAGCAGCAAAACAGGCTGCACTGTAATCATTTTGGGTGACTGTGCACTGTCAGTTTACATCCACCAAAAGTGCTTGTTTTTGCCAATGACAGGCTCAGATTTATTTTTTATTTATTATAAGTGTCTGACAAATAAATACAATGTGTTTCTGTACCTTTAGCTTGATCTGGTGTGTTTATTATTGTGTAAGTCTCTGTCTGAAGTCTTGTGAGTTGAGTCTTTGCAGTAAGACAATAACTAACAGACTGGATCACGCCAAAGGTGAAGAAAACTGTTTTATTTCTCTGTAGGCTCCTTTCCATTATGGTGTCAGGCAGTTAAAATAACAACATGAGCCTGTCAGTGGCAAAATAAGCATTTTTAGTGGACATACATTGATAGTGCACTATTGCCATGAAGGTTACGTTGCAGCCTGTTTAGCGGCTGCTGGCTGCAGTGCTCTCTCTCAGTACTGGACCAGTTTGAGTAATGGCTGTCTCCATGAGTCACTTAGACACAAAAACATGGGAAAATATGGTCCAGGTTGAAAAATACAGAAGTTTCCCTTCAACATGGATGCTGCTGACCATTTTTTGTGTTGAAAGAAATCACATTAACATGTATATCTATATATTGTTGTACATGTGAGTCACACAGTCCAGGAAATGCAGAATATAGGTCACGCATTCTCTGCCTCTGAAATAACTGTGGCGGCACTGCATACTGATACATCGTGGCATGAGATTGAGCTTTTTGCACACAACTGGGACATTTAGCTAAGAACATAAGCACATTAATGCGGTTTGCATTAATGCCATTAAGACGGCGGTACTCTGCTCTCTCCCCCTCTCTCCCTCTCTCCCATTTGGGGCTTAATTGTGGCCGTTTCTGCAGTATTACACAGTACTTTGTGTATCAGTGGGCCAGGGGTTAAATAAACACACCATGGTGCAGCACAGTTATCACAATCTGGACACCATGATGGATCAGGGATGTTGAAGCTTGGATGACATTGTGTAGATTATGAGAATCTGAACTGCTGTGCTGCTATATAATAGTCTTGTTGTGCATGGAACTGTGATGCATTAGTGGAGATATTTTAATGCCGTTAAAGCTTAGTTTGAACTCCGTTCAGTCCTCACCATTGTGGTCTTAGTCATTAATACTATAAAGGCACGTTGCTTCAATGTTCAATACTAATACCCAACATAGAAAGAACCTTACATACAGTGGAAAATCTAGAGATCTGAAGAAATCTAGATCTGCAGTCTGTGAGTGGTAGTGAGTTTTATGGTGTTTGTAGCTGAAAACCTGCAGTTTGAGTTGATGCTGCATCCAGGTACTGATTTAGTGTTTGTGGCTTTACTCTTGTTGTTGCACTGTCTCTAAAAATGTTTTTTAAAAAACACCTAAACCTAAAGGTCCAGTGTGTAGATTTCATGGGATATATTGGCAGAAATGGAATATAATTTTCTTTACTGGATAATCACCTGAAAATAAGAATAGTTATGTTTCCGTTATCATAGAATGAGCTGTTTATCTACATACAGAGCAGGTCCTCCTCCACAGAGTCCACCATGTTGTCCTACAGTAGCCCAGAATCATAGATTTGAATAATAGCTAGATACCAGACCCCAATATGACGCCTATTCATTCCTTTAGAGTTGCTCACCTGGTGCATCAACAAAAAGTTTTTTAGCTTCCAACTTATTCAGCCCACTGAATATGTGCAGTAGTCTTTCTCCCTCGGGCCCTGCCTGCAAGTTCCCGCTCAGCTCGTAGACTTTATATTGTGATGATATCACAGATATTCAAATCTCTTTTTTAGTCTTGAGGAAAGTTTTACAAATATAATAATTGGTCTTGTTTGCAGTCTGAGGTGTCCTGTCAACAGTTTGTCAGACGTGTCTTGTACAATGGTGGTCTATGGGGAAAACGCTTTTTTGGCTGCAGGGGACTTATTAGCTGAAATACTGCGAGTGACCACTGGGAAAAATTTGCCGCAAGAGTGAGCAGCTTTCCTGGCGGCCTGCCCAGCATGGACTAACCAAGCACTGGTAACAATTTGCCATTTGAAGAAATGTGCTTATTTACTTTCTTGTCAAGAGCTAGATTACAATCAGTACCATTCTCATGTCTTTAGGCCAACTAGAAATATTAGTCTATATTTAGCAGATGCCAGCAGCCAGTTAGCTTACCTTATTTTAGCTTAGCTTAGCTTAGTTTTGCTTAGCGTAAAGACATGGCAAAATTCTCACAATTTCAATGCCAACATGCTGATGATGAGCAGGTATAATATTTGCCATGTTCACCATTTTTAGGGTGTTAGCTTGCTAATATCTGCTACTTAGCAAAGTACAGCAGGGGCAAAGAATCATCAGAGTTGTTACAGTTGATCTTGATGGGAACATTAGTGTCTGTACAAAATTTCATGGCAATCTGTCCAATTGTTGTTGAGATCTTTCGGTCTGGACCATAGACTGTAGAGATGGACGATATGACAGCTCTGCAAAGTTGAAGCCAAAACATCCTGATTGCTCCCCAGTGGTCATAAAACTCGTCACCCTCCATGTCAGCAGATGTTTTCATAAAGATGGTTTCTATCATCTTAGGGAGTTTTGATCTCACTGGTGTATGTTCATGTATTTTTTCTCTGATGAGTTTGGTTTTAATTTGTTATTGATTCTAGAAAAAGGGGGGTGATGTCATGATTGGCAGCTGTGGTTGACTCAGTCAGGGGTTTGTATGGGCGGGACTTTGATACCGCAGCCCCAGCTCCTGATTAATACTATGCTTCAAATGACGCCACCGGCACAAGATAGCAGCAGCTGTACCTGTGATATTCTCGCTTCATTTTTGTGCAGTGGGAGGAAGTGTAGACACATCGTCCATCTTTATATCAGTCTAAGGTCTGAACCAAAGACATGGATCGATCAACTGGCATTACGGTCCGAAAACAAACACAAAATACAACAGAACTGAGTAATTGTTATAAATTTAATATGACATGCATGGCAAGATAGCAGGCGTAACAGGACATTAATAATAACCCTATATGTCTGTATGTGACTCTTCTTTAGTTTTAATTACCCTCTTCCATTTACAGTAGTTTAGTAGGAGTGTTACATCCCATGGAGCAACACCACTGCAATCGCTGAAATCTGGCATCCATCATGTTTCTCGCTGTTTCTTCCAAACGAGCTAACTGTGCTTAGTTTGCTCACTAACAAATGACCAGGCTTCACACTGTTTCTCAGCAATAAAGTTGGCTTGTGCTGTTTTTAGTCCCCGCAGGCTTCCTTCCCTCTGTGTGCCTGTGAACAGTACTTTCCCCATGGAGCAGATTAGAGGTCTTGTACGAGAGTTAAGTCCTGGTTAATTTAGATTTAAGACTGCAGTGAGGTAATGATCTGCCTGCCAGGCTCTGTCTCTAATCCAGGCAGTCAGACAGGCCTCTTCCCTCTGTCAGCTGGACCCCAGCAACACACACCCAAATGCACACACACACACACACACACACACACACACACACACGCATCCATACTGTATGTGCATACACCCCCACCTATGCTACACACAGGCCATGGCTCTGCCCCAAATGCCCAGTGGAGACTATAATCCTCATGGTGACAGAATAATAACATACAACTAATGAAATCCATACACAGTAATCAATCTGCATGTGTGTGTGTGTGTGTGTGGGAGGGGCAGGGGCGGGGGGCTTGTAATGCTATCTTTGTGAGGACCAATATAGACTTCGTTGTGAAGACATCTGTGCATTGTGAGGACATTTAGGTTCGACAGTGGACTGTTAAAGGTTAAGACTTGGTTTTATGATTAAAAGAATACTTCACCCACAAAATGACCGTTTGTAAATCAGTAATCATGTCGTGTTACCTTGAATTCGTCAAAAAAGCTTTCATGATGAATGATGATTGAGAGGCACATTTAACAACAGCAAAACTATATTAAACATCAGTTAACAAACTCATACAACTGGTGCAGTATGATCAAAGTCTCATTTTGTATGCTCAGTACTTCCCAAATGCTTCCCAATGCATTTTTAAATATAGAATATAAAGATTCATTTTTTAAATAGTAAGGTTTAAGTGAACATATATAGGTATTTTTAAAACTGGGTTTTTCCCTCCTTACCACACGAGCACTATTATAAATAAATCTCACTCCAAATGCAAAACACAACTGTATTGCTGTCAAGAGCATGCCAAACCAACAGGCGGCGATATAACTGTAACCCCAAAGCCACACAAAGAAGAAGATGATGGCAAATCAGAAGCCTAATAAAAAGCTATTACTGGAAGGCTATCGGGGGCAGTGACCTCTGTAGCGTATTGTAGAGTGGAAGAGTCACCATACATTTATGTGTTAACATGTACAAAGTCCTGTTAGCAAGGTTATAGCCCGCGCTATTTTTGCTTGGTCCACCATTGCACGAAATGTTGCCTCATTTGTGACGCCACACAAAGAAGATAACAGCTCACACCTTGCCATCACAAGCCAAAAACTCTGTTTTCGGGGTCCACACGTCAACTCTTAAAACAGAGTTTCTGAAAATCTTCACCCTGGATATAGAGTTTTACAAAAGGTTCATGTTCAGGGACCTAACACACAGTTTGCATGTAGACGGAAGGTCAAAACGCATAGACGAATCCATGTTTTCAAATGTACCCATGTATGTTTGGACTGTTAGGGTTTGGTATTCAGTAGTTAGGGTTAGGGGTTAGAGAGTGTATTAAGTCAATGAGGTGTACAGGTATAGAGAAACAGAGAGGTGAAGGCTACCTTCAGGAAGACATTTCAGGGTTAAGACCAATTTATTGAGGATGGCTTGCCCAACTGTGGACAAAAGCAGTGTCCCCGATTGGGAAAAGGTGGTTAAGCTTAGAGTTAAGGTGAGAGTAAGTCCCCAGGAAATGAATGTATTAGAGCTGGGCGGAAGGATGATGCCAGTGCCATCACTAGTGGCAGTCAGTCAACAATCACTGAGCCCACCATCACGACTTCATCCTCCTATTTCAAGGGTGCAGGTTTGCAGTGGCACTAATGGCGTTCATTGAGTGCATAAAAAGTAACAATTCTGATTTATCTACCAGATGAACTGTAGCCTGCCAGATGAGCAAAGTGAAACCCTTCTTTAGTGACCAAGTGTGTGGCCACCATTACTGTATCTGTATTACATTACATGACTACATTACTATATCTCTTCACATGTGCTTGGTTGACTGACATTATTTACTATTATTTAAATATCAAGTAAGCCCAAGTAGGTTATGATTAACTTACAAAAACTTTACATGCAATAGTCCACCTTCTCCCCTTTCTCTGTCCGTCTCTCTCAAACACACACATGTTGTGGTGCTCCGTCCTTGTCTCAGTCCTCAAAATTGTGCTACAGTAATGCATAAAGCTGGCGGTTTGCAAGTCAGATTTGGTAGTTGATTAAAAACCCCACCACAAACCCCTAAAAATGATGTCATCCTGCATCACAGTGTTTCACTGTGGACATCATTTAACCCTAGATTGTGTGTAAATCTATGTAATTTCCCCAAAGTGACCAAAGTAAACATGTTTGTGTGTGTGAATGTGTGTGGCTGTCTGTTTCTGTTGCCCTAAGATGGCCCTGCACTAAAAATACCAGTGACTGTTATTTTGGGTGTTCATACAGTATGGGTACTATAATATACTGTGTGTGGGTGTATAATTATGTCCCTGTGTTCCTGTTTGAAAAAGGAGTGGCAGGACATCACAGAGGCCTCAGTCTCAGCAAGATGAGCCTCTGAATTGAAGTAAAACTTGAACGTGTGTTTGTGCTTTACATTTCACAGAAGTTTGTAAGATTATTGGGCCTGTTTACATCTCCCATTAGAACATGCTTCTTAAACAGATTAGAGGGTCTCTCTCTCTCTTCACCCCAGACAGCCATAACTCAGATATGGCAGCATATTGCTCTGTTGCCATCGTTTGTTTACCAAACCTCAGATTGAGCTGTAAACCCTCCCTGACACTGACTGCACGTCTCTATTATCTACAGTACCGACCAGGGATGCATAAAACTGTGTAATTATCACTCCTGCTGCACAGGAAGCCTCTCTGGATGCCTCCGTCTCTCTCAGCCGGCTCTCATTGTGCAGGAGGTTATGATTTTTTTAAGTGAGTTAATTAGCATGAAATGAATTGATTAATTGGGTCTGTGAAGGTGTCACCAGCTGTGCAGATCGACGGCTGCACCTCTAAGATGCAGCAAATAATCAGGATTAATTTTTGGCTTCGTCTGTACCTCTGATTTGACGGTTGGAAAATTAACCTGGATTTCCTGTTGGTGTCAATCAAACGATCAGGTCTCCTCTCATTATTTTAGGCAACAGTGTTGCCCTTATTAGTCAGCTGAGTTGAAGCATGAGTGACAGAGGCATGGTGCCCCTTATAATTAACAAGATTTATATGCAGGTGATGCCTTTATATGCATATTATTTGAAGCGAAAAGGTTTGGTTCTGGGAGGATTTTTATGTTTTCCTACTCTGATTCAGCGCCAGAGGAACTCAGGAAATACTTTTTTTCTGTTTTCGCATGCAGTTTGTAAATTAAACAGCTAAACTGTCCTAGTTTAGCTGTGTGTCTACTATTTTATTCTGTTGTTATAATAAAGTAGCAGCTGTGTTAGGAAAATGCAGCTTTCTCCAGCTCTGTGGGTTTCGTACTGTGCACTCATCAAAGCATTCTTTCTTGAAAAATAGCTATCGCAAGTACAAATACAAAAATCCTCTTGTGAAACTTTTCTGCTGCTGTGGCTACAAGCAGGAAGTGGATTTGAGAGGTTATGTCTTTAATAATAGAGAAAATGATCAACTAGGGGATACAGAAATGGTTTAAGTTGCATGACTGATGTTCTCAGTCAGGTGTTCCTGTTGCATGTGGCTTTCCATCTTTGTTTCCCCTCATTTCCTGCCACCTCTCCACTGTCATATAAAGTGATAAAATTCCCCCCTGAATACTGTTTAGAAGAACATACAAGTGACAGTGTGCAGTTTTTTACATCAGCTTTTCATCTTTGGAAGAGTAATTGACCTTTGGGTGTAGCCTGAACATGACTGTACAGGAGCTAAGCTAAGCTAGCTGCACAGCTGAGGGAAAATTTAAAGGGTAAGTTTGGTATTTTCAACTTTGACCCTATTTTACATGTTTTTGTGTCTAAGTAACTAATGGGATATGAATTTTTTAAAACCAGTTTAGTATGAAAAGAGACTGAAATAGGTTGTAATGTTTCCATGGGGGCATGTTTGCAACATCACTGTGCGTCCACTAAAAGTGTTTTTTTTTTTTTTTTTTTTTTTTTTTTTTCTCACTGACAGGCCCAAATTATTATTATAGTGTCTGACAACATTGTGGAAAGGATTCCTACAGAGATAGACCTATATATTAAAGAGTAAGATCCTTTTTGTTTAACCAGAAACAGTCTCGAAACTGCTATCGCCAAACCCACCAGACTCCATTTGAATAAACAGTAATTTTATCCTTGTAAAGCACACTTTATTCAGAGTCAACAGAAACACAATAAAACTCACAAAACCCAATTTGTCTGTCTTTCTGCTGTTCCAACATTCATCAACTCTTGTTTGGTTGAAATAAACCCTAAATTCACCGAGTTAGATGTGAAAATATGCTGGCTCTGTACACGCTAAAATTACTGTTTATTTGAATGGAATCTGGTGGGTTTGGCGATGGCGATTTATAGGCTGTTTCTGGTAGAACAAAGAGGATCTTAACCTTTAACAAAAAGGTCTGTCTCTGTAGAGATACTTTCCATAATGTTGTCAGACACTTATAATAACAATCTGAGCCTGTCAGATTGCAAAAACAAGCACTTATAGTGGATGTAAACAGTGCGAACGTGGCCAGAGTTGTTACATTGCAGCCTGTTTTGTGGCTGGAGCAGTTTCACCAATTGTTGATCCCATTAGTCACTTAAACATAAAAACATGATAAAATAGGGTCCAGGTTGTTACCCTTAAACGACTCATACTCATCACTGCCTTTGTCGTTAAACATACTGCACCACTTGTGTATCAGTGGCTCTGCAACCCTGTGCTGATGGGGCTCTGCTCTGCGGCTTTGGTATCCTTTGGTAGTGTTTTAACATTTAGTCCTCGTCACGGAAACAAAGGCCCAGCAATTCTAAACTGCTGTCATGAGCGGGCCGCGCAGGGCCGTGTTGAATGACTCATCATTTGTTCGGGTCTGTTCGGGTGCCTTCCACTGTGAACCAGCAGGATGAAACAATTACCCCGGCAACAAAAGCTAATTGCCATGATAACAGAAGCTCTGCCCTCGGGTGCTACCCAGAGAGAACGCAACACACACACCCCATCACCCCAACCCACTCCCTCCATATGCCAAGGAAACACTTTCCCAGCCTGAATACAACCAGTGATCTAATCAGGATGCTGACGAATCTCACAGGAACACACAACTGCTGTTCCTAAATACGCAAACCCAACATGTATACAGTCGTTTTTCATCAGGTTCAGGCATCAGTTCTTCCTGCGCTGAGATGTCTGCTAATGGACTGAAACACACAGCCGTGACACTGTGTGTGTGTGTGTGTGTGTGTGTGTGTGTGTGTGTGTGTGTGTGTGTGTGTGTGTGTTCATGTATAGGATTTGTGTGTAGGAGGGAGGGGGGGGCACATATGCCTAACCATGTGTGCAGGGAAGTGCTTTGCTTAATTCAAAAGCCTGGGAATGTGGCCTCCTTTTCACCGCTCGCCTTATGAGGCTTATTTGACATGAGGAAGCGCTCAGTGTGGCAGAAGCCTTCATATCCTCTCTGCTCTTGTTTTCCTCTCGGCCGTCTATTCATCTCCTTCTCTCTCTGTACTCCTCATCTTTTTTTTCCCTCCTCAACCCTCTCAGGCTGCTTTTTGAGGTGAATATTATTCAGTCTCCGCTGAGAAATCTGCTTAGTCCAGCAAAAACAGGGTGAAATGCTCAGGCAGTGACTGTTGGCTGAATCAAGTCAAGCTGATACTGTTTAAGAACCAGAATACATGTGTTTCCTCTGCACTAATACAAATATATTGCCAGCTAATAGCAAAGGAAACATTTTAAATATTTGTGCTCTCGTTTGCCTGTCAATGTGGTGTGAGAAACGCTCAGTATTTCTTTCTTTATTCATGAGCTGGTAGTGGGGAAGTGCTTATGCATTTTTAAAGATGTAGTCTATAGAATACACAGGAGGGAAAATACCAGCAGGCTGAAACCTTCAGAGGATTGGAGCGGCCTGAAGAGAGAAACTGCCCAAATGTCAGCTGTTCATTCTAGCTCTCTGTTCCTCAGGGAAACTGCTCAGAACGGCTTCAATCAATATTTTTATATTGACAAAAGTTCATGTGACTATTTATGTGAAAGGGGTCACATGTAGTGATGAACCACAGAGAAATATAACCTGACTCTGCAGTTTCCTGCAGCTTGACGGAGCATTTTTGCATCTTTGAGCTCCTTGTTTATGTTTTATTGTTTATAACTTACCATAAAACTTCAATGTTATTATTATTCTATTATTTGTCTGAATCACTGAACTCAACCGGCTTATATTTGTGACAGGCCTTTAATTCCTTACACACAAAACTGTCACAAAAGATGGGAAATACAACACTCACAACTAATTTTTATGAAAAACCCTTTTGATTCTTTTGATGGGTGTACCCTTACAAACTAAGGGCATACGATATATCATATAATTTACCTGGCATTTTGGGAATCAATACATATTCTGACTTGACCGCTTTGTTTCTCTTGACTATCAGGCTGGTAAATCTGAATGAATTACTGTATTCTCTGGCGCTCATGGTTTCAGTAAAATGTACCTATACAAAGAAATCCACACACACATCCAAACCAAAAAACGGGCAGGTGCTGCCTTGTTTATTCACTGTGTCCATGGAAACACAGCCGTGTCTGTTTACTTTTCTGATAACAACATCACTGCATAATTTAGAGGGTAACACAAGCTTAATATTTGGTTATTTTCAGTGCTATGTATATATGCATTTAAAGAACTACTGTGCTTTTCTTTTACACCTAATTTAGTCATGGATGTCTGGATTTGGTTCAGTTAACTGTAACTGTGAGGTCAGTGGGAGGCAGAGCTGTTGTGCAGGCTGTGATGTACAGGTGTAGGAGCAGCTCTGCACAGGGGTGTGCGTTCAGTCGCCATCATTCTTGCCTTGCTTTCGGTGATGTCAAGTTAGCGCTGGCCAGCACTGTCAGTCAGTGGTAGACATTTTGGCTGCCTGCTCCAAAAGCCATGAAAAACACTTTGCTGGTGTGATCAAATTATGTTTTAGAAATTCTGCATTTCATATTTTAGAAAACAGATTTGGGATAGTAGTCTGGACACAAATATTTTTCCATATTCTCTTTTACTTTTTTTCTATACTTATTCAGACCTGGAAATTACTAAAATCAAATTCCATACTTTTCCATACTGTGTATAATGAACAAGGATGAATCATACACAGTCAATATATCATCAACTTAAGTCCAATTAGCAACAATCATTTTGGCTTATGAAGCTTATCACTTAAAAATGTCTCTTCTTTGTGATTAATATATTCTAAAATAATGTTTTCTTTAGTCTGACCTTCAGTTCTTCCTGTTTTCCTGCTCTGAACATCAGTTTGATTCATCACATTATTTTAATGTCACTGATTGTGATTTTCAGCAATAGCTGACCTTTTTCAGATGAAGCCGTATCGCCTGCTGTCACTTCATCATAAACACATACTCACTCTGTTTTCTCTGTCATCTCTCTACTCTACTTATACACCTAAAAATTTGTCAAGTATGGAGCATTTGAGCAAAGTGGGTCTCTTTCTTCTTCTTTTTTTTGGTTGGTAGTAGCAGCTGTGATGTTGAGCAGCTATCATGTGCCTCATTGTGCCTTGTCTCCTCTTTGTCATGTGACCCAGAGAGAGTACGCCACCCTCAGTAATCAGATCACACACACAAGCATTTAGCACACTGTCAGAAGTGGGAGAAATTAGCTGAGCTGCTCTGTGAAGATCTGGCTTAGCGTTTACTGCAACCAAAGAAACAAGAAATCGTCTTCTTTTTTTGCTCTCCATCCCATGATGTGTCAATTGAGCAACGTACTGTATGTGGAGGAGGAACAGACGAGACGCCCGCTTTATTTCTGACTGCTCCGAGAGAACTGAAACCGTCAGCTTCAAGCTGGAGGCGCTCCATCCCTCTGGCCCAAACTGCTCCAGAAATAGGGCCTGTTTTTGTAAGAAGATCCATCACAGAGGCGCAGCCACTTCACTCCTCCCCTCCCCGCCTTCTTGCAGTGAGCCTCTGGTGGTCTGTCGGATCTCTGAAGTGGAGAGAAGTGTCAGTTATGTGATTAGAGAGTCTGTTAAACTTATTTAGAGATGTAGGAAACATGATGTCTGTAGTTATCCCTTATGGTTTTACATGCAGAATGGGAGGTTCTTCTCAAATGTCGAGGCAGTGAACTTTTCAGATCTCTATATCCTGCAGTTATCAGTGATGAAATGATGATTTGTTTTTGTTATTCCTGATATATAAGGAGTAAGATGACATTTGCAGGAGGTTAAGGATGAATCTTTGCGTCTGAGTCTGTCCAACAGGATTGTATCCGGAGTGACTCGTCAGATCAGATTCTGTGCTATATCTGAATGTATTTGAGGAACGTTGCTTTCACATCTGCTTGTGTAAAAGACAAATGTGTTTCCTGTTTGATCTTCAAGTTCCTGTTTGTCCCTGGGTGGAGGATATTTATTGTGTAACCATTTTCCAGCCGTCAGCATCTACATCCAGACTTACTTTTTGTCTTACTGTGTTTAACCATTCACAAAATGTCTCTGCGCTGGAATCACTGTCACGAATAAATTGTGTTGTGATCTCTCTGATATGATATTGCTGCTGGTTAACTCGGCAGCAGTTGTGCAGTGGGGAATGATGGATATTTGACACAGGGAGGGTGGTTGTAATCGTGGGAGTTGTTGCTGAAATCCATCTGTCAAGTGAGCTTTAAAGGCTTCTCCCAGAGGGAAGACATGATGTTGCCGTGCAGTTTATTCTCAGACCTTCTGATATTGTTGCCTGGAAATAAACATCTTTATGTCATGTGTCAGACAGGTGATACTTATGATGAAAAAGAGTTTTAGATCAGAGAAAAATCTCATATGCTGCCTTGCTTGCCAGATGCCTAATTTAACTTAAATGGAAAGACACACGCCCACCAAACTTTTTTAATTAGAGAAAACAAAATACTTATTAAGGGACTCCATAAAGACTTTTTATGAAGTATAGAATCCCTCTCTTAACCATGTTAAAAAGAAAATCCATTGCCAGCTTTTCCGTAAAAAGGATAAAGGCAGAATTAAGGGGGATTTATATTTGTGTGGCAGACCATACGCCGTAGCCTACGCATATGGCCTACGCCGTGGTAAGAATTTACACTTGTGCGGTGGTGTGTCTGTGTCTCTCTGCAGTTACACCTCCAAAACACTAGTCGGCGGCGGAGGTTTCTGTGAAGCGCTGTAAAATTTAGTTGATTCAAAACACAAGTACACAAATCAGCTTCGCTATAACTCACAGTATTCAAAGACAAACACTTTAGCAAACAGAAGGTCTAGGATTTAGGGGATATAATGGCAGAAATGGAGTTTAACACAATAAGTATGTTTTCTTTAGTGTATAATCACCTGAAAATAAGAATCATTTTGTTTTTACTACCGAAAGTGGGATTTATACTTGTCCATCAGCTCTATGTAAAGCCTGCGCTGTAGCCTACACACATGGCCCACGCAGTTCAGAGCATTTATACTTGTGCGTTGGTGTGTCTGTGTCTCTCTGCAGTTACACCTCCAAAACAATGGTGGCTTTCTGTGAAGTGCTGTAAAGTTTAGTTGATTCAAAACAGACACAAAACACACATTAAACATGGCTTAATAGCGACAATTTCAAACACAAGTACAAAAATCAGCTTCACTATAACTCGCAGCATTCACAGACAAACACTTGTCTTTATCTGGACACATTTTCCCCACAAATACAACATGCTAACATTATTAGCACAAGCCTATGGCATTTTACATTGTATAAATTAGCATAGTAGCTAGCAAACTTTTCCCCTACTCATATGAGGCCAGGGACAACAGCAACATTTAACAAAGGTAAGGTTACAAAATTTGGCTCCATTACAACTCACAAGGTTCACTGACAAAACAACTGTCTTATACCAAACACGTTTTCCAAACAAATACAACATGGTAACGTTATTAGCACAAGCCTATGGCATTTTGCATTGTATAAATTAGTTTAAAAAAGAAAAGAAAAATGGAGATGGACGTAGTTTGATATCCAGCCCTCACACTGTTATTGTGTTTCATTTTGAATTCCTTCCATGTGAATTTTAGGGGAATTCATCCAAATTGCACTTTATTATTTTTGCCAGACTAACTCTCAGGTATGCAGGGTTTAAGTGAAGCCAGTAGAATCTCATCACTATGTCATCGCTGCTGAGTTATTTGAGGCCGTTCAGACGACCCCAGGGGAACCGGAGAGCAGACGATGGCAGGAAAAGTGAGAGGAACCCGGCTGGGACTGAACCATGTGTTTGAGCGGTCCGGGGGGGGTCTCTCAGGTGTCACGCTGTGTTCCTCCTGCAGAGCGGCACCTCGAAGGAAAGGTTGTCAGAGGAGGAAGGGGGGCGGTCACATGTTGGCATTTGAATGTTACTGCCGTCCTCAGGGCCTGAAACAAGTCCCAGTCCTCGTTAACTGCTGTGAAAGACAACCTCATGTATCTGCTTCGTCGTTATATTATTTCTGCCATTTTTATTGTGAATGTAATTGTGCTAAATTGCTGGAGGTTTAATATTACGCCATATAATCTCATTCACCTCTGGCTCTGCGTTGAAAAGTCAAGGTAACAGAACAATTAATCACACTTTTGGCTCTTGTCACCATTTCTGGCTTTTTTCATACCTTCGTAATTTAAACAGCTTTGAGCTGCTGGAACACCTCTCTAACAGGGTCATGCATATCTCCAGTGTGTCATTCCAACGTCTCAACTGTTATTATTTAGCAGAAGTTAATGTTTTAATGGTTTTAAGATGTGACTGCAAGGCACGATCATGTGCACTCCATACTGAATATCTTGAAACTTTGTCAAGGAGGAGAAAACGGTTACAGGTTATATGAAACTAGATTTTAAAGCTGCAACAGTTACTCAATCAAATTGTTAATTGAAGGGGTGAATGAAATATCAAGTTTGAAGACATCATTTTGGGCTCTGGGAAGATGTGATGGGTGTTTTTCCACTACTTTCACATTGGATGCATAATAATCAGCAGATAATTAAAGTAATTTGCCGTAAATTATAAAGCTGCACTCTTACACCTCTCCCTCACAGGATGCGATGTGAACAATCGAACATCAGATTGTTTCAGCTTTTACCAATGAAGACGTCCTGACCTAATCTGTGCATCAGCAAACAGGCTAAGTGCCACCCCGGCTCTATTTTTGCAAAGCTTTGCGCACCTCCAGCCTATTTTCAGAGGTACAGCAGGCTGTTGCTTAGGCTCAGTCAGAACTCGAAAGGGTGTTGTTGTCATGCGTAGTATATCTGAACAGGTTTTCATGCTCCATCCACCAGGGTTTGCTGTATGTTAGTCCGCCTCTTTTTTCCACCCAATCCTAGTTACTTTTGCTGCTGTAGTGGCCATGTCATGCTAATATGAACCACTGCAGTGATAAAAGGAACACTTCACTCCCTGAATGACCTTTTTTTTTCAGTTAATCAACAAATTACTGAATTTGTGAAGAAAACTTTGTCTCACATGTCTCCACAATGAACGAAGAATCCAAAAACTAAAAAAATTCTTCGTGAATTGCAGTAGTGGGCCCCTTGCCCACATTTAACCACATTAAAACTATATCAAAACATCCATTTTCCTAGTGTAAAACAACTCCTGCAGTATAATCCAAGTCTCATTTATTCAGTCTCAGTGCCTCCCAAACTCATGCATTTTCACTAAAACCTTACTATTTAAAGCACTTGCACATCTGAGTGCCAGGGCAAGTGTGCTCGTGTTTATGCAAAGATGTTTCAAATATTGAGGTTTTAGCAAAAATGCATGTGTTGTAGAAGTACTGAGCATATGATTGGACAAATGAGACTTGAATTACACTGTACAAGTTGTGTGAGAGCTTGTAAACAGATGCTTTCATACTGTTTTAAACGTGGACCCCTTTTACTCCAATTCAAGAAGTTTTCTCTGTTTTTGGATTCTTCGTTCAACATAGAGGTATGTGAGTATAACAGAGTTTTCTTTACATATTCATTTTGTACAGGAAACATCCTTAAAGGCTCTGGCACACCTTGACGGTCAGCGAGCGCATCAACAATGCTCTTTAGTTTGCTTTTCTTGGCCCTCACACCTTCAGACTGCTAATGTGAGTCTCAGTGCCAGAGAGCCGGTCCCTGAGGTGCTGAAAGTGAAAATTAGAGAAGCGTTTAGTGACTTCACAGGTTCTGCGAGTTAACCTCACCTCCGCCAGTCCTCATCCCCTCGCCACCTGCTGTTATGTGTTTCCACCTTCAGACACATATGGTGCTAAGGTCATAACAGTAGTCACACACACAACACACATGGATCCTTATTTTGCAAGCTGTATCTCTTGTGATGTGATTTATGATTTGTCGAAGCCACATAAGTCATTGGCCACATGTCTCGTTTTATGAATGAATTCCCTTTCAGCTGCATGGTTGTGAACGTGATTATTTTATGCGTCCTAGTAGCTTTGTGATGTTCGACTTTTCATTTGCTTTTCACCAAACGAGCCTCCAGCTGGTGATACACTTGCTGATCAAACACTTGCGTTTTTAGCACACTGTATCATTAACCAACATATCACGCACACCCCTCAAAACACTTCTTCATGCGCTGTAATGGTGCGACCACACCACAGTAAAGGCCAGGAGGGAGAGGGGAATTTTCCAGGGTTCGGTTTTACGTTGAGGTCTTGTTTATAGCCTTCAGAAATGGCACCCACCCTCTTCTCAGCACACACACTGTCAGATATCTACAGTGGCAGTGTGTTATTCCTAATGTGGTAACTGCAGAGAGGTGTGGCTCCCCAGTGCCCCCTCAGCTAACCAGATAATTACACAGTAACTCTGTTGCACTGGTTTCACTTTAGTGACCACCAGCACATTTTCACCGTGCTGCTCAGCAGTAACAGTATGAGAGTTAACGGTGCAGGGAAGCATCTCTATAATCTAATACTCTCCACTGTTCTAGGGAAGAGTTTAATGATACCAATGCTATTATCAGTTCTGATTTTTGATCAGTTTTCTGTGTTGAGTTTTTTAGCATCAATGCAACGATTTTATTCTCACTGTTTCTGAACACAGTGTAGAAATTAATTTGAAATAAGTCATGCATGTGACTTAGCATGGTGCTGACAGTGGTGGGCAGAGTACTGACAATCTATACTCAAGTTAAAGTAAAAATTATCAATTGAGAAACGCACTAGAGTAAAACTTTGCACATAAAAAACTGCACTTGTTGATGAAACTTGTTTTTAATGAAGTAGAGTAGATATCAAAGAAAGACGGACAGCCTATACAGTTGAGATATGAACAATCTCCCACTCCTTCTCTTCCGCTCACCCCCCCTTCCTTACTGTAACATCAAATATTAATGTTAAACATGAAAAATTAATGTAGCTTTAATTAACGTTAGCTAGCGAGCTACTTTTTCCCTTACAGTATAGGCAACTTTCCTTAATGTGTTTCTTCCAGGCAGTTGCAACCTTGCATCTGCAGTAGTTACTCCTCATGTGCTCTCACTTCCACACTCAATCCCCTCATTTAGAGCAGACTAATAACGAAGGTGTAAATAGCAAATGTAGCAAAGTATGAATACTTGAGTAAAGAGTAGAAGTAGAATTTCAAAAAAGGAGCATAAAGTGTTTGATCCTTTAAAAAAAAAATTCATGTGTTACTTGTTATGGGTCATGTTACTATAACAGGATATTTACCATCAGTATTGGACTTGATGCTCCGTTGTGAAGCAGTGGAACTTGGGTGCAGAGTGTCAAACACATGGCATTCCTGGAGTTTAAGCTCATGTTGTGTGGGCAGATTTCTTAGCAGATTGCTGCTGTGTCAGCACTTACTTAAAATGATCATTTTAGAGACATTACAAGCAGCACTGTTGTCGTCTTTCTTGGTGAAATGAAGCCACGCTCTGGACCGTTCCTTCCTCTCCACCATGACTCCTTCTGCTTGCAAGTTTCCAGGAGTGTAGATGCATGAGTTTGGTGTCATTGTCTGTTTTGCTCTCTGCAGCTGTCAGATAAATGTGCAGGCATCAATGAAAAGAGTCGATCAGCTCTGAGGCAAACGATGCTGATGGATTGGACAGTTTGGAGCTGGCTCTCAAATGAAACTCATCTTGTCCCATCTATTGACTGTTAGGAACTGAATCCCACTTTCCACCTAGAGCAACCTCTTCGGTCTTGCCCCAAACTAAACAAGCTCTGGTCAGATGTTTTAAGTGCTTTTCAGAAGTACACAACTGTGATATTACACCAGACCCACGCACTGCCATCCTGGGTGGAACACAACATCTGTTAGCCCTGTCCCACTTGCAACAGAAGACAATACAATGCGGCATGGTTGTGGCAAAAAGGAATATTTTAACTGTTTGGAAAACTGGGGATGTGCCTTCTTTGAAGACCTGGTTGGCAGAAATCACCAACTTGTTACACATGGAGAGACTTAGATACAGAGATTGTTAGATTGTTGATCGCTATGGAAATGATTTATCTTTGTTAACATGACAAGGTGTTTAAATTATCTCAGAAATCATCAATCAAAACTATATGTTTCAGCTTCTATAATAAATTAAGTTAACCACTGTATGCCCCTTTCCACAAACAACAGAACATTGTCACAATGTTTAACTGGACTCCTCTTACGTTCCCTTTTCTTTCTGTCTTCCTTCAGTGAACAGAGTATCTGTCAGGCGCGGGCCTCAGTGATGGTCTACGATGATGCCAGTAAGAAGTGGGTGCCCATCAAGCCTGGGCAGCAGGGCTTCAGCCGCATCAACATCTACCACAACACTGCCAACAACACCTTCAGAGTGGTGGGCGTCAAACTGCAGGACCAGCAGGTGAGAGGCTCAGGGAAATAATCAGCATCACACTCTCGGTGATGAGAGGACGTTTCTGATGCTTTGGCTTCAGAGCTCCATTCTCTAGCTGATGTGATGTTTCTGTATGTGTTGTTTTCAAGCACTTTCATGTCAGTAAGTGCGAAGTTGGATATGTCAGAGCTTTCAGAAGTACCTCAGTTTCTCAGTTGGTAATTAAGTAATGATGATAACTCTATACTACATCAGTCAATCAGTGTGCAGGACCCTCAGTAGCTCTGCAGGTAGAGCAGGCGATCTATGTACACAGGCTAAGCCCTTGCTACAGCAGCTGCAGGGTCAATCCCAGCCAATTGTCCTTTGCTGCATGTCATCTCCTCTCCTTTCCCCCGTTAACACTTGAACTGTCCTATCAAAGAAAGGCCAAAAAAAAAAAATCAATGTGTCATTAGCAACAGAAAAAAACAGTGGATGTTGTCACACGTTTTCCATTTTAGAAAATATTAGCGTTACATTTATGCTGTTATATACGTTTTTTTTGTTTGTTTTTTACTTCAAAGAAGAGTTGTTTTGAAGAATACTTTCCTATATTTGCAATAAAATATATGTACTTCTGCTCCGTAATATTGGGCTACACACATCTAGCTTCGTTTATAGATCCACTTACCTATAAATAATGTTTATGCTCAGCTCACACACAACTTTGATTGTCCCTGAGCAAGAAACTTCTGATTTGGCCATCGCTATCTTGGTTGTTTGGAGTCTGAAGTTTTTATATTTAGGTGAGAGGCTGACGCTGTGAGGAGCGAGGGGTGGATCTGACTGAGAGGCCGAGGACACTATCCACAGACAGCCTGTCACTCAAAGCGCCCTGCCCTTAAACGGTTTAGTTAATAAAAATTCACTTCCTGTTCAGTTATTATAAATGTTGAAATTAGCTATAGAGACCAAAGCCTTTTTGGCACCAGACTGTAAACATGTTTATTTCTGCTGTAAGGTTGGGCATTTTAGTATGGATGTCTGTGAGGATTGACTCACTTCCGGAGCCAGCCTCAAGTGGCCGCTCAAAGAACTGCAGTTTTTGGCACTTTGGCATTGGCTTCATTTTTCAGCCCTGTAGGTTGCTGCTTGCTACTAGTCAATCATAACACTGCAGACTGAATGAAGGTGTGGCCCTACTTCCTCCACTACCTCACTTCAATTGGCTACAGCTCAGGATCAGGGCAGAAGATCAAACGCCTTCGTCTCCCTTCAGAAGAGACACATGCACATCCCTGACCTAACGTCCAGACCTTGTTTGCCTTTCAAATGACCTGAGCAACAGTCATGTTATGCGCTTCCTGCTTTGTCAGCCCAGAACATTGACATTTTATTACAGAGGACCTGTTTGAACATAATACATTTGATGTAATAGATTACATCTAATGAAGTTACTCAAGAAGTGTTTGACAAGATACTTTTTTACTCTTACTCAAACAGTTATTTTTATGAGTCCTATTATTTCTACTTGAGTCAATATAATAACTAAGTAACAATAGTTTTACTGCCGCTTCTGTTCTGCTCTGCTCACCACTGGTTTTGCCCTTTTTAAAATGCAGTCTTTTTTTTAGCTTGATTTACAATTAATGCCTTTTAGGAATTTGTCAGTGCAAAAATTAGTGTTCCTTCTACTTTTAAGATGGATTGAATGTAATATTGTTGAATATGTGACATGATCATCTCAAAATAAACACAGAATAAACCTGATGCTGATTTTTAGTGTTTAAAACTGCTGAAAAAAAGTCGGGGCGTCGGTGGCTTAGTAGTAGAGCAGGCGCCCCATGTACAAGGCTGTAGCCGCAGCGGCCTGAGTTCGACTCCAGCCTGTGGCCCTTTGCTGCATGTCACTCCCTCTCTCTCTCCCTCTTTCATGCTTGTCTGTCCTATCAAATAAAGGCTAAAAATGCCCCAAAAAATACCTTAAAAAAAAAGTGACAATGAATTAACCCAAAATAATATCTGAACAGTGTTAACCAGTATTCAAGTATTGTGTATAGTGTGGAATTTGAGGACATATTTTAGATACANAAAAAAAAGTGACAATGAATTAACCCAAAATAATATCTGAACAGTGTTAACCAGTATTCAAGTATTGTGTATAGTGTGGAATTTGAGGACACATTTTAGATACATTTGGTGTCTGGTTTTCTACCTTTGAGGTTAGAATATCATAGAGTGAAGTGCTGTAGACAGACACTGGTATTTAATCTCCAAACAGCTGGTAAACTGTGTGGGAGAAGAGTAAGAATCTCCGTCCACTCCCTCAGCACCACCTGCTGAAGCAGACTGAATGAAATACTTCATCAGCAGCTGTCAATACTTCACCAACATGTCTGGCCAGCGTTTACTCACAGCCTGTTTTTCGTTCCCTTATCAAAGGTGGTGATCAACTACTCCATAGTGAAGGGCCTGAAATACAATCAGGCCACCCCGACCTTCCATCAGTGGCGTGACGCCCGCCAGGTCTATGGGCTGAACTTTGCCAGTAAGGAGGAGGCCACCACCTTCTCCAACGCCATGCTGTTCGCCCTCAACGTCCTCAGCTCACCTGACAGTGGAGGTAAGGAGTCCTAACGTGAGGGATAAGTGAATCTCTCTGATATTTAAATGCACCGTTGTGAACACTATTTAAAGGCCGACTGTCTGCATTTGTTTTCTGGGTTTTTAAAATGGAAACACCCACTCAGCTGTTAGCAAAAAGCAGTGCTGTAGGTTACAGCGCTGATGCCCTCCGCTCACCTCCCTCAACCTACACACACGCCGCTCAGGCTTGAGAAAATAGCATTTAGACACTAAAACATGTGGCATTGCATAGCACAGTGATTTGACTACTTAAGGAACACTAATAGGAAGCTACAGAATGACCCTTTAATCCATCCCATTATAAATTTACCTTTTTATTATGGATGCTTTCATGGAGCACTGAGGTGCACATTATGTATTGGACTTCCTGTCAGACAGTGAGTTTTTTCTTAGCCGTTTTCAAATGAAGAGGCTCGTTTCAGAGGAGGAATAAATGATTGAAGTCTTTTGAATCTTAAGATGGTGTTGGAAACCTGCTAATGGAACCTTTTGGTTCAAATTACATCTGGCGGACTTAAACACTCATCTGTGAGCAGTTTAAATCTATTTTTGCTCTCAGAAGAATGTCAGGTAACCACAATCGAATAATCCACATAGTTTTGGATGTTTGTTTTGACTACGTAGACGTTCTTTAATGGACGCTGTCTCATCAGACTCTGCCCTGTTTAACAGGACTGTGTACAGACGGCCTGTTGAGAAGACAGTATTAAAGCTATTCATTTAAATGGCATAATAATCTTAATTGTTGATTATGTGACCACATTCAAAACACTGCAGTAGCCAGACATTATGAAGTGCAGCTGCTTAACTAAGCTGCACTACCCTCTGCTGGTTAATAGCATGTACTGCAGCTACACTGCACACTGAACTGCACTGTAACAACAGTATCAGGAGCTGTTTGGCTGCTGACAGGAATTTGTCCTTATTAAAGATACATATTTTTTTTTGTTCATTTCATATTAATTGCAAAGCATTACTTTAAATGCTTCCCAAATTAAAAGCATAGCACTCTGTACAGCTTGCAGCTTGATTAGACACATGTAGTTAATTTGGCAGATTTGTAGTTTTGGGGTTTTATACATGGACAGTGAATGAATTTTGTTGGAACCCTGCAGTATATTTGAAGCCAAACTCACGCCTACTCTTGGTTTACTAAATAGCGTCTGACCAGCTCTGGTTACGAGCTACTTATAATCTGTGTGTGTGTGTGTGTGTGTGTGTGTGTGTGCGTGTGCGTGTGTGTGTCTAAGATATTGAGAGAGAATATCTGCAAGTGTTTAACTGTGGTGTCATCCCATCCCGTCCTTGTGACTTTCCTATTGGTGGCTAAAATATCCCATATGGAGCCTCAGTGTCGAACCCCACCGTGCTCACATGGCAGCCCGACTTTTTTTGGGTGCATTTGGATGTGGGATCATGGGCCTCGACATGCAGGGCAAACTTACCTACCTAAGCTCTCACTTAACCGCATTACTTGTGTTATTTCTCGCTGAAAGTATAGCATAGTTACAAAGAAAGTATCGTGTAGTCCTGAGCTGGCTGTGGGAAATCATGCTGACTCCAGAGATTTCACCTGGTGTCCTCAGAAGGGTTTCTTCAGCTATCATCATCCTCAGTAAGTGACGGTCTGCAGAGGAATATGTCCCCTGGCCTTGCATGGTAACAGAAGTTGAGCCTATTTGTTCGGGTGTGTAGATAATTATGCATTGTGTTGCTTTCAGTGGTGGAAATTAACTAAGTATATTTACACAACTGCAGTCTTGAGGTACATGTTCTTTACCGGAGTAATCCCAATTTATGCTACTTTATACTTATACACCGCCTCTTTTCTGCTGGGAACATTGTACTTTTCACTCCTTGCCAGCTCCTCTGACAGCTGTAGTTACTGTTGAGATTCAAATTTATATAAACAGACATATGATAATCTCACATAATACAGTGTATTGTTGAATATTAAACCACAGGTTCTCAAGTAGGGACAGGTGATACCAAACTTTTTTAATTCAATTTAACAGTTTTAGAAAGAAAAAGATCATTAAAGATTAAGGACAATCACATGACACACACCATATAAAAACACATGTATTACAAATTCATCATGGGCATCTTCTTGTCCTTGTAACTTCCAGGGTGAGTTGTTTTTAAATGTTTGAAGAGGTTACTCATGTTGCTGCTGTGTGGCACTGTGTCGTCACAAATAGTGCATCTTGTATTTTAATCTACAGCGTGGAAAATGGCACCACACCAAGCTAAGTTTTGCCATTCTCTCACATGTTTGATGCGGAAGTGTGCGACTGTGCCCGGCTGTTCTCATGTTACATAGGTGTCCGCAGTCATGTGTCACAGGCCAGCTTTGGCACAAACATCCAAAAGGGCTGTAAACGTTTGGAAGTGATGAAGCCACCCATGTTTTTATATAACTTAAGGAATCGATACCAAATAAGTAGCTTGTGAGGATCTAAGTGTAAATACTGCAGGATTGATCCACCCATCCATGTTCTTAACCCTTGTTGCTGTGGCCTCTTATGAAGAACTGGCCCCTGTGTCTAGTTGGGGCTGCTTGTGAAGTTTCAGATGTGTGTAACAAGCAGTTACACCAAAGAGGGATGCAGTATTTCAGTAAACCAAAGTGTTGAGCTTTGTTGATCTGAATAATGTATCTGGTCACACTGGGAGATTTACTAATCTGTCATGGACTATTGGCAGTTTGTGCTTACATAACTGAGACAGGTTGTCCTTAACTACACCAGCAGCCTTATTATGAGTGATTATCAGACAGATACTATCAGACATCCAGAGAACATTCATATTCAGAGAGTACAAACACGTCAATTTTAAAGGTTCTATAATGACATTAAGGACAGTTATGTAGCAACCCACTGTTTGCTATGTAAAGATACAGTTGAGTAATGGCTTTCTGAGGACAGAGTGATGTCATGCTGCCTTTGTTTGTGTTGTAATCTGAGCTTCTCTGTTGGTTGCTGTGGTAGACTGTTCAGCGGCACGTGCATGTTTGTGCGTGTGAGTTTATGGCTAGCTAATTGCAGCCGCTCTGCACTGCGCTCGTACCATGGTTACCACTGATAATGTTGTCATGGAAGCTTAGTGCCCATCATGCAGTTCCCCCCCAGGTTAACAATGTTAGCTCTGTTGCTGTTGTTAGCACTGCTTATGGAGTTAGCCACATTAGCTTCCACCACCATGTTGAGAACTGTGTGCAGACAACCTGAATCAGGCTCTAAACCATAGATATGCTCTGACTGTCATACACTGCTCCTTTCAGTGAAGGTGGCAGAGTGTCCACGTGTCCATCTGTCTGTCTTTGTCTCATTCGTGCTGCGTCTAAGAAGCCTGTTGTTCCTCATCCATCATGTTTTAATGCTACGGCCTTCAGAATGTTTAAAGAAAGAACAGCGAAGTACAAGAGGGAGAAATAATTGATTTTCCTTTGATCACATTAAGACACACACACACACACACACTGGTCTCCTGAGCTTCCATAAAATGCCTACAAGTCTGATCAGGCCCCCTCTTCCCGTGAGCTTCCTGTTCTTCCCTCACCATGGCAACAGCCTGCACCATGTACCATTCACCACGTCGGTAGCGGAAACACACATACACATGGATACACACTCAAGACGACCCAGCACGGGGTGATAATTGTCTCCCTCACAGCATCGACCTCATTAACGTCTACACAAAGGTTATGAGGTGTTAACTCTGTTTCGAGACTGACTCCCTGAAGTGTCACTTTAAAACATACTGTAGTTGTTGACAGGTGGATGGCAGGTGCGTGCAGGACATGATGTTTTCGCTGCATTCATATCTGTATCTTTATATCCTTATATCATTAATTGGAGGTTTATGTTTCTGCAACAAACATTGCTGCTGGTGCAAACAAATAGAAGAAAAGGAGTCATGCTGATACTTAAACAAACGGCCTGTATTTACAAAGCCTGCAAGGTGTCAGAGAGCTTTGCTGTCAACCGACTCTTAGCATGGCGTTCATTGTGATCTGAAAGCTTATTCAAGATCTGGGTTGCTGTTGTAAAATGCTTAATTAAGACCGATCAAAGGATATAGTTATTATTTCAGTGTCCGAGAAGGAGTGTTTTCAACCGTCACAATATTTGCTAATTTTAAGGTGCAGCTTTGTCAGCAGAGCACATAATTACCATGCGCTAACAAGCAGAGATGAGGGGAGTGTCAGAGAGCGAGGGAAACAAGACATCATCCAGGTGTCACTTTTTTTTCCATGCTCCTCATTACAGTAGCACAACAAAAGAAATCCACTAACCAGGTCAGCTGTGGCAGAATAAACTGAAGCATGTTGTTATCAGCAGGTGATACCTGCATTTAGTATTTTAGTCTGTTGCTGCCTGAGGACAGAAGGGTTGAAGCAAAAGTCAATTTTAATTTATAGCCCACAATCACACATTTGTCTTGACAGGAAAGAAAAATGTTGCATTTATTTTTCGTGTGTATATATATATTTGTCTTGCTATTAGCTTGTCAGCTGCCTGTAAAGCACTTTTAATTAGACTAACCTGCATGAAAGGTGCCGTCAAATGAATAGTGGTTGACTGATCTGATTTAGATTTGATAGTAAAGATAATAAGTTAAAGAGTCTGCAGCAGAAAGAGTCGCATTTTAGCCAGAAACCCTCATAACGCATGAATAAAAAGCTCCTGTAGTGCTCTATCTGAAAGGCAAGTTTATTTATACAGTACATTTTGGCAACAAGGCAATTCAGGGTGTTTTGCATAAAACATCAAAACAACGTTTCAGACATTTTAATACACTTAAAACACTATTAAAGAGCTTGAGATTAAAAATGAAAACAAGCCAACTATGTGAAGACAAGTGTAAAATAAAAGAGTAAAGTTACAGTGCAGTGTGTAAGAAATTAATAGATATTTCATTTAATAAAAAGCAGCGGCAAAGAGATAGGTCTTGATTTAAAAGAATGTAGAGTCGCAGCAGACCTGCAGTGTTTTGGGAGTTTGTTCCAGATATGTGGTGCATAAAAAAAACTCTCTATGTTTAGTCCAGACTCTGGGGACACAAGGCACACCTGTCCCTGAAGACCTGAGAGGTGTGGATGGTTCACGCTGTAGCAGAGGGTCAGAAATGTTTTTGAGCCGTAAACATTTCAGTTTTTTAATAACTATTTTGAAGCCGGTTATCTGTCAGACAGGAAGCCAGCGTGAAGACCTCAAAACTGGAGAAATGTGGTCCACCTTTAGGTCTTAAGAGCACTTCAATCCAAAACTAAGAGTCAAATAAAAAGCCTACATTACATTTGGTACTAAAAGGGGCCTAAGAATTCTCTTCAGTCCTCGCTGTGATCCACATTGTGCTTCCAAACTGTTTGAAGCCACAGCTCTGCCTTATATTGACTGCCCCGGTCCCTCCACCCACCACCCCCGTGCTCCAGACACAGCAAACGGAAATATCACCCGTGGGTGTTCTTGGTGTCACGGCAGGCGTTGAAGTTTAATGACTGGTATTCTGGTGATATGTGATAAGTGCTCTCCCTGATGCGCCCTGTTAATAGCCGCCCCAGAATGAGGCTCTAACTCCGTCACTCAGCGGGGGGGCCGAGGAGTGTCTGTAGCTGGTCAACAAGCAATGTGCTAAACTGAGAAGATTACACAGCTGATAACTTGTTGACTTCTCCAAACAATGTTGACATACTGTCAAGACAGCACAGCTTATCTTTTGTTGATAGGATTTTATTGCTGACCAGTCCCGTGTGTTCTTACTCTCTCGGACATTGTCATAAGTGTTTTGATTTCATATTTGCATTTTGTGTCCCTGTGATATATCTGTTTATTCTGCTCTTGTAGGATTCTTCACTGCTGTGGTTTACTGTTAAAATTCCTGTGGCTGACAACACGTTGAGCAAATTACATTATAAACAGCTTGCTGGCTCTCCTGGGTAAAGTCACAGCACCTCACATGAGGCCTGCTGCTGTCGGTTCAGGCAGTAAACACAGCTCCTCGTCCTGCTCTCGCTCCTGCCACTATTCTATATAAGATTATTATTGTAATTTTGAGGGCTTGTCTACAGATGGAAATGTATCTCATAATTACTCCCCAGTGATCTCACACATATTACACAAAGACTGAAAGATGTTACACACATGTTGCACATATGTTTTTTATCTGCTGTGACTCCACAGCACGACTACACATTTAAAGGAATAGAAAGCAAAGCTACCGATGCGCTGTCATGCTGAGCTACTGTATGTAACAAACGAAAGTTGCATAACATAGACAGAGGATAGAAGAGAAAGACCAGGAACAAGGAAAAAGGAAGAAGCATGGGGGGAAGGGGGGAGAGCAAATACAAACATGAAGTGAAACAACAAGTTTAGACAGAAAACGAGAAGAAATGAGATAAGGAGGGGAGGAAGTTTAAAGAGAAGAACGGGTGAGGTGTGACGGATATCAGGAGTCGGCTGGCATCAATTTATAGCATTAATGAGCCATCCGTCACAGATCAGCATGATATTTATGTCACAGAGTTGTGTTTCTCTCTGTAGGACGCTCATATACTGTCTGTACTGGCTGTATCGCTTCTAATGGTGTCTACTGCAGTAAACGCCTATATTCAGTGTTGAAGGGGGGAAGTGTTTAGCATGTGGAATTCCCATTTTTATGATTTATCAGTTAATTAATCAATCATTAGTCTATAAAACACCAGAACATTGTGAAAGAGGTCAGTATATCTCCACAGAGATCAAGATTGCTTGTGTTGCCCAACAAACGTGCAGTTTACACTGATTAAAAAAAAACAGAGACAAAGCAGAAAATGCTCAGACATGGGAAGCTGGAACGACAGACATTTGGCTTTTTGGCTTAAAGGTGGGTCTTCACCATGCAGGATTTGTCTAAATTCAGTTTATAGACTCATACAAAAGTAATACCTCACTAGTGGTGGTGTGTTTATCTGCAGGGACTCTGCTGTCTGCCTGTATTTTCTTCTTATTCTGCTGTTCCTGTGTACAGCATGCAGGTGAGGTCAGGAGTTTATAAAAAGGTAGCGACCAGGTGCCAGACTGTAAGCAGGATGCATCCAAGCGAAAGCTATGAAAATCATGGACACAGCGCGGAGCAAAATGCAAATATAGTGAGGTGAAACAGCAGGCAGACAAAGCTCGTTTCAGCAAGAATGAATCTGGGGCTGGGTATACCTTTGAAAAATGATCTAAAGATGAATGATTATCTAAATGTATAAATCTTCTGTCGATCGACAAACTGTTTCAGCATTAGAATTATTAAAAAGAGAATTACACATAAAAGGAGAGCTGTTGATAAGATGTGTATAGGAGCACAGATGAGGGGGTGCCCTGGTAGCTTGTGTGGTCGAGCGAGCGCTCAGTGTACTAAAAGCTGAGTAGCGGCCCAGGTTTGAATCCGACCCGGGGCCCTTTTCTGTTTCACGTCCGCCCTTTTCCTCCCTTTCTTGTCCATCTCTAGCTAACCTATCTAATAAAGGCAAGAAAAGCATAGTACGGAATGGATGATGGCTGATTTCATTTTATGTTCCAGCCAGATCACTAAGGTCCTCCACTCAGCTTTACTTGTAAATGTTCCTCGTGTGTCCCATAAAAGTACCAATGAGAGTGCCTTCTGTTTTTATGCCCCTAAACTGTGGACTTCACTGCCTCTAGATATCACAATGAGAAAGTCTCTCTGTATTTTCAAAGAAATTAAAGACCTAGCTTTTAAATCAGGCTTTTAATTGGGCGTAACGTTACAACCTTAGTTTTAATCATTGGTTTTTCACTTTATTTATTCCCTGTGTTTATTTTATTTTATTCTATAAACTCTTATTTATTGATTTTTAATCTTTTATTGTTGTAATATTTTAGTTTTGCAAAACTTATTTTATTGTTGCCTGTTCTGTTCTTTATTTTTTTATCTGTGTTGTTGCGATTTTGCTGTGTGACGCACTTTGGGCCGTGTGTTTGTATGAAAGGTTCTATATAGATACAGTTGAGTTGGATTGATGATTAATTGACTGCTGTTTGAGGTTTTTTTAATGTTTGTTTTTCTGTCATTGTGTCTTTCAGGTCCAGTCGTCCAGCGCCAAAATGGGCCCTCCTCAGAGGAAAGCGAGGCACAGAGGAGGTATGTCTTTGCACAGAGAAGCAAACGTTAATATGTATAATATGAAAGTTCTGAGCATATTAAACGAGACATATCAGGTGGAAATACAAAACCGAGCATCTTAATCCTCTTTGCTGCTGCTACTTATAATCCTGTGGCACCATGATCCCCTCCAGATCTTAATTTAAAGACTGTGACTACACACCAGACTGGATTTATTGACACACAGTGATTAGAAAAGACACCTTAAAGAGGAGTGACATGCTTCCACTTCACAGGATGATGGAGCAACATCAGATGCAGGCGCACAAGGAGAGGGAGCGACGGACGTCAGGATCAGGTGAGGCTTAAACAAACACACCCACGCCCAGCTATATAAACATACACACACTCTCCCTCACACACAGGCTGCTCTGGAGACCGAAATGAATCGAAGACTGCATATTGTGTTCTCCTAGCTGCACAAGCCTTTTTTAAAAGCAAGAAAACCTGTCAACAGAAAGACCTCGCTGCACACTAGCTGTCGACAAATAACCCTACTGAGGAGCAAATTGATATTTGCTCTGCTTTGTGGTTTTTTTTTAATGAGGGATGTTATCAGTGTTTGGTCAGGCAGAGCACACTTTACTTTCCCAAAGCAAACAGGTGATTTTATATTGACCAAATACCAGAGATTCCAGCCCCTGATACAATAGGTTCCCAAAGGTAAACAGGCTTTCCCAGTGTGGTTTGTGTTGGTGTTTCCTGCCTTAGTTTCAACCACTGCTCCCCAGTCTGTATGCCCTTATGCTTTTTATCCATGCACACATATAAATGTTCAAGTCTGCCCCTTAAAGACACACTCAGACTTAAACATCCTCCTTTGTCCCTGCTGTCAGTGGCGATATCAGTTACCCCCCTGTCCCTGCAACATGCTCTACTGCCATCTCTTTCTTCCAGCTACTGTTGGGGGGGGAAATGCCATATGCTTTCTGACCATGGCTCAGTCATGTTGCATTCTGCTGCTTGTTCTTTTTATGATATTTTGATTCTTTCTTATTTGCTATTGGCTTCCGTTTTTTGGATTGCTCCTGATTTTCTCATCTTTACTTGCTTGGTTGCTCAGTTGGTTGCTTTTCATTCTTCTCACGTTTTTCTCTTTTCTGTTTTCCTTTGTTTGTTGCCCTCCTTCGTCCTCCTCTTCGTCTGCATCTCCTCTTCCTGTCTCTCCTCTCTCTGTCTTTCTCTCTCTGCCCGTCACAGTCGTTTCCACTCTCCAATATAAAGTGTCCACCCCTCCCACCCACCCAGACACTCCTCCCGAGTACAGACAGTACAGAGCTAGCACACTGCCACCCTCCTACGTCCGCGTGGCCTCCTCCTCTCCTCCCTCCTCCTCCGCCTCCTCCTCTCCCTGTCAGGAGAAAGAGGTGGGGGCTGCTAGGGACAGGGCCCAGCTCTCCTCCCAGCTCTCCACCTCACTCGCCTCCGCCTTTTCCCCAGTCCAGGCAGGAGTGACCACCCAGGGCCGACAGGTCCGTCAGATCCCCCTGTCTCCTCCCACAGCAGCCCGCCACCTACACCTTCAACAACAACAGCAGCAACAAGACATCATGCTCCCCCCTAAACACGGCACCTGGTCTGCCTCCCACTTGCAGCAAATGTACGCCCAGTTACCCCCCTCCGCCTCCCCTCCAGTTATGATGGCCATGCCTGTGAAGCAGGGTATGCCCCAACAGCCCACCCTCCCATTGGCTCACCCCCTCCCTCCCCAGAGCACTAGGATGAAGCCCCCACCTCTTGACCCAAACGCCATGACGGGCCATCACCAGTACCCCCAGCACCAGCCCCACCCTCACTCCAACGGCCAGCCAGATGGCTCCTACTCTCCTCATTCTCAGCATCTGCCACTCACCCCGCAGTACTGCGAGGCCATCCCCCTGCCTCCTCTGATAGGTCAGACAGCCCCAGGCCCTGCCCTCAACCACCAGCCCCAGTACCCATCCACCTTCCACCCTCAGCAGCAACTGCATCTGCAACAACAACATCAACAACAGCAGCAGGTGTACCACCAGCAGGCCCAGCCCCCCACCACCACTTCCTCCTCCTCCTCCTCCTCCTCACCCCCCTCTTACACTGCCGTGTCTGACGGGGGCTCGCCCAAGAAGACCCCCTCCCCCGTCCCCCAGCAGACCCCCACGGTCAGCAGCAGTAAGTATGAGGAGGAGAGAAGAGGAGGTAGTCTCTCAGCAGTGGGATGTTACTTGTGTACAGTGTGTGTGTGACTGTGTGTGTGGGGGGTGGGTCATGTGTAAGGGACTGTATTCTCACTGTAGTGTGTGCACCTCACCCACAATGCTACATGAGAGCATGAAAAACGCATGTGTCACATGCACACAATACATCAGCACTTGAAGCCCCTACACACCCACAGTCCACCTCCACACAGGTGTTTTCACTGATGTCGTCTGATCAGATCTGTTCCCAGGATGAAACAATATTTATTAAACAAAGTATTTACACATCATACTCATAGACTGTATAAAAGAAGTGGACGCAGCCTTTGAAAAGTGCAGCCAATGTTAAATTGCCTTAAACCTGCGTTCTTTCTAATGGCCAGCAGGGGGCGACTCCACTGGATGCAAAAAGAAGTTCAATTGTATACAAGTCTACGCAAAAATGACCCTACTTCTCACTTGATTTATCACCTCAGTAAACATTTTCCTAATGAGTGTATGGTCTCAATCACTAGTTTCAGGTCTTCTTCAGTGCAGCATGACGTTCATTTTGTAAATTACGGTCCCATTTAGACTAAAATAGACAATAAAGCAGGGTATGCTTTAAGGCGTGTCTATGACAAGTCGCTAAAATCAATGTCTTGGTGCAAAAGCTTAGCAATGCGTATCCATGACACTGTGTACATTTTAATAGCTTTAAACATAGCTGGAACCTTCACAGTCTGTTTCAGCTCACTGTAACATTTTAGTCACCTAAAAATGTCTTCAGTTCAGTTCAGTATTCGGTTATACTAAAAGACTCTATAAGATGTCGGCTGTTCTTTTTTCCAGTAAGTAACGTATTTGTTTAAAGCCTGTTTTTCGCTAGTCAAAATTAGCATCCCAATTAATATGACAGATAACATGAATTACAGTGCACCAGCTGATTCGTACCTGAAACCAGATCTGTTTATTGCCTATCCCCTGACCAATGGCCTGTCCTCACCCTAATCATTCTAACCCCAGCCATCTTTGCAAATGTGCAGGTTCCTGGAACGAATTCGGCAGCAACATACCTTGCCAACCCGAACTAGCGCTAGCTGATGAATTAGTATTTGCTATGCTAACAGTAGCAAGCCTCATTGGGCTGGTATGGGTCTACCCATGTGCTAATCTAATGGTAGCTCCACCCGCTCGTCCAAATACAGTGATCTCTGGCTCCAAAAAGCCACCATGGCCACAGCCTAATACCAAACTCAAGAGTAGACAAGGTTGGTTCAGAATACTTTGAAATGTAGTCAGTTACTGAATACAAATTACATGGCCATTTTTGTAATGAGTAACATAATCCAGTGAATTATAAAAACAAAAAGTGTAATTTTATCCAATAACTTTTAGATTACTTTTGAATTACCCTACTTTAAAAGCAAACATTGAAAATATTGCACCTTGTCCTAGAAAATGGTAAAATATAAATTATTTCATTAAACTCAGAACATTTTCAGTGCCAACAAAAAGCCTTTTTGCGTTTTCATTATTTACAGTTGGCCAAATCAAATTACCCTGAGAAAAATCATATTGGCACATACCACAGGTGCACTGAGTGTATTTACAACTTCCAATACACATTCATGAAGTGTAATCTTGGCTGATTGTAGTTCCTTATTTACAGATGGTTATTTGAACCCTGCTTCAACGCGACATTGCAGTGAATAAACATGAGGCCAAACTGAGCAATAATCTACTTTCTAATTCATTATGCTTGAAGACATGACTCACCTTATAAGTAACAAGATGTAACCCTAACTCAAACCTTCTCTTATGGCCTAACCCTTCATAGCTAGCGAGCTGCTAATTTAGGTGTTGACACTTGCACAGTGTACCGGTTTTATTCATTGACTACATTCTAGCATCTATAAATTCGAGGCTTCAAAATTATAGTCTACAAACCAATGTTTGGCATCACGGTGGCTACATTCACTTATTTTATATAGTCTATGTACTATATACTCTGTTTGATCTGTCTGTTGCACCTGTAACTTTTAGCAATGTTATTAGCACATAAAATTGTGTGGCCTCCATAATTTCCAGAATATCCCTACCCAGTTGTAATCTGACTAGAGTTCTAATCAGCCAGAGTAAGTGAAAGCACCTGTGTGGGTGTGCAGAGTCCTTAGTTTTAGTTTAGTGTTAGCACAACGCAGCAAAATAAAAGGCCTTTGTCTTAGCAGGAGAAGCACAGGTGTTACATACAACATAAACAATGGCTCTGATACCCGAAACTAAAGCAGCTAAATGGAATTCAGACGTATTAATTACACCTGTACTTCTCTGTCTGTGACATGCCAGAATGTCTTCTGTGTAAAAAGTCTACAACTCTAAACATGCAGCCAAGGAACCAAGGTATTTTTACAAGCCAGTATTTGAATATTCTTCACCAGCCAAGTCAGTCACCGAAACTCAATCCAGCTCAACGGGTGTCTAAATTCCTCAAAACCACACCAAAGGAAAAATGTCCCTAAAGTGTCTGCAGTCATAAAACATCATCAGGGGAAATACCATGTGTTTGCATGGGTCATAACCATCAGGAAGTCAGTGACAGCAATGGATCTGCAAAAAACATGAAATATACTTTATTTCTGGTTGTTTTGATTTGTGCAATTATTTTCTGTCCCCTAAAATCAGAGGACTGCGTTATAAAGGGCTTTAATTTCGACACTTTTCATCCGATGTACGTGAACACCCTCAAGTTACACACCAAGTCTGTGCCTTAATCTTAGTACATTACAGATCCAATTATGCTGGAATACAGAGAAAACACAGAAAAATATATCACTGTCCAGGCAGCCTGAGTTTTTCAGTCACTTAACTGTGCACCTCAAAGTCATCCTGCAACTTTAAAACTTACTTGAATCAATCCAAGTTGACACTCTGTCACCTTTATTTTGTCCCATTATTGTCACATGGTTAGGGCAGTGACAGGCAGTGACTGTTATAAAAGCTGCAACAATGTTTCAATGGTTTTTTTTGGCTGCCACTTTGACAAGCAATGTTGCAAACAGAGACATTTTGAAAGGATACTGTGCAGCCTTCAGTACTTTGTTGCTTTAAGCTGGCTGAGATATTTGAGATTCCTACATGCACCGACTGCACCAACAAGGTGGAGTTTTCAAAAGCATTCATTTGCAGCTGTATTACCCTGAGACAATGGGTATGTTTACATGCACAGTAATATTACATCAATATTTTGAATATGACAGTATTCTGAATTTTGTACAGGTCACGTAAACAGCATATTCTTTTTGGATAATCCAAATTAGGCCTTATTCTGACTGTAGCATTGTTTGATAAAGAAAGTTTAATATGCCGGTATTATTCAGGTTTTAATAGCATTATTTGGACGCGTACACAACACATTCAGAATATGCGTCTCAACTGGGATTTTTACTGCAGTTTGCAACACACGGCCTCTCGCCTGTTTACCATCAACTCTGTGCGTTGTCATGGATGCATTGTACATGAAGCAGCTCACCAACAGTTTGAAGAAGGGGTAAAGATGCATGCCTAAAAGGAAAGCCCACACTTCTGGTTAGAAGAAGTGGTGTTTGCAAGTCTGGCACTGGTGGAAAACTTTGAAAAAATCCTGGCACAAGCGACAGCCATTCCACTTTTTTGACATGATAAACGACATACTAGGAGACATTAATCGCAGTATGCACAGCTGCATGTAAACAGAAGTATTAGTGGAATAGTCACTTTCATTAGCCACATTAACGGCTTAGTAGGAATATTGTCTTTTTCCAAAGTAAGGGCAAATACCGGAATATTTTGTGCATTTAAACGTAGTCACTAATGTAACTTTGATAGTGCACTAAAATGAAATAAAATCAGTGGCTGCCTGTAAAGTAGAAAATGTAAAAAACGTTATTTAATCTGTACATAATCAGACAATCAACCAAACAACCAATATCACTCTATCTATGTATAGTTTAATCATCTCCAGTTTATGCACATGTGCTGTCCAGTGGTCCGAAGTCTTGTAGTAAGCAGTAGTGCTCTACAGTGAGAGTGTGTAGCATATCCCTCTTCAGACGGTCTTCACACAACCTTCCAAGGGGCAAAAAAGGTCAATCAGCCCATACAGCCATTAACCAATATCAAATTGTGCCCCTCCCAGGCCCCCCTGTCTCTGCAGGTCACCCAGCTATGCTTTCTGTGGCGCCTCCTCCAGCTTCAGTTCCAGCACCCATGGCTGGTCCTCCAGCCCCGCCACCACCACCGGGTCCACCGCCCCCAATGGCCGTGCCCCCACCCATGCCCCCTCCACTGCCTACTGGTGGAGGGCCTCCTGGGGGCCCGCCCGGGGCCCAGCACCAACCCTCAGGGCTGGCTGCAGCACTGGCTGGAGCCAAACTACGTAAAGTACATAGGGTGAGCCTCCATGGCTGAAAGCTCAGGAGATGTAGATCCAGTCCTTCTGGTTTTACGTTATCAGTAGTTAATTACTGAAGCTTTGTTATGTGTGTGTTTAATGGGGGAGGACGGGGTAAAGAGACAAAAGAGCGTTCTCAGTCCCAAAGCCTCCAAAGCAAAAAAACTGCAACCCCTTTTTTTTATAATGTGTTCTTCAGGATGAGAGCAGTCCGCCCGGGTCTAGTGGCAAAAGTGACTCCAACCGGTCTAGTGGAGGCAGTGGAGGTGGTGGGGAGGGACTGATGCAGGAGATGAATGCCTTACTAGCTCGCAGGTACAACAGCTACACAAACACACACACACCCGTCACCTCTCCCTTGAATAATCATGCAGAGAAACATGAGAAAATACCTGTTCTGTCAGCCGTTTATCACATTTCATAACTAACATTTTCATTTTTTTCTTCCTGGTTCTGCCTCACTTACTGAAAATGTTTCTCAAAAAAAGGAAATAAGCTGTTTTACGAGTATTACTTGTGCCAATTCCTGAACTATTTGTATGTGTGTCTCACTGTTTGCTCATGTACTTATTTCCCTCCTCTCATAGACGGAAAGCTTCAGAGAAACCTGATGAAGTAAGTCTGTTGGAGAGATTGACATTTTAGGGAAATGTTAGTGTTAGATAAGAAGATTGCTCCCACTGTCGTATCTGTCTGTTGAATATGAGCCTGCAGCTCATTAGCTTAGCTTAGCATAATGACTAGAAGCAGGGGCCTGGCTTTGTCTAGAGGTAACATAACATGGGGGGTCAGGTGCCTGAACTCTTTGAAATTGTGCCCGGTCAAGAAATAGTTTGGCACCAAACATAAAAACACAAAAAACAGAATAAATGTATTTCCCAAAATGTGAACTATTCCTCTAAAAAGTGACAGATTTCCTATTGTGCAGTGATGATTAATTTTTCTCTCTCTTACAGGACGACTCTAGTGGTAGAGGGCCAGGTCAGCAGAACTCAACAGGTACAAAACAACCCTCTCACCTGATTATTGTATAACCAAGATGCATCTATCCCATAAAACTACACATTTTAAGACATCTTCTGCTCTGTAATAAAGCTCACTATTTCAGAGTTGCTTGAAGTTATTAGGGTCCGGGCAGCTAAGCTGCCAGGACACTATTGTAATCCTAGGTATTCTTCTTCTTCTTTCTTCTTCTGAGGAAATCATACTTCCCATGGGTGAAAACTCACCAAACTTTGCACAAACGTCCAGTCCCATGCCAGATATCCTCAGCTGTAAACTCAAGCCAATAGTCCTGATGGTGGCGCTACAGCAAACGTCTAAAGTTCAAAACTTTGAAAATTCATAACAAATCAACCATATGTGCTACAACTTCACAACTTTCACCAAACTGTAGCCCCAATACTGAAGAAACGTTTGTACACTTAAACCTATTAAAAATTGTGAAGTTCATCACTCTGTTTTTTTCAAAAACTGTAAAACTTCTTAAACCTATCTCCTCCCGCAATTTTTGCTCAATTGACACCAAACTTGATACAGAGCATCTTCAGGCTGTCCTACACAAACTGTTTCTCAGATTTTTGATTTATCAAAAATTGAGCCTACCGTGCATCAACATGTTTGACTGTAAACAGTACTGTAAACATATACATGCAAATTCTTGCTAAATAAATCTTCAATGTTCATGAAAAAAAGACAANTTTGTGAAGCTACACATGAATTGTCACTGACTAATTAGATCAGTGAGGTAGAAATTGATTCTTAGTCTCAGAGGTTGTGAGTTCAAGCCTCAGCTGATTCAAAAGGCAGATTGTGTTGCTAAATTCCTAAATGTCTTCCAATTCTTCTGCTTGTTGCTCAGAATCGCCTAAAAATGCCTGGACCCGACCCATCGCTGCACAGCAGCTATAATGTTATTTATTCTTTCCTCTTTGCCAGATGCTGTGAAGAAGCCATGGGAACGATCCAACTCTGCAGAAAAGTCTTCACTGGTGTCCAGGTCTGTAGATAAGAGGAGGAGGAGTTTAAGGAGTGCAGTCTGAATATTAAACAGCAAACCTCAGGCAGTAACCACAGGGATTTCAGCATGAATCTCATTTTGTTGCACTGCAGGCACTGGTTGGAGCAACAGAACTTAAATATTGAATGACCAAGAATTGTCTAAACTGTGGTTATGTTTAGCAAAAACTTTCAACAGCACATAATCTTTAAATATGTAGTGTATAATGTTAATTAGTTTATCCTTCTGTGTTGCAGAGTGAGACCCATCGGCAGCACTAGTGAATCAGACACAGAATTTGACAGGATGAAACAGGTTGGTTTCATCAATATCATCAGCAGTTTATCACAGTAAAGGATTTTATGGGTCTTGTATGTTGTAGATTAATGATTTACACACCCTGTGTTATTGAACTCACAAGCAGGTTTTTTTTAACAGGAAATTTTGGATGAAGTTGTACGTGAGTTGCATAAAGTGAAGGATGAAATCATTAATGGTAAGCAGTGCAGTGTTTGTGAAGTTCATTGGTATCCTGGAGCACAAAGCATGTTTAATCTTTAAGCTTTTCCACTCACTAGTTTTTATGGAAGCACATTTCCACCAGTGTGATGAAAAAAAAAATATCCTGTAAGTCATTATAATGAGAAACTCTCTCAAACTGGTGTGTAACTATCTCAAAATAATGACTGACTTATCTCCAAATAATGAAAAACTTTATCAAATATTGACTTGGTATCTCAAAAAATGTTAACCTTCCTAAAAATAATAACTTGGTATCTAAAAAAAAAAATAGATAATGACGTATCATCTCAAAATAATGACAAACTTTATTGAATCTCAAATAAAGACTTAGTATCTAAAAATAATGACTTAGTATCTTAAGATAATGGAAAACATTCTTAAAAATAATTACTTAGTGTCCAAATAATGAAAAACACCCTCAAAATAATGACTAAGTATATCAAAATAATGAGAAACTTTATCAATAAAATGACGTGGTATCTCAAATAAAGACTTAGTATCTCAAAATAATGACTTAGTATCTCTCAAAATAATGACTTAGTATCCAAAATAGCGACTTAGTATTTCGAAGTTATGAGAATCTTTCTCAAAATACTGACATAGTATCTTAAAATAATGAACTATTATCTTGAAATAATGACTAGCATCTGAAAAAATGACTTAATAATTTGAATTAATGACTTAGTATCTTGAAATAATGACGTAGTATCTCAAAATAATTACATAGCATCTCAAAATAATGACTTAGTATTGAAATAATGACATAGCATCTCAAAATAATGGCTTAGTATCTCGAAATAATGACATAGCATCTCAAAATAATGACATAGCATCTCAAAATAATGACTTAGTATCTCCAAATGACATAGCATCTCGAAATAATGACATAGCATCTGAAAATAATGACTTGGTATCTCGAAATAATGACTTAGTATCTTGAAATAATGACTTAGTATCTTGAAATAATGACTTAGTATCCCAAAATAATGAGAATCTTTCTCAAAATAATGACTTAGTATCTCGGAATAATGACATAATATCTCGAAATGATGACATAGCATCTCAAAATAATGACTTAGCATCTCAAAATAATGACATGGCATCACAAAATAATGACTTAGTATCTTGAAATAATGACTTAGTATCCCAAAATAATGAGAATCTTTCTCAAAATAATGACTTAGCATCTCGAAATAATGACATAACATCTCAAAATGATGACATAGCATCTCAAAATAATGACTTAGTATCTCAAAATAATGACATTGTATCTTGAAATAATGACATGGTATTTTGATTTCTCATTATTTTTGGATATTAAGTAAATATTTTGAGAAAGCTTCTCATTGTTTCAAGAAGGTTTCTGACAGCAATGACTTACAGGATCTTTTTTCCACACTGGCAGTAGTGAGCTCCAGTAAGTTTTTACTACTCCCTGGCAGTAAATATTTATGATCTTGAGTAAAATCCTCAAACTTAAAAAAAAACTTGTGACATCATTGATAATCTTTTGTAATTCTGTTTTTTCCACACATTTGATACAAACAGAATACATGACCAGCAAAGTATGATGCTGAAAGTTGTTGCTGCTGAAATCTTGACTCTCTGAAATGCGTTCTTTATTCTTGCAGCCATCAGACAAGAAATTGGCAGAATCAGTACATCCTAATCTCATGTGAGCAACAGTAGGAGGAGAGCAAGAGGAGGAGCTGGAGGAGGATGGACATGCAGATGCACAGACACGAGGACCAGGGGAATGTTCTCTCAATGTTTCTGTGACCTCGCGACGCCACTGATGCAAGTTGCAGAGATGTTGTGCCAACATTTGAGTCTGCTGGACAGCGAAAATGGAAGAAAGAGACAGAGAGAAGGGGTTAATGAGACAGAGGAGCAGGAGAAACAGAAGGATTAAGAAAGTTTAAAGGACAGACGAACTCAAACAGAGGATGAAAAGTATGCTGAAAGATGAATTGAGGGATGGAGGAAGGACATTCGTGCTGAGTTTGGTATTGTGGTCCTCTCTGTGCACCTATAGACTCAGTCAGCCCGGTGTTGCAACTCTTTGTTCTCTGTTCAGTCCAAGTCTTAAGAAGAAAATATTTTTGTTTTCTAAGTTTTTACTGTTTTATTATTTAAAAACTGTGGTGATAATGATGATGCTGTTGATGACAATGAGTATTTTATTGATATTATAGAAGGAGAAAGGAATCTTGCACACCATTTATGTCAGCCTTTTATATTTTCTATTATTATTTTTTGTTTAGTTTATCCCTAACTATTTCATAATAACAAGCACAATATGGGCATAATGGTGCTGCAGACTCACCTGCCCTCAACTGGCGTATTTAAAAAAACAAACAAAAAAAAAACAGGCTTTTTCTGACCTTGTTCATACTGGTGTTGTGTGTCTAACCTTTTCTCTCCAGAGATGTTAGAAAATTAATGTTTGAACCACAATTAGCCACTTAAATTACCTCTTTCCTCCACATCCGAGACTTAAAAACATCGCAAATGAGCAATTATTCTATTTTTTGGCAATTAATAAAATAACACACAGTAACAGTCTGCTGTACAACTCCAGTGTGATCGAGGAACACGTTTCTCTTTACCTGTTCAGATGTGCGAGATCATTGAAACTTGGGGATCATTCACAAAACAGGCCGATAACTGTAAATGTGCCACCTGGTTTTACCTAGATATAAAACAATGTAGTACTATCTATTAGCCATCCTATGCTTTGTGAACCTCCCAAGTATGCATGAACCCCCCACCCCCATCTCTATGAATTAGTTTTTTTATTTGGTTTGAAAAAAAAAAAAATACAAACGGTGGTACATTTATTATAGTGGTTTGTTTCCATGAAGGTTCCCCTTTCTGCATAAGAGATGTTGAATTTGATAATGGTAGCAATGTGAAAAAAAATGAAGGGGGGTTGCTCTGGCAATATGCAAATCTTACCTAGATAAGAATGTGCAGAAAGTGAATGGTAGGCCAATGTGATGGTAGCTAAATGTGTCTTTGAAGGAAGGATTTGGTTGAATATCGGTTGTTGCATTCTATCCACTCTGTCCGCTCTCAACTACGTTCTGATTTAAAAGCTGGAAGTAAATTCATTCAAACAAAAACAACCATCTGCCATCTATGCATTATCCTGCTCTGTGTGTGTGTGTGTGTTCTGTTTGTTGTGCACAGTTTACACCTAAAGGGGATAATTTAATGGTTTTTAAAGGAATACTTCACCCTCCAAATGACCACATCTATGCTCTCTTCAAAGCCAGACTCCTTTGACACAGTCATTTTACCCTGCTGAACTCGAGCAAAGATCCTGACGGCACATCAAGTGGAAGCATCCATTCTTCGGGTGCTGACACTGCTGAAACATTTAGTTCATTAATCAATTACAGAAAATTAATTGACAACAATTTGATCGAGCACAAATGCCCGTCATCCCTGGTTCCAGGCTCTGCTTCAGTTTCTGTTTTATATCATTCTAAACTGAACATCTTTCCACTTTTGGACGTTTGGTTGGACAAAACAAGGAATCTGAAGACGTCACCTTGAGCTGTGTCAAAGTGTGATTTGCATTTTTTCCTTTTTTGCTATTTTCCATAAGTGTGGACTAGTTTATTGTGTTATGTGTGGCTTTGTTGAGTCCAAACACATTTTAAAACACCTTAGTCAAACAACAATGCTGCTTTCACATGCTTCTCAGATGGTCCCAAATCCTGAGTAGGGAAGTTGTTCATCCGACCTCATGTGTTTGTAAACTTTTAAGCCGTAATGTGGACAACAGTGATGCTACAAAGGGGATGTGTTGTATTCTATTGCTAAGAGTGTTTTAAAAAACACATTTATTACAGTTTGAAGCTTTGTATATTTGATTTTGTCCCAGTCTCTGCACAAGCACATCCCCTAAAACCACTAAAGTATTGCTTTATCTGATTTGTTATCAGGGTTAATGCTGATAAATAACTTTTCTAATCTAGGTCACTTTATGTGAAGAGCAACTAAGGCTTACAACCTACCAGGCTATCGCATACCAAATTATATAAGCAAATATTGATATGCAATGCATGAATTAATTAAAAGTTTCTTATATCTTATGTTTTTGTGTAAAATGAACTTGGCAAGTCATGTACCAAAATTTTCACCAACTTTCTGTGTTGTTCTGACTTGAGTAGGCGTTCTTTTGAATTTCCTTAGTTGGGAACTCGTTTTTCCGCATATTCTGACACCACATGAATGCAGTGTTACACAATCATCCCAACTGACCAATCAATTCATCAAGAATGTTCTCTATTTCTGGATTTTGTGTTCCCAGTGGAGGTATGCCAGAGTTTACTTCACACACGGTGAGAGATGTATACACAAATGGTCTTTTATGGGTGAAGTATTCCCTTAAATCAGTGGTTACCAACTGGTCTCAGCCACGGGGTCCAGACTTATGGGGTCAGACCAGTCTCATAATGAATGAACTCACACAGGGTTTTTCATGAATGCACATGTTCTGGTTCGCAGTTGTATTTCGGACACACTAATGCACACGATCTGTTTCGCAAATGTACACGCCCTGGTTCACAAATATAATTTTTATGCAAACTTGCAATATAAATTCGCAAATGCACACGATCTGTTTCGCAAATGCACATGCTCTGGTTCACAAATAGAATTTTTATACAAACTTGTAATATAAATTCGCAAATGCACACGATCTGCTTCACAAATATTTTGAGGCACACTTGTAATATAAACTCACAGATCATGCGAATCGCTGAATGTGCATTTACAAACTGCTTCTCATTTGTGAACCTCTCTACATTTGTGAGAGAAATCTGTGTGGTGAATTTTTAGACTCCCCTGATGTCACACTTTTAAACCAATCGCAGAGCTACTGAACTACTGTTTGCAGTGTTCAAACAAGACACGCAAGACTGAAACGGTGGAAGAGACATGGATCAATCTCAACCTGTAAGTAACACATTTATCTTATTATCCCCTCGTTGTAAATCATGCAATGTTATTGAATTATAATGAGTTGAAGCATTCTGCTTAGCCAAGTAACATGTTTGAATGAAAGTGTGGAGAAAATGTAAGGAGTCATATGATTGGCTGAAAGCGAACACACCTGATTGACTGATGAATCTGTCAATCAGAATGATAAATTTGATTGACAGATTTATCAGCCAATGGTGACGTTCGTTGACCTGTTGACAGATTTATCAGCCAATGGTGACGTTCGTTGACCTGCGACATCAGGGGAGTCTCAAAATTCAACACACAGATTTCTCTCACAAATGTAGAGAGGTTCACAAATGAGAAGCAGTTTGTAAATGCACATTCAGCGATTCGCATGATCTGTGAATTTATATTACAAGTGTGCCTCAAAATAATATTTGTGTAGCAGAGCGTGTGCATTTCCGAATTTATATTACAAGTTTGCATAAACATTAAATTTGTGAACCAGAGCGTGTGCCTTTGCGAAACAGATCGTGTGCATTAGTGAGTCCGAAATACAACTGCAAACCAGAGCATGTGCATTCCTGAAAAACCTTGCGTGAGTTCATTCATTATGAGACTGATCTGACCCCATACTACAGACTTCTCCTTAGCCATTAGTTCAAAGTCCACACAGATTAATACACTTGGCAACATACTTGTGTTTAGCCATGTTGTTGAGCTAGTTTGCTGTCTCTGTTAAGTAGCTATCAGTTAGTCACTCACTCTATTGCAGGAAACGGCAACAGGAAGCCCTCTAAAATAAAAAGGTTTGTGCAGGAAATTCACTGTACTTCAAAATAAAGTGTCCATTCAGAATGGACCCATGACCCACCAGTTGGGAACCACTGCTTCAAATAATATAAAAAGAGCTCACATCTGGTCACCACAAAACAGACAAAGTAATATTCTTTATAGTAGCTTATAGCATCATCTTATATCTTTTACATTCATTTAAATAGAAGCAACAGAGATCACGTTTATCAATCATAACACATAGATTAAGTTGTACATACAGCTGGACAACGTTACAGAAACACCATTCAATACAATAACTCTGTGGTAAATATTAATTTTGTAAAGCTTGTTGCTTATTTGTCTTTTGCAATTCATAAGTGTTGATTTGCTGTAGTGTGTGGAGGACCAGTGGTCACAAGAAGACTCTAACACTAAGTAACATGAAATGAGTTAATTCACCAAACATGAGACTCGAGTCTGGATTTTGCATCATAAGGTGTTTCTATTATTTTGTCCACTCCGTGTAGATGTAATCAAAGCAGTCTACAGCACGATGGAGCAGCGTACAAGCAGAATGGGGCGTCACTGAAGACAAGGCTCCTCTTACTGGAAGGTAAATTTCAATGCTCATTTTCCCCTCAGCACTGTTCTGCACAAATTAAATTAGGTAATCCAAGAGGTCTCGTGTGCCTCGATTCTCACATTCAGAAATATAGAAGACATAATGCTTGTAGGCAGGAAAGGGACACCACAGAGTTAGTGACATCTCTGTAAAATCTCATGAGAATGTTTGTGACCTTTATCCTATAGAAATGAGGATTTCTTACATCTGTTTAAATATTAGCTTTTTATCATTGTGCCCTTCTCAGTGCCTCCTGGATACAAGGAAATGTCATCACTGTGTCACGACGATGAACCTTCTGTTTGTAGCAGGAATAGAAGCATGAATAAATAGTAGGGTAAGGAGACCATGTAGCTGTATCTGAATTATCTTACATTTTCCATGAACCGTGTATGTATGCAGCTGAAATGAGCACATCATGCACTGGACTGATTAAAGATGTTAGAACATTTACTCACTGTGACATGAGAGAAAAACACATTTAAACTGGAAAATGTAATAATATTTTATAGGCTAGTGGTCCATAGATTTTTTTATTAAACAACTGAAATTCACATTCCCGTTAAAAGGGAAACATAATATGATCGATCCGCAGATCTATCCCTGCTTGTTAAGCTTGTACTCCCGTTTGATTCTGGCGTAGGGGCCGATGCTGTCGTCGAACACAAAGTCCCATAATACCCGGATCCAAGAAGTGTGTTGAGGGAGGGAGTCGTAAAACTCTGCTGCGATTTGCTTGACCTGCCAATAAAAAAAAAACACAAATCGAGTGAGAATGAGAGCTTCTAAAAACAAATAAGGATTTGAATTGTACATCAAATATATATTCATGACATCTAGACTGCAGTTGTAAATTGTCGGAAGCACCTCAGAGACTCAGAGGTCTAATTCACAGAGTTCCCACAAATTTTTACCAATTCATTTTCAAAACTTTTCCTTAATATTTTACCTATTTCCTGTTTTTCTCCTTATGTGACAGCACAAAATGTGTATCACGGGATGAGAGTGACCCACCCTAACACTAATTTCTCATTTGTAATGCAAGGAACTTATTCTGCGTAAAGTTAGTCATGTTTTGGGATTTTTATGAACAAATTTTAAACAACAGCACAAACAATGATTATTCAAAATGTTCTCTTAATTCCAAACCATTTCCAGGCCTGGAAAACAGTTTTTCTAATGTCATAACTCTTACAGGGATTTCATGACTGTGGAAACCCTGATTTCAACATAGCACCTTATTTAACTACAAAAATCAGATACAGACACAGAATCAGACATTTCACTGTTTGTTCAAACCATTCAAACACAACGCACAGTTTGTTTTCAACAAAAAAAAAAACATCCTAAAATGAATCACTTAATAGTTCAAAAAAAATGATTATCTAAAAGTATTCCTTATATTCTACATTCTGTAAGCCCTCACTCATCACTTTACGCTTTATTCCAGGGCTGGTCGGCCATCTTTGACCTTTCGTGAGTTCAGTCACTGGTATTTCTTCATTTCTAAAGTCATACTGGGTAAACTCCCTTTGTACATTTGTACTTTGATTGAACAGAGATCTGATTGTAGCCACAGTCTGAGATCTCAAGATTTAGTTTTATTGTCTAGTTCCTAGTGCTCGGACTGAGCTGGGAAACTACATGAATTGGTCTCTCCGCCTGATTTTATAGCTCTCATAAGTAAAAGGATGAATGACTCGGTAGGTTCTTGACATTGGGTGTAGGTCTTCTTATATTTCTACATGTTACTGTATATCTTTTATGTATTTTATTGTGTTGTTGTTTGGCTGTAACTTTTCGTGTGCTGCTGTCTTGGCCAGGTTTCCTTTATAAAAGAGATCGATGATCTCAACGGGACATACCTGGTTAAAAATGGGTTACATAAAATAAAATAAAATCTCTGTTAGAACAAAAATAGCTCATAAACTAAAGAACTGTCAAACAAGCTGTCAGCTGTGCCAAAAGTTTGGTATCTCACTTTGAGATATTATCATGCTTTTGTGGTGCTAGACAGGTGGCAGTAAGCAGTTACAACATCTGACCTCTCACATGATAAATGTTTGCAGTTGATAGGAAAATGTCACAAGTGGAATCTGCTGATACCCTTTATGTTTAGAATCTAAAATACAAAAGAGGCCTCTCTTATCTGCCCACACCCAGAGGTGATGCAACTCAACTATCCTCATTCACTACAACCAAACTAATAATAGTCTTGGAAATGATGACTCACCTGAGGTAGTTTACTGCCAGGTATGCTGGGGAAGTCATGGTGCTCCATGTGATACCCAACATTGAAGGTGATCATGTTCAGCGGTCCATAGTAAGAATATGTCTCGTGTCCCTTCAGAAACATGTAATGCTCAGCTATGAAATGTCCAGAGATAGGATGCAGTCCCATACACAGGATCGAACCTGCAATCAGGTAAACAATGGGCTTCAGGCCCCATAGATAGTAGATAATTAAGTCTGCTGTGAGCTGAACAACTGCGTTAAGGATCTCTAGCTGACCCACTGGCTTAGGATTGACCACCAATGGGCGAAGGGCGTAGAAGAAGGGCTGGAGGAAGAGCCAGAGGACTTTCCTGGCTGGGGTGCAGAAGAACCATCCTTCTATGTCTGTAGGGATGTCGACATCCAGCTGGTCGCCACCCAGATACCGATGATGGTCGATGTGGTACTTCTTAAAGGAGGCAGAGTAAGGCAAGCCGATCGGCAGGTTGGCCCACATGGCAAACCAGCGGTTCCACTTCGCCAGCTTGTTGCCAAAGGCCACGTTGTGAGAGATGTCGTGGATAGCCAGAGTCAGGGAGTGGTTGATGCAGCCTCCAAAGGCGTAAGCCCAGAAGATGACCCACTTCCAGGAGAGGTCGTGGACCAGGTAGCAGGCCAGGAACTGCGTCAGGACCATGCCTGATACCACCCACTTCAGCTGGGGGTCCGGACCCATCAGAGACTTGATCTCTGGATATTTGGCTGAGGAGAGAAGCAGACAGATAAAGGGATGGGTGGGGATGTGGACAGAGATAAGTAGGGCTTGTGTTGGCAAGAATCGATTGCTGTCATGATACAGATATTGTAGGTCAGTACGTCAGTAAGGCGATATAATGCGACTTTTAAAAAGATCTAATATTAGAAAAACCATCAAGGCTAGCATTGTGTGCTTTATGACTGCCAGTGTCATGGGCCTGTGTTATTTGTGTTTCTGCTGGCGGTACATTGTTACGTTGGAGTATGATAATATGAATCAAGATTCTGTTATTGCATTGCCTGTTTCTTGACTTAAATCTTTTCAGAGACATATTTTAGTGTACTGTTTAGCTGTAAAATGAGAACTTTTGACTGGATGGTGGGCAGTGCTTCGTACTTCAGTTGACTGTTTCCAACATAGCAACTGGTTCACAAACTTTCTCATTTTACAGCTAAACAGTACACTAAAATGCGTTTCTGACAACATTTGAAGAGAGAAATAGGCAATGCAGCAACAGAATCTTGAGTCATATTTGATCAGCGCTGCCTAGTTTGACAATTTGACAGCAGTGATGATGATCAATCAATCAATCAATCAATCAATTTTATTTATAAAGCCCAATATCACAAATCACAATTTGCCTCACAGGGCTTTACAGCATACGACATCCCTCTGTCCTTATGACCCTCGCAGCGGATAAGGAAAAACTCCCCAAAAAAACCCCTTTAACGGGGAAAAAAAACGGTAGAAACCTCAGGAAGAGCAACTGAGGAGGGATCCCTCTTCCAGGACGGACAGACGTGCAATAGATGTACAGAACAGATCAACATAATAAATTAACAGTAATCCATGAGCAGTGACTGACATGATTGACAACTGCGTCAAAAACTTCTCAGCTCTAATTGGTTGTTTTCAGTAGGAAGAGGAAAAGGGACAAGATTTTTTTCACCAACTATCTGTCTTATGCACTTCTTTCCAACTAAAGTGAGTTTCAGCAAATATGACACAATGTTATTTTTATAAAGATTTAGGGGAAACAAAAGGTATAGGGAGTTGAAAAGCAGAAGACAGTTAAGGGAACCTTAAGTAAAAAAGGAAATAAGGGATTAGGGGAGTAGTTCAAGGGGAGGGGAAGAAGTAACGGATTCCTTTCATTTTTCTAAACATATATAATTACGTAGGAGTTAAAGAAAGGTAAATGTCAGTCATGATTCCAGCAGGGACAGCTGTTAAGCATGATTCATTCACTCTCATTTTCCAAAGCTTGATCACAACTTATCACTGTGTAAAACTGTGACACTATGGAACGTAAAGTACACAATCGAGCATGTTGTATGGTTCCAGCCCTCCTCCTGGGACGGGCCTGCTGACAAAAGTCATGTTTAATTGGCAGAGGTGTTGTTTTGCTGAGGGACATGAAACTGAGGGAGCTACAAGGGAGTGGTTCAAAAACATTCACTGTTAGAAAAAGAGCTACGTTTAGTCCGTTTGACATTTACAACATAACAGACTCATTCGGACATACAGATTCTGGTTTGTTACACCGGCCACACCCTACAGCCTAACTAACACAGGGGTTAAAAAGCGTATCCCATCATGCATTAAATGAAAGATAGCCATGCACCATCAGATGATTGCTCATGCAAATCTGGCCTGCTTCTTTGTGTTCAGCTCACTTGTGTAGTGGCTTTATCCAAATAGGGCTCACCCTGGTAACTAACAATGGTTTCAGTGGCATTTCTCCTGCATGTAGGTCTCCCCTTTACTGACCAAACCAGCCTTATTTTGTTAATGTTTAGCCAACAGAAATTCCCTACTGCCCTCTCATGTTCCCTCATTTCTATAATAATTTATCAAGACACCTCCTATACAGTCCCTTTTTATCTACTGTATGATTTGAACTCATTTAAAAAGTGTGTCATTTGCTCATGCTATGTACAGTCATGTTTATGGGCTATACATCCTCAAAGGTTGGCGTTGTCGCCCACCCAAAGGGCAAAAAGTTAAATCAATAACCAGACATCATAAAAGGCATTGCTTGAACTGCTTAAGGCGGTCGGGCAGAACATGCCGTACAGCCAACATTGGGTTTTAACCTCACCATAACAGAGAGTCAAGTCATTTCATTTGTGGACACATACTTAACCTATATAAGGTTTAAGCCTCAAGTTTCAACAATAGTTTTTGTCAGATTTAACTGCATGCTACAAGTCAAAATGAAACTTAAATTGTACATATTTATTTCAGTTCTTTGCCTGATATCAGAAAGAATTGTTGACCCAAACTCACTGGAGTGGGCAGATTCAAAGGTCTGGATCCAAGCTAAATAAATTTTCTGGTACTGCTAAAAGTGATCAACCATCAGACAGCATCACAATCATCCCTCATCCATGTGACCTCTACTGTAATAGTAATAATTGCAAGTTTATGACATGCAAGCTGAGCCACAACAGACTGCAGACATGCCTTACTGGCCGTTCAATACAACATAAAACCACTTGTCAACCAATGATAATGTAAAGGAAGTGAGGCTCACTGACCCCTGACACCCACGCCCCTCTGCCTCTCCCATAGGTGAGGGGCAGGGGATAATTAAAAGAAAACACACTTTAATAATTCAAGGCACAGTAGTGTCAACCTGTCACCTTCTAGATGTGCTTCTTTCACACCAGAGCAACCATGCGTGACAAAGCCAAGATCGAGTGTACATCAACAGGTTTAGATCTCGTTTATCTAAACTGTTTTTAATGGATTTGGATAGTAAATCAGATGACCGAAGCTGGCTGCACGCGATACAGATTTGGTGAGAAAATAAGAAGGATCATATGTATAACACACAGTTTAGACTCTTGCTTTAATCAACTACAGACATGGTTTATTGAGGCAGTTTGTTAAATAAAGGTTACTCTGCCAGATCCCCCGACTCTCACTAAGCTTGTCTCCTCACATGCACATAGCATTGCATTTTGTCATGAGCAGGGAATGTGTCTTGTTACCTTGCAAGACTGGAGGCATTGTCAGCTACACCTGCTATCAATATGTTGCTATTGTCTCCCAAATTAGAGAAAAAGATGGCTGTGAGGGAGGATGGTTTACAAAAAGAGTAGGTGGTGGCCTGTAGTAGATTTTACACTACATAATGATTTTTGCTCTCTGTCTCATGGGGGATAAAATAAGTGTATTTGCTGGTGATACTCACACCCCCTCTGAGAGCGTTTGGTTACAGAAAATACTGTAAATTATGCAGTTTGGATTTTGAGTCAAATGCAAGAGAAAAATGTGAGAAACCCACATAAATGTAAATGATTTAAAGTCACATTTTTAAGTCAAGTCAAGTTTATTTCTATAGCACATTAAAAACAACTTCAGTTGACCAAAGTACTGTACAGGCTATGCATGTAAATACATATAAACAAATATAAATAAAATAAATATAAACATCCCTCTCTAAAACACATGGTAAAAAATTTTAACGATTTTTTTAAATTAATTTTTGTTTTTTATTAATACTGTAAACTGTGCAGGGAGTTAAATGATATTTCTACTTGTGCCTAAAATAATCCTTTAACTCCCATCAGCATGTCAATGAGTGACTCACAGTCTAATTCTGTTTATCTTGTCAGTTTCTGCGTTTCCCCTGCATCCATTGTGGTCTGATAGCTCGTTAAGCAACAGCTTGTAAACAGGTTTAACCGGCTACGATTTTAGAGAAAAAACGGTTGTAGTCAGGAAAAAACACAAACGCACCAGGTTGTTACACAAACTATCAAAGAATAAACAAGAAGCCTTTTTATTTCTTATAATTTCTTACCCAGGATTTCTTTTCTTCTTGAAGTGTGCGGCTGGTCATTGTAGACCCATTCAAAGTCGCCTCTTCCACCTGTCTTCCCCATGACTCTCCTTTCTGTGTCTGAGGCACACAGCTCTGTGGCGTTATGTGTGTCATCAAGCCCTCACAGTATCGGGGCACACCCACTTACACAGGTTGCAGGCTGCAGGTGTGAAGTTTGATCATAAGCTCCTCCCCCCCCCCGAGCTGAGGAGGGAGGGACGGTGGTTGTGCACCTGCTGAAATGTATGCAACCGTCCCCAGAATGCAAACAACTTCCCCCATACAGTATATCAGCTGACACACCTGTAATGATACCACTGTATGTTTATAGGGATGATGTAGGAATGGTCACTGGTATTAGTCCTGACAAACTGCTGAAACTGTTGTTCATGCCCTGTCACATGTCATATGTAGAATGTAGTAAATGCTTATTTTGCATTTTTATTATGTAACACATGAACATGTTAAACACCAGTGAAAGTATATATAGGTGATGCCAAGCATAATATAGAACCAAAACCACAAATATGCTGACATTTCCAAATATATTTATTTACACCTTAAATTTTGCAATGCACACACACACAAATATATATATATAACTTGAATTGCTGCAATAATTGTGCTGACTGACACTTCAAAAGATGCTTAATTTGTCCCCAGTACTTGCTGTAAAAAAGAAAAAAAGGCAGTTTTTCTCAAGCTATGCACTAATATTGCTTTTTTTGTCAGTTGTACTCTTATATTGAAGCTATATGATCTTCATATATAAGGACAGTGCTGGACCTAGCAAATTATATATATAACGTATCTATCTATCTATCTATCTATCTATCTATAAGGTTACTTTTGAAATGTAATAAGTTTCAATTAGCTAGTTACCCTGTTAAAGAATATAATAATATAATTAATATTAAGTAAAATAAAGTAATATAAAAAATAAAATACAAAAAAATAATAAACAAAGTCATTACTGCACAGCAATAGATAGATAGATAGATAGATAGATAGATAGATAGATAGATATGTAGGCTAATGTTCGAGTAGTGCAATAGTGTTAGTAGTGTTGTTTTTTCAAGCAAAAAAAAATTATAAACATTTGTTGGTTACAGGTTTTGAAATGCCATAATTTGCTGCTTTTTTCTGTTGAATATTTTTTTATAATTAATAAATGAATAAATTGCAAGTCAGACAAAACCAGAAATGTGAATATGTCACCTGGCCTTTTGGGAATCATGATTTTCAGATTTCATTGACCAAGCAATTAATCAAATAAACAAATAAATAAGTAATCAGCATATTATTCAGTATTTAAAATGATTATTATAAGCAACCTCAGTTTGCAATTACATATTAAGTGGAACTAATACAGAAGCTCAAAAGTTGTTCAAGAAGGCTGCTTTTACATTAGTTTGAGTTGTGAGAGATGATACTTGAAATCATTATTATATGTTGTGATTAATACGACCATAAGTAAAAAAAATAATAATAATAAAATAAATAATAATAAAAAAAATCTTATAAATCAATGATTACATATAAACATTGATGTCAGTATCTTTCCAGGCATGATTTAGAGTCTGCAGAAATAAGATGCTGCAGGTAATGTTAAAGGTCTACATTTGAACGGGACTTTTTTGTCCAAATCTCGCGAGACTCAAAACTGGAGCATTGTGGCGGCGAGAGTACAGCAGTGTAGAGTTGTTGTCGGAGAGGGAGGAGGAAGGCTGAGTGGAGACAGGAGGGAAAGAGAGTGCAAAAATATAGCATATAAGCAGGAGGAAATACAACATTGATCATGGCGTCGGGGGACACCCTGTACATTGAGACGGACGGGTCAGAAATGCCGGCGGAAATAGTGGAGCTGCATGAAATAGAAGTAGAGACAATCGAGACAACAGTTGTTGGAGACGACGGTGAACACCAGCCCATGATCGCCTTACAGCCTCTTGACACGGATGATCCAAACTCGATTCACCCGCACCAAGAGGTGATTCTGGTGCAAACACGAGAAGAGGTGGTGGGTGAGGATGACTCTGAACTGCACACGGATGATGGCTTTGAGGACCAAATCCTCATCCCAGTACCTGCCGTGGAGGAGGACTATATCGAACAGACTCTGGTTACTGTCGCCGGGAAAAGCTCGTCGACAGGCCGGATGAAGAGGGCTGGAAGCGGAAAGAAATCGGGCAAAAAGAGCTACCTGAGCGGGGGAGAAATGGGCAGGAAATGGGAGCAGAAGCAGGTCCAGATAAAGACTCTGGAGGGGGAGTTTTCAGTGACTATGTGGGCATCGGGTAAGTTCAGAGTCCTGAGTGAATTCTTTCAAGCTGGCCCCTCGCTTTGTTCTCAGCGTGTGTGGCCGGTGACAGGGCCCAGTTGGGGCCTTGTCCTCCGCTAAAGTAGGAACTATTTCCCAACTCCGAGCCACTTAAAATCCATTTGAAATGTTTTTGTTTTTATGGGAAGCCATGTTTTATGTGTCGATGGGCGCCGCCATATTTCCCCGGTCTAGAAAGTATGGCGGCCCGAAAAAATGGCGTTTATTTGGCCGACGAAGATGGCGGCGAGAGTGGGAGCGAGTGCAGCTGGCTCCGCTAGGCCGCTGTGGCGCAGTTCAGTTCAACGGCAGCGCTGGTGGTGCCTTCAGGAACCCCTCATAATTTACACTGCCGAGGCTTTAGACACACCACGTATGTTTGTATGGTTCAAGCGAACTAGTTCCTATTTCCAAAGTAGTTCTCTGTTTGCTAGTGCTGTGCATCAGCCATGGAAAAGATATTAATTTCAAACGAGTTGTAACATTATACCAATTTTTATAATTATCTAGTGGCTATGTAAAACATTATATTTAAACGATGACATTTTTTTAAATAAAAACATAATTAAAAGGCAAGGTTAAGACAAGTGTGTGCATTCATGTGCTTAACTATTAGCATTCTGCATTTAAAAAAGGTGAAATAGATTTTTTTGAATCCCATATTTCCCTCTGTGTTAATTTTAAAAAGCACAGTAGCATATTTGGTGGTTATGTCTTCAACATATGTTTGGTAAATGCACACCTTCCAGCCAAAGTCTGTATTTCCTGTCATATGTTTCCATTAGTAGTAAATAAGTAATAGACTGGAACAAAATACTTTGAAGGCTGGGGTGATGTCATAAAGGTTTAGCTCTAGATAGCTTAAATCAATTCTTTCCACATGTTCTGCTACTGTCTTATCAACACCTACCTATCTATCTGTCCCTCACATTCAGATGACAAGAAGGACATTGACCACGAGGAGCAAATCACTGGTGAAAACTCTCCTCCAGATTATTCTGAATACATGACAGGGAAGAAGCTTCCTCCAGGAGGCATCCCAGGCATTGACCTCTCAGACCCCAAACAGCTGGCAGAGTTTGCACGGTAAGTAGGCTGGCTGTGCCATGATAAATATAGTATTCAGACAACAGTTTTCAAACGTTTGCCTCACTTAAAAGGAACATAATTTTTTTTAAAAACTGAGGGTGTGAAAGAAATAAAGCAATTCATATTTTTAACCAACATATGCTGCTCAGTTTATTTGCAGTGCTGTGTTGAAAGCAGTATGTAAGTAAATACACAGGAGGCCTGGTCCATTAAACATTCAAATTTTAATTTTACCATGAGTTTTGTTTGTTATGTTTCTAAAGTAAACATGTCTTAGTGCTTGTCTGTTTCAGGAGTGCAGTGGCTGAGTAAAAACTCTGTAATAGGGGTTCTCAAAGTTTTAATTGAGCCAGCATATGATTCAGGGCTCTAGAGGAAAACCGCACCCATGGGGTGCTACTAGTTGTCATTTCTAATCTGATGGATTTGGTAGTGGGGCGCAGTTTGAAGCAGTAGCTGTGAAGTGTATTAAATATAAGCTATTGAATGTGAAATTATTGATGGATGATAGAGGTATAATGTATTAATTTCAGGTCATGTGAAGGGGCTGCACAAAATGTTTTTGAGGGCCACCATTGGCCTGTGGGGTGCACTTTGAGAAAAATAACGTACTGTACTATACTCTTCATTTTTATGACTAATTTATGAGATACTATAGTGTTATATACTATAATAGGCCATTTTAAAGATTTTTTTATGGGGCATACTAATGATTTTGTTATGATTTATTTATCTATATATATATTTATTTATTTATTGGCATACTATACAATGGTTTTTAAAATATTTTTATGCCATGCTATACTGAGATATTTTTACACCACTTTTTATGACATTCTGTGTGACATACTATACTATGACTTTTTTGATTTTTTTTTTTTATGTCAAACTGTACTATATTTTTTATGCCATACTAAACAATGGCTTATTTTATCTTATTTTTATGATATGTTTAAGCTATACTATACTGTGAATTTTATATGGCATTTTTATAGCATACTACGACATTTTTGTGACATACTATGATTTGACTTTTCTAGTGATATTTTTATGCCATATTATACTATGGGGGTTTTAATGATATTTTGACTACTGATACATACCATACCATGACATTTTTATATTTTTTTATGCCATACAATACTATGACTTTTTTTAAATTATATTTTTCTGCCATATTATGCTATGACCTTTGATGAAATTTTATGCCCACCATTTTATGACATTTAATTTATACTGTGCTTTTTTTTACGGCATTTTTTGTAGCATACTATGATTTTTTTTTATGACATTTGATGCCTTACCATACTATGACTATGAGTTTTTTAATGATAATTTTATGCCATACTATACTACGACTTTTTTAATGACATTTTGATGCGTTACTATACTATGACTGTTTTTAATGAAATTTTTATGGTATATTATACTATAATCGTTTTGTAACATGACCTTTCTATGACTTTGCTATGACATACTATACTGCAGTTTCTTCTGGCATACTATAATAATGGGACTACTTTTATTTCTGTTGCAGAATGAAGCCAAGAAAAGTGAAAGAAGACGACGCACCTAGGACGATAGCCTGTCCACACAAAGTGAGTGAAGTGTTCTGTTTATTACACCACTTTATACCTTTTTGTGCAAAAGAGGAAGGTTAACGTACATACATGACCAGATGCTTACTCAGTTGTATGTTATGTCTTTAGTATCGGCTTTACCCAACTGAGACATGCTTGTGTTTATTACAGTGGTATGAAGAGCTGACATTCAGTCGCTCCGGCTACACTGTAAACATGAGTATTTCCTGAGTGATTGGCTTCATCTTGTCTCTCTCTTCCACAGGGATGTACCAAGATGTTCAGGGACAACTCAGCGATGAGAAAGCACTTGCATACCCACGGGCCCCGTGTGCACGTCTGCGCAGAGTGCGGCAAAGCCTTCGTAGAAAGTTCAAAACTGAAGAGGCATCAACTCGTACACACAGGAGAGAAACCTTTCCAGGTCAGTTCCTTCACACTGTTTTTCTTCCTCTGGAGAAAGCTGCATAATTTTACTTTGCTTTATTAGGGGAAGGAACATTAAAATTTGAATGTATATACAGAAATGTAAACTGACTTTGTGTAAGAATAAGTATAGGCAAACCTTGCTGTGTCATGTTAAATGTCAGCAGTTGAAATGATATTAGTTAATCTGTGATCCAGGCTGAGTCGTGCAGCAATGTTAACTCCATTTCTCTCATCTGCAGTGCACATTTGAGGGCTGTGGCAAGCGGTTCTCTCTGGACTTTAACCTGCGCACACATGTGCGTATTCACACTGGAGACCGCCCGTATGTGTGCCCCTTTGACGGCTGCAACAAAAAATTTGCCCAGTCAACCAACCTGAAGTCTCACATCCTCACACACGCCAAAGCCAAAAACAACCAGTGAAAAGACGATGTGAGCATACACTGGAGGACTCGACCTGTATCTCTGCTCCTTGACAGACAAACTTGTGTCCCGTGGCCTGCTTTGTTGTGAGATAAGAAGTCCCCTTTGTATCATCTCTAGATGAAAGGCTTTTGAGAAGCGACCTTTTCTCAGACTTTTTGATAAACTTATGGAGGTTTGAACAATGAACTCGTGAGAACCCCGACCCCCTCAGGCCTCCTACCCTCCTTTGGCGCTACCTGGATGGAACAATTTATGCTTTCTTCTTGTGAAGATGTTGATTCATGGATCTACACCTAAAATGTATTTATACCTTCACACAGCCAGTTAAATACGTTTTTGCAATAGATGTCAAATTTGCATCAATCCTCAGAAATGATACCTTTTCAATTTTGTACTTTCCCCCAAGTGTGCATATTGTACACTGTTTGACATAAGCTCTGTGGTAATGTATGTAGTAAGACTGTCCCTGTAGCTCCTCTTGGGTTTCACAGTTTGTTTTACCTCTCCTTTTCCCTTTCACGTGAGTGTGTTTCGAGGGGGATTGGGTGGTCTTTGCATATTTTCATTTTGTACAAGGCAATATCAGAATCATGTAGATAATAGCCATGTGATTTTCAATATTGATCACTGATTAAACTGTTTTTCCCCCTTGCACTACCAACACAGAAGTGTCATTTGTCCTCTCACAATTAAACGCAACCTTAAGTAACAGGTTTAAAATGTTATTCAGCTGTATTTTAGTAGTGGTAAGTCATTTCGAGAGCACCTGTGGTGACATAACTGGGATATGGACTCATTTATTTTCAGAAATATTGTATATTTTTAGACAAGAATGTAACATTTTTAAACAAATCTGAGCCCATGGAGTCAGTGGATCTGTTCTTGATATTAACCTCACAATTTATTAACTAATGAAATGAAAGTGTTTAAAAGGTAGATGTAGCATCATATTTACAGTTAAATGTTGATAGAATGTGTCATCGATATTTAAGGTTGCCTCAGCAGTTAAATAATAGCTGATAAATTATTTCAATTTTCATTTCCTTGTTTGATAACATGTAGAAGGACAAGAATAAGAAATGAAACAAATTCTGGTCTATTTGTTCATTTTATTTTTCAGCACACTGCATATACATTATAAAACTTCAACTGAGCAGCTTGAAAGTAGTATCTTACACAGCTGGTTAATTGTTTAACAATGTTTTAATCACACTGAACATTGTTTCTGTCTGACATGACACAAAGGCACAAGGGACTCCAGCAACAATGTAAAAAAAAATTGCATTGCAAATAAATGATTCATTTTGAGACTTTTTTGTAATAAAAACTTTTGCTTTCACTTTGCTAGCTGCAATATCAAATGTCAGTAGTTGCAATGAGGTCTTCAGTTGTGACACCAATATCATATTAGGGCTGCAGCTCAAATTATTTTCATTATTAGAAACAGGAACTGTTAAATGTTTGGCAGTTTTGCATTTTAAAAACAAAAAAGAAGAAACAATTCAGTGATTATCAGATTAGTCTGCAATAATTTCCACTTCGTTTTATTTTGCACAAGCATTCAGATCAGCCTTCACACTTCAGATAATCCAAACCACCAAATATCATTTACAGTTAAAAATCCATCTTTAGTAAACTCACAGAAGAACACAACACAAACAGTCTTTCTCACATAAAATACATCTGATCTGAGGATTTACATGGTTGAAAGATAAAAACAAGTGCAACAATGCTGGTGGGCAGAACTGCTGAATCACTTTTCACCCACATATGACTGCATTTGGTTAGTTAGAAGCTGCAGAGCAAACTGCAACAAACCAAAGTAAAATCAAGTTTTCAGAAAGGTCCTGTTCACCTTGAGCCATATACTGTGTGTGTTCCCATTTTATTTCAAATAGATGAGCAACATTTTTTAAAATTGCATGCAAACGTAGTCTATTTGTTAATAAATGAAATAACTTGTACGTATAGTCTATTTGTTAATAAATGAAATAACTTGTACGTAGCTTGTCCCTGCAGAGTAGTATGGCAAAATAGTCAACACATTTTGGCCGTCTCACTCTTTCTACAACCAAAGCTGTACTTAATGTTACGCTAAATTTCCTGATCTGGTAAAATGATTGCATCCGGTATATAGATTTTTGATTGACATCTGGCATTAATCATATTGTATGTATATAAAAACTTATTCAAATAGGCCTATGTGTATATCTCTTAGGTGGACTGGTGTGTGTATTTAAGTGTTTTTGTTCTTTATGCATAGCCACCAGTTTAACAACACGCACCACTGCTGTGTATCTAGGCATGAATTTAAGGCATGGCTGTTAATGCTAATCTGCCTGTAAGAGTGTTTGAGAGAAGAAAGAAATCTAGGTCAGTTAAAATGCAGTGAACAGCACAAAGAAGCAGGTCAGACTGCTACGTAAAGCAAGTCTAAAAACAAGCTTGAAGGGGTGACTGAAAACAGACTTTACTACAGTAATGACTTGACTTGCATCAAATAGAGCTTAGAGGTGAGGGTTGAGGAAACCCAAGACAGGTAGGCCGTTGAGCAACTGCTGGTCAACAATGACAGAAAGCATGCCTCCAACTACAGGGGGTTAACACCTGGAAGGGAGGTAAAAAAAAAAAAAAAAAAGAGAACTCTGATGAAACACAATAAAGTGACCGATCATGAAAACGTCCGGGTATAGTACATCAAAAAATGTCATAGTAGGGGTGTCGGTGGCGGGGCGGGCGCCCCATGTGCAGGGCTGTTGCCGCGGCGGCCCGGGATCGGCTCCGGCCTGTGGCCCTTTGCTGCCCTCTCTCTCCCCCTTTCACGCTTGTCTGTCCTATCCATTGAAGGCTAAAAATGCCCCAAAAAAATGTCATAGTATGTCAAAAAATGTCATAGTATAGTATGTCATCAAAAATCGCAAAATAACGTCATAGTACAGTATGTTGCCAAAATTCGCGAAAATACGTTATAGTATATATGGTATGTCTCAAAATTCATGAAAAAACGTCATAGTATAGTATGTCTTCTTCTTCTTCTTCTTCTTCTTCTTCTTCTTCGGATTTTATGGCGGTTGGCATCCATCACTTTGGTGCATTACCGCCCCTATTATAGTATGTCATCAAAAATTGTGAAAATACGTCATGGTATAATATGTCGTCAAAAATTATGAAAAAAAGTCATGTTGTATGTTGCCAAAGATCATGAAAACATGTCATTGTATAGTATGTCGACAAAAATCATGAAAAAATGTCATAGTAGCCTATAGTATGTCACTAAAAGTAAAAAAAAACATGTCATGGTATAGGATGTCAACAAAAATCATGAAAAAACGCCATGGTATAGGATGTCGTCAAAAATCATGACAAAACGTCATTGTGTGTTGCCAAATGTCATGAAAAAATGTCATAGTATAGTATGTCATCAAAAATCGCAAAATAACGTCATAGTATAGTATGTCATTAAAAATCGTGAAAATACGTCATAGTATAGTATGTCATCAAATATTGGGAAAATTTGTCATGGTATAGCATGTTGTAAAAAATTAGGTAACAACATCATAGTAATAGTATGTCATCCAAAATCATGAAAAAATGTCATAGTGTAGTATGTCATAAAAATCGCAAAATAACGCCATAGAATAGTATGTCGTCAAAAATCGCGAAAATACGTCATAGTATAGTATGTCGACAAAAATCATGAAAAAATATCATAGTATAGTACGTCATCAAAAATCGCAAAATAACGTCATATGTTATGTCGTCAAAGATCACGAAAATACGTCATAGTATAGTATGTTGTAAAACATCACGACAAAACATCATAGTATAGTATGTCGACGAAAATCATGAAAAAACGTCATAGTATAGTATGTCGCCAAAAACCAAGAAAAAATGTCATAGTGTAGTATGTCATCAGAAATCATGAAAAAACAACATAGTTTAGTATGTCGACAAAAACTGTGAAAATATGTCGTAAAAAATCAATAAAAAATATAATATAGCATGTTGTCAAAAATCCTGAAAAAACTCCATGGTATAGTATGTCGTCAAAAATCATGAAAAAAACGTCATGGTATAGGATGTAATCAAAAATGGCAAAATAACGTCACAGTATAGTATGTTGTCAAAATTCACAAAAAAACGTCATAGTATAGTATGTCGTCAAAAATCATGAAAAAACGTCATAGTATAGGATGTAATCAAAAATGGCAAAATAACGTCACAGTATAGTATGTTGTCAAAATTCACGAAAAAACGTCATAGTATAGTATGTCGCCAAAAATCAAGAAAAAATGTCATAGTGTAGTATGTCATCAGAAATCATGAAAAAACAACATAGTTTAGTATGTCGACAAAAACTGTGAAAATATGTCGTAAAAAAACAATAAAAAATATAATATAGCATGTTGTCAAAAATCCTGAAAAAACTCCATGGTATAGTATGTCGTCAAAAATCATGAAAAAACGTCATAGTATAGTATGTCGTCAATACTCACGACAAAACATCATAGTATAGTACGTCGACGAAAATCATGAAAAAATGTCATAGTATAGTATGTCGTCAATACTCACGACAAAACATCATAGTATAGTACGTCGACGAAAATCATGAAAAAATGTCATAGTATAGTATGTCGTCAGAAATCATGAAAAAACAACATAGTATAGTATGTCGTCAATACTCACGACAAAACATCATAGTATAGTACGTCGACGAAAATCATGAAAAAATGTCATAGTATAGTATGTCGACGAAAACCATGAAAAAAACGTTATAGTATAGTATGTCATCAGAAATCATGAAAAAATGTCATAGTATAGTATGTCGTCAAAAATCATGAAAAAACATAATAGTATAATATCTCAACAAAAATCATGAAAAAACATCATAGTATAGTATGTCATCAAAAATCATGAAAAAACGTCATTGTATAGTATGTCGACGAAAATAATGAAAAAAACGTTATAGTATAGTATGTCATCAAAAATCATGAAAAAACGTCATTGTATAGTATGTCGACGAAAATAATGAAAAAACGTTATAGTATGTCATCAAAAATCATGAAAAAAACGTCATAGTATAGTATGTCATCAAAAATCATGACAAAACATAATAGTATAGTATGTCATCAGAAATTATGAAAAAATGTCATATTATAGTATGTTGTCAAAAATCGCGAAAATACGTTATAGTATAGTATGTTGTAAAAAATTACGGAAAAACGTCATAGTATAGTATGTCGCCAAAAATCAAGAAAAAATGTCATAGTATAGTATGTTGCCAAAAATCAAGAAAAATTGTCATGTACAGTATGTCGCCAAAAATCAAGAAAAATTGTCATAGTATAGTATGTCGACAAAAATCATGAAAAGACGTCATACTGTAGCATGTCATCAAAAATCGCAAAATAGAGTCATAGTGTAGTATGTCATCAAAAATTGCGAAAATATATCATAGTATAGTATGTTGTAAAAAAAATCAATAAAACATAAAATATAGCATGTCATCAAAAATCCTGAAAAAACTCCATGGTATAGTATGTCGTCAAAAATCATGAAAAAACGTCATAGTATACTATGTCATCAAAAAATCGCAAAATAACGTCATAGTATAGTATGTCGTCAACAATCATGAAAAAACGTCATAGTATAGTATGTCATCAAAAATTGCAAAATAACGTCATGTAATATGTCATCAAAAATCAGAAAAATACATCATAGTATAGTATGGTGTAAAAAAACTCTAGACAAAACATCATAGTATAGTATGTTGACGAAAATCATGAAAAAATGTCATAGTATAGTATGTTATCAAAAATCTCAAAATAACATCATAGTGTAGTATGTCGTCAGAAATTGTGAAAATATGTCATAGTATGTTGTAAAAAATCATTAAAAAATATAATATAGCATGTCATCAAAAATCCTGAAAAAATGTCATAGTATAGTATGTCGCAAAAACCAAACAAAAAATGTCATAGGTCATAAGTCATCAAAAATCACAACGAAACATCATAGTATAGTATGTCATCAGAAATCATCAAAAAACGTCATAGTATCGTATGTCATCAAAAATCATGAAAGAACGTCATAGTATAGTATGTCGTGAAAAATCACGANAAAAACCAAACAAAAAATGTCATAGGTCATAAGTCATCAAAAATCACAACGAAACATCATAGTATAGTATGTCATCAGAAATCATGAAAGAACGTCATAGTATAGTATGTCGTGAAAAATAATCATGAAAGAACGTCATAGTATAGTATGTCGTGAAAAATCACGACTAAACATCATCGTATAGTATGTAGACAAAAGCCATGAAAAAATGACATAGTATAGTATGTCATCAGAAATCATGAAAAAATGTCATAGTATAGTATGTCATCAAAAATCGCAAAATAACGTCATAGTATAGTATGTTGCCAAAAATCAAGAAAAAATGTCATAGTATAGTATGTCCACAAAAATCATGAAAAAATGTCATAGTGTAGTATGTCTTCAGAAATTGCAAAATAACGTCATAGTGTAGTATGTCGTCGAAAATTGCGAAAATATGTCATAGTATAGTATGTCATAAAAAATCACAAAAATACGTCATAGTATAGTATGTTGTAAAAACTCTAGACAAAACATCATAGAATAGTATGTTGACGAAAATCATGAAAAAATGTCATAGTATAGTATGTCATGAAAAGTCTCAAAATAACATCATAGTGTAGTATGTCGTCAAAAATTGCAAAAATATGTCATAGTATGTTGTAAAAAATCATTAAAAAATATAATATAGCATGTCATCAAAAAATCCTGAAAAAATGTCATAGTATAGTATGTCGCCAAAAACAAACAAAAAATGTCATAGTATAGTAAGTCATCAAAAATCACAACAAAACATCATAGTATAGTATGTCATCAGAAATCATCAAAAAACGTCATAGTATCGTATGTCATCAAAAATCTTGAAAGAACGTCATAGTATAGTATGTCGTGAAAAATCACGAGTAAACATCATCGTATAGTATGTAGACAAAAAACATGAAAAAATGACAGTATAGTATGTCATCAGAAATCATGAAAAAATGTCATAGTATAGTATGTCATCAAAAATCGCAAAATAACGTCATAGTCTAGTATGTTGTCAAAAATCGCGAGAATACGTTCTAGTAAAGTATGTTGTAAAAAATTACGCAAAAATGTCATAGTATAGTATGTCGCCAAAAATCAAGAAAAAATGTCATAGTATAGTATGTCGACAAAAATCATGAAAAGATGTCATAGTATAGTATGTCATCAAAAATCGCAAAATAACGTCATAGTATAGTATGTTGTCAAAAATCGTGAGAATACGTTATAGTATAGTATGTTGTAAAAAATTACGTAAAAACGTCATAGTATAGTATGTTGCCAAAAATCAAGAAAAAATGTCATAGTATGGTATATCGACAAAAATCATGAAGACGTAATAGCGTAGTATGTCTTCAGAAATTGCAAAATAACGTCATAGTGTAGTATGTCGTCGAAAATTGCGAAAATATGTCATAGTATAATATGTCATAAAAAATCAATAAAAAATAAAATATAGCATGTCATCAAAAATCCTGAAAAAACGTCATAGTATAGTATGTCATCAAAAATCGCAAAATAACGTCATACTATAGTATGTTCTCAACATTCGCGAAAAAACGTCATACTATAGTATGTTATCAGAAATTATGAAAAAATGTCATAGTATAGTATGTCGCCAAAAATCAAGAAAAAATGTCATAGTATGGTATATCGACAAAAATCATGAAAAGACGTCATAGTGTAGTATGTCATCAAAAATCGCAAAATAAAGTCATAGTGTAGTATGTCATCAAAAATTGCGAAAATATGTCATAGTATAGTATGTTGTAAAAAAATCAATAAAACATAAAATATAGCATGTCATCAAAAATCCTGAAAAAACTCCATGGTATAGTATGTCGTCAAAAATCATGAAAAAACGTCATAGTATACCATGTCATCAAAAATCGCAAAATAACGTCATCGTATAGTATGTTGTCAAAATTTGCGAAAAAACGTCATAGTATAGTAAGTCGTCAACAATCATGAAATAACATCATAGTGTAGTATGTCATCAAAAATTGCAAAATAACGTCATGTAATATGTCATCAAAAATCACAAAAATACGTCATAGTATAGTATGGTGATCAAAAATCACAAAAATACGTCATAGTATAGTATGGTGTAAAAAACTCTAGACAAAACATCATAGAATAGTATGTTGACGAAAATCATGAAAAAATGTCATAGTATAGTATGTCGACAAAAATCATGAAAAGACGTCATAGTATAGTATGTCATCAAAAATCGCAAAATAACGTTATAGTGTAGTATGTCGTCAAAAATCACCACAAAACATCATAGTATAGTATGTCTTCAGAAATCATCAAAAAACATCATAGTATAGTATGTCATCAAAAATCATGAAAAAACGTCATAGTATCGTATGTCGTGAAAAAGCACAACTAAACATCATCGTTTAGTATGTAGACGAAAACCATGAAAAAATGACATGGTATATAGTATGTCAACGAAAGTCATGAAAAAATGTCATAGTATAGTATGTCATCAAAAATCATGAAAAAACGTCATAATATAGTATGTCGACAAAAATCATAGTATGTCATCAAAAATCGCAAAATAACGTCATAGTATAGTATGTTGTCAAAATTCACGAAAAAAGATCACAGTATAGTATGCTGTCAAAAATCATGAAAAAACATCATACTATAGTATGTCGACAAAAATCATGAAAAAACATCATACTATAGTATGTCAACAAAAATCATGGAAAAACATCATAGTATAGTATGTCGACAAAAATCATGAAAAAAACATCATACTATAAGTATGTCGACAAAAATCATGGAAAAACATCATAGTATAGTATGTCGTCAAAAATCGCGAGAATACGTTATAGTATAGTATGTTGTAAAAAATTACGTAAAAACGTCATAATATAATATGTCATCCAAAATCATGAAAAAATATAACATAGGATGTCATAAAAAATCCTGAAAATATGTCATAATGTAGTGTCGTAAAAAAACATGCAAAAAACGTCATACTATAATATGTCGTCAAAAATCACAAAAAAGGTCTCAGTATAGTGTGCCATTAAAAGTTTCATAGTATAGTATGTCATAAAACGTCATGGTATAGTATGACATAAAATGTCATAGTAGAGAACATCAAAAAGTGTCATAGTATAGTATGTCAAAAAATGTAATGTTAGTGTCCTACAAAACCACATAGTATAGTACATCAAAAAATGTCATATCATAGTATGCCAAAAAAAGGTCATAATATAGAATGTAAAAAAAACCAACCATCATAGTAATAAATGTAAAATGTTTTCCCCCTTGCACTACCAACACAGAAGTGTCATTTGTCCTCTCATAATTAAATGCAATCTTAATTCACAGGTTTAAAATGTTATTCAGCTGTGTTAGTAGTGGTAAGTCATTCAGAGACAAATACTGCAGCTGCTCAGAGACTGTGAATAAACAAACAGCTCTGGGTCACTCAGCACCTGTGGTGATTTTACTGGGATGTGGACAGATTTCCTCTTAGAAATGTTCCATATTTTTAGACAAGAAAGTAACATTTTTAAACAAATCTGAGCCCATGGAGTCTGACAATATAGTGCTTTAAGGGTAGATGTACAGTTAAATGCTGACAGAATGCGTCATCTGCATTTAAGATTGTTGGTGACATGTAGAAAGAACAAGAAGTGAAACTAATTCTGGTCCATTTGTTCGTTTTATTTTTCAGCACACTGCATATACATTATTCACAATTATATCACCTCTTAAAACTTCAACTGAGCAGCTTGAAAGTGACATCTTACAGCTGTCTAACAATGTTTTTTAAACACACTGAACATTGTTTCTGTCTGACATGACACAAAGACACTAGGGAGTCCAGGGACAATGTATAAATTTGCATTGGAAATTAATGATTCATTTTGAGACTTTTTTTTTTTTTTTGGAAGAAAAACTCTTTTGCTTTCACTTTGCTAACTGCAATCTCAAATGTTAGCCATGGTGAGGTCTTCAGCTGTGACACCAATATTTTAGGGCTGCAGCTCAAATTATTTTCATTATTAGAAACAGGAACTGTTAAATGTTTGGCAGTTTTGCATTTAAAAACAACAACAAAAAGAAGAAACAATTCAGTGATTATCAGATTAGTCTGCAATAATTTCCACTTCATTTTATTTTGCACAAGCATTCAGATCAGCCTTCACACTTCAGATAATCCAAACCACCAAATATCATTTACAATTAAAAATCCATCTTTAGTAAACTCACAGAAGAACACAACACAAACAGTCTTTCTCACATAAAATACATCTGATCTGAGGATTTACATGGTTGAAAGATAAAAACAAGTGCAACAATGCTGGTGGGCAGAACTGCTGAATCACTTTTCACCCACATATGACTGCATTTGGTTAGTTAGAAGCTGCAGAGCAAACTGCAACAAACCAAAGTAAAATCAAGTTTTCAGAAAGGTCCTGTTCACCTTGAGCCATATACTGTGTGTGTTCCCATTTTATTTCAAATAGATGAGCAACATTTTTTAAAATTGCATGCAAACGTAGTCTATTTGTTAATAAATGAAATAACTTGTACGTAGCTTGTCCCTGCAGAGTAGTATGGCAAAACAGTCAACACATTTTGGCCGTCTCACTCTTTCTACAACCAAAGCTGTACTTAATGTTACGCTAAATTTCCTGATCTGGTAAAATGATTGCATCCGGTATATAGATTTTTGATTGACATCTGGCATTAATCATATTGTATGTATATAAAAACTTATTCAAATAGGCCTATGTGTATATCTCTTAGGTGGACTGGTGTGTGTATTTAAGTGTTTTTGTTCTTTATGCATAGCCACCAGTTTAACAACACGCACCACTGCTGTGTATCTAGGCATGAATTTAAGGCATGACTGTTAATGCTAATCTGCCTGTAAGAGTGTTTAAGAGAAGAAAGAAATCTAGGTCAGTTAAAATGCAGTGAACAGCACAAAGAAGCAACTGCAGTGTAGCATTAAAAATCCCAAACCACCACCATCCCTGACCTAAAAATAAAAAGGAAACAGTTTGCAGCCTTTTGAAGAAAATAAAAATATAAAAGAGTAAAGATTGACCTTAAATGAACAGAAGTGATGATGGCGGATGAAAACGTTCCTGAAGACTGTTAAAACTCTGTGTTTCAACCTTAAATGAGTTGAACATAACAAAGAGGCATAAATTTAAAGTATAGGCATAGTTTTCCCTCCATTCCACCGTCCTGCCTTTGGATGTGTGTATAGTACCCGCTCTCAGAGCAGACGGCATTTTCACTCTGCTAGCAGGGCAGCCAGCAGTGCAGGGTAGTCTGGTGTCCCCCAACCTGTGACAGGGTCCCACGATGGTACAGCACAGAAACCTTGACCCTGAACCTGTTCGTCCAGACAGCCCATGTGACAGCCTTCAGTCACCTGGAGACATGGATAAAAAGAAACCAAACCATGACTACAAAACTTGCGGCAAAAGGTTTTCCTTCTACTTTCACATTACATGCAATTGCAGTAGATTACAGATACAGGTCTACTAACTAGTGGCTACTGGGTGTAGGTTGGAGTGCTACATAAATCAAGTCTAAAAACAAGCTTTAAGGGGTAACTGAAACCAGACTTTACTACAGTAATAACTTGACTTACATCAAATAGAGCCTGTCCTTTGAGCTTGTAGAGGCGTGGGTTGAGGAAGCCCAGGGTAGGCAGGCCCTTAAGCAGCCGCTGGTCATTGATGAGAGAAAGCATGCCTCCAACCACAGGGGTTGACGCCTGGAAGGGAGAACAAAAAATGAGAGATGTGATGAAACACAAAAAAGTAAGCAATCATGAAAACGTCATAGTATAGTAAGTCAAAAAATGTCATCATATAGTATGTCAAAAAATGCCATAGGTAAGTATGTCAAAAAGTGTCATAGTATGGTATGTCGAAAAATGTAATTGCATGGTACATCAAAAAACATCATAGTATAGTATGTCATGAAAATGTCACATTATAGTATGTAAAAAAAAAAAAATCACAATATAATGTCATAAAAACTGTCATAGTATAGTATGTCATTTGAAAATGTCATAGTATGTCAAAAAAAGTCACAATATTGTACATCAAAAAATGTCATAGTACAGTATGTCCAAAAATGTCATAGTATAGTATCTCAAAGAATGTCATAGTACAGTATGTCCAAAAATGTCATAGTATAGTATGTCAAAAAATGTCATAGTACAGTATGTCCAAAAATGTCATAGTATAGTATGTCAAAGAATGTCATAGTACAGTATTTCAAAAAATGTCATAGTATAGTATGTCAAAGAATGTCATAGTACGGTATGTCGAAAAATGTCATAGTATAATATGTCCAAAAATGTCATTGTATAGCATGTCAAAAAATGTCATAGTATAGTATGTCAAAGAATGTCATAGTACAGTATGTCCAAAAATGTCATAGTATAATATGTCCAAAAATGTCATTGTATAGCATGTCAAAGAATGTCATAGTATGGTATGTCCAAAAATGTCATAGTATATGATGTCCAAAAATGTCATTGTATAGCATGTCAAAAAATGTCATAGTATAGTATGTCAAAAAAAATGTCATTGTATAGTATGTCATAGTATGATGTGTTAAAAAATGTCAGTATATCAGACCCAGCTGGAGGGTTAGGTCACAGAGGGCCATTGAAAATAGTCCCCTCTATGCTACAGTAAATAGGTGGTTACGGCCAATGCTCAATTCACAAAAAAAGTATAACCAAGTTTAATATATTTTACCGAGGTCCCGGACACCCAGGGGACGGGTAATCTGTTGATGACCACCCAGTAGTTATCCGACAGGGCAGCCATGTCCGGATAGGCCCTGCCGCTGATATTGTAATATGACTTAGGAGGGAGGGCTGTTCCAACAGTCTTCAGATACCCATTCACTGCGCTGGCCTACAGGAGCACAAACACACAGCATAAAGTACACTGTCTGCAATAACTGAGCGTTAAAGGAGATGATGACCAGATATTATTACCTGGTAGTCAGGCATCTTGAAGACGTTGCTGAAGCCTCCTCCACTGATGGAATCTGTGACCTCATATGTGACCTTAAAGGGGTTTTTGAAGGAGGTTCCTCCTACTGTCGTCACATATGGGCTGGGAACAAGAGGCAGGGCATAGAGTGTTAGATGTTTAGCACTTTTCCCCAAACCTGTTAAGACTAGGAACATTTTTGAGAGTGCTTTTGTATTCATTTCAAAACCTGCACTACACTGGATGCTCTACATGAAAGAGGAGGGTTGGATGGACTTATAAACTTCTGTCTGCAGCACTGCAATTTTTCACTTTACAAATTTAAAATGGAACATCCATATGTCTTTGTATATTCCTGACACCAATATAATGCATAAGACAAAGGCCAGTCCAATCACATGCTTGTATCAGTGTCATGCAGAGACTGTTTTGCTTTTGGATCTGTAGACATGTTTTACCTTGATGCAGGAAAACTTGGCCTGAAGGTGTTTTGTCCTTTGCCCAAATGTCTGCAGCCTGCACCACTGTCACCTGAGCATGACACAAAATCGCAGATTAAGATTGATGTATGAGACGCTCATTAAACAAGATCAGAGACGATGTGGCAGGTTATCACGCAGCACATCTGACAGAAAACTGGCAGCCTTTCCAGTTTTGTTCCAAACTCCGGAAAAAGCTACAGGTCAAAAGATAACGTGTAAACCTGTTTTTCCAGAGCCAACATGCCAGGGGTGTTTATTTATAACAATAGTGGTGTATTCATGTTTCAAGAAGGATAACGCTCTGTCAGTAACAATGAAGAAAAGCCACAGTAAGTTGACACGTTGCCCAAGAGACCGAGGGTGTCTTGCTTTTGTTACATCATCAGCTCCCCCTCAGGCCGTTATAAAACTTACAGCTTACATGTGATGAAGAAATGTCTTTTGACTACTGAAAACAGGATGTTTTATTTTACTAACCAAATTAGAGGAATAAAAACTAAACAAGAAACAAATGAGGTCACAATCATCGCTTGTAACAGGAAAATGTCACAAGGTGAAACTGTCCTATAGGTTTACGGATATAGTATAGATGAAGTGTTGTTTGTGAGTGTTATTAAATATCTCTGTGTGCAACAAATACAAAGCATGTGGATGTGTTTTGCATACTTCCTCCTTACTGACCAGAAGCAAAGAGCAGAGAGATCCCTCTGACGCCAGCCTTCATAAACTCTGTGTTGATGCGCATCATGTACGCGGTAGACAGGCTGTCTTCATCGTCTCCGTAGCTGATAGTGTGAACCCAGGGCAGGTCGGACATGTTGCTGAGCAAAACCATCCACTGGAGGAAAGGCTCCTGGGACTCATGACGGCCTGAAGGACAGTGAGGAAATGAAAGTGTGTGCGTGAGTTTCCATAGAGCTTAAATGTGAGTGGTCAGACTGTAACAGAAAGTCAAAAAATAACTGTGTATTAATTTTTGCTGACTCTATTACTTTAACTTTTATGCTGTTTTATCTCCTATTGTATGACTTTGTTAGTCTCTCAACACCTTATATTTCTTTTACTGTAATTGTTAACACTCAGACTTCATATGATTATGGTTAGTGTCTCAAAACTTATTTAGTGTTTATTTTATCATCTCTTGATTTCTTTGCTGTATTTATCTGCTTTGTATTCCTTTCTTAAATGTATATATATGCGGAGTAGGATACTATCATATTCATTATTTTCTTCCTATTTCTTCTCTGTGATTTCCATGTGTATGGGATATTGATTGGCAATAGTTATTTTTACTCCCTTTGAGGGTGAGATGGAAGAAGACTCGTGTGGACTTCAAAGGATTTTTACCTGACGCTCTGTTGATGTTGTCTTTGTATGCTTGCCTTCCCTCCTCAGACTAATGGGAATATAACCCGTAACAGGAAGTTGACTGCTGATAACATATGAGCTGTGTTGTGCTGCCTCTGGTGACCTGTCTGTTCAGGAATCTGTCTGTTTTTTCTCCTTTTTTGTAATTTTGTGTTTTATCAAAAAGAGACTATAAAAATACAGTTAAAGAAAAAAAAGGACGTCCTGTGGTCCCCTGGTATTAACCAAGAGAAGATAAACTGACACTGTCTATCTAAATGTTATGCCCTAATGTCATTTTATCCTTGTAGTTTTGATGGTGCTGAATACTGACATTTTTTTTAAAGGTATTGTATCAAAGTTAGAAATTCCAATATCCTGACAACACTAGCTGCTGGTCTAACGCTGCCTCGATTGCTTGGTTTGTTTTTGTTGTGTTATTTAGTGACTCTGGTGTTTTGAAGGGTTAGTTTGGATTCACCAATGTCACGCAATCACACAAACGATCGAGGCAGCAGTAGACTACCAGCTCTTGTATTCTGTGAGGTAAAATTACTGTTTTGGGCCAAAAGAATTTGTTGGCTTTGACGTGAGTGCAGATAACGGCTTCAGTTCCCTGTCAGAAGGGGCTGACAGCAAGGTTACGCAGTGAACATATTCTAAATATTGTGTATACTTTAACTGATATTGATTTTTTGTTAGGTGGCTAAAATATGTTTTGCTGCTTCCCATGTTCACAGCAGTACGTTGCTTAGCTTCCATGCTGGTACTCCTGCCTGCTACTCCAAACTGGGGGCCTTCTGATCTCCATCTATTGTAGGTTATTAGCTCACTGAGAACAAGTACCCACTTGAAAAAGTCTGAACTATCCCTTTAAAGTCTGAACTATCCCTTTAAAGCCTTGCTCTCATACAAACCTGGATTGGTGAAGACCCATGTGGAGATGTTTGCCCCAGTGCTCATGATATACTCTATATCCAGACTGGCCTCCAGTCCAGCCTTTCCCGCTCCCTGAGTACCTACAACACGGTCCACCTGGGAGAGATGCTTGAAGCCTCTGCCATACATGCCCATGAACTCGGCCAGGTCTGCAGGGCTGTAGTACTGCTCCAAGAACTAAAAGAGAAAACAGCTTCCTAAAGTGAGAAAGTATACTGCTAGTTATGGTGCTAGTGTCTAAACTAATGTACACATGTCTGACAGCAACACAACACAGCGATTTATTATGAACTCATTATGAGACAGTCACACCTGAGCTACAGCCTGGCTGTTGTTCTGAGCTGTTCCCACATCAGCTGCTGTGAGGTTATAACGAGCCCTCAGGACAGCGGGAGTCACTCCCAGGTGAAGCCCTGCCTTCGACTGCTTTCGCTTCCTGTTGGAGGAGGCTCTGATGAGGTCCTGACCTTTAGGAGGGAGACGGTGAAGACCTCCAACTGTGAACACACACACACACACACACACACACACACTAAGTAAGCAACAATTAATTTGGGGAAACTTGTTAAATATGGCACACATGTTTATGTGTGTGATTGTGTGCGTGTAAGGAGGAAAAATAAAAAAATAAAAATGATAACAACAACAAACAGTAAAACAAATCAATACTTTACTGTTTAGATGTGTTAGCTATTATAGTACGGAGGGCCCTGGCAGGGATGTGGAGGTGGGGCAGTGATGTCACCAGCAGTAGTGGGTCGTTTGTTACTGGGGTGAGGACAGGTCAATGTCTGTTAGGACTGGGTACTGAACTTGGCACTTTTATGGGTACCGACCAAACTACATCAGTACTACCAAGTACTGTTTCACAGTTAATCCACCTGTGCCAAATTTTGTTACCTGAGAGTGCATCTGGGTGAGAACAAAAGGTTTAGACAAAGAGGCACAAATGCCACAAAGCACTCAGAAGCTTGGAAGCCAGCCACAGAGCTCCAAGACCGGCACCGTAAATTTAATTTTCGGTATTACAGAGAAAGTTTAGTATCCAAAAAAGGTACCAGAACTACTAACTGTGTTGGATCAAATGTACACAGTGCCCTGGTTTGTATGTATGTATACTGGTTCGTGCTCAACAGGTAGGTAAGTGATATTGATGAATGGGGCCCAACATCTGAGAAATTAATGTCTTTGGTTGTTCTTTTTTTTAAAAGGGCATTTTCCTTTCTTTTAACATGTAATCGAATTGTAGAAGGTGCTCCTGGGATGTTGGGGTTGTTTCTTTCTTTCCAGTTTTGTAAAGTTCTGTAATTAATTACAGTGTCTAACCTACGTACACAGCAATTACAAATAACAGGTGAACATTTTGCAGCTGCAGAAACTATTCTCACCAAAGTCCAGGTGCTGGTGAACATCATCATGAACAGAGTATGGAGCTGATGACCTCACCACAGACTGGCCGTCCCTCGTGTAACGGCGGAATTTGCTACCTGGAAGCAGCATCTCTGCAACCCTGAACACACACACACAAAAAAAATCATGAACATACAAACTAATGCAGTGCTAAGGAGAGATGGGAATCGGTAAAATTTTATTGATACCAATGCCATTAGTGCTTCTGCTCATCTGTCTTGTTCTTTATTGATTCCCTTATTGATTCCTGATCAATATTCTGGGTGAAAAAAATGTTGGCCTACACAGGTTTGCAGCAGCAATTATCAATTATCATTATCTCTTCAGTCTGAACACAGTGTGGTAACAGAGTAAAAAAAGGTATGCGTGTGACAAGGGTCATCATCTGCAAAAGATAATTACTTATACAGCGTTCGTTTTCATTTAGGTTTCTTAGTCAAAGAAAACTCTGCTAAGCCCGCCTGTGTGGTGTTAATGTTATTATACTGTAGAACATTTACCCTTGGTAACAGACGTGCTGCTTGGCTGGGAAGCAGTGGCACTCATGCGTAGAGTGTCAAATAAATGGCATTCCTGAAATTTAAGCTCATGTTGCATAGAAAGATGTTTCAGCATATGTATTGATGTTTGCAGCCTTACTTGAAATATCAATTTACTAAGAATACAAGCAGCACTGTTCTAGCCAAGCTCTGAACCACCTCTCCACCATGACTCCTTCTTATTTAAAGTTTCCAGCAGCACAGACACAGGAGTTTGAGGTCATTGTTTTTGCAATGCGCAACTTTCAGAAAAACATGCCGGCATCAATACAAGGAATTGATAAGCTCGATTTCAATAGACTGGACAATTAGGAACCAGTTCTCTGCTGGAACCAGTTTTGGATTCCCATCCCTAATTGCAGGTTTTAAACAAACTTATTGGCTTGTATTCAAAACTGATATAACTCCAAATAAGTTAAATTTATTCCATGAGTGCAGCTGTTTAAAGATATAGTATGCAGGATTTTCCTAAAAAAAAAAAAATGTATAGACTCATACAGAAGAAATTCCTCTCAATCATCACTAGTGTGTTTAGGGGTGTATTTATCTGCAGAGACTCTGCCCTCTGCCTGTCTTTTCTTGTTTTCTTCTTACTCTCTTTCGGGACATTTGTGAGTGTGTAGCCCCACAACACTCAGGTGAGGTCATGGCTTTATATAAAAAGGTAACGACCGGGTGCCAGACTCAAAAATGCAGAGGCAAAATGCGAGGCAAACTTTTACTTTCACTTTTGCTGGTGAGCATGCTTACAATCAGTAACCAACAATCCTGTATACTATAACTTTAAATTTACTCCATGAGTGCACTTGTTTAACTGCAGCCAGTAAGTAGAACAATGTCATCGTCCAATAACCTTGGCCTAGATTTATGACTTGCAAAAGCCTGCAGCTGAAAGTTAGTGTGATTTTGACCAGTAACCACAGAAAGAGGAACAGGCATGGCCTACACATGAGTTAAACAAGGAGGAAGCTGAAGCAGAAAAGATTGGGGTTTTTTGTGTTAAGTGTGTCAAGAGCAAGTGGAAATTACTTGAGTAAGCAGAACAAATGTAGCTTAAAAAGATATGCTTACTCTGCAGTCATGGTGCACTGTAAAAAGTCCTGAGTGCGAACAGTCAGGCAGTTTGTAATCCCATGGCTCTGCAGCCAGTGATGCACCACCTTCTGGGTCAGCTCAGACGGGCGCACCAGGGAGGAGACTTCCTCCAGGGTGAGGTGTTTACCTGTGGAGGACAAAACAGGCCTCAGTCATATAAAAGAAAAACCTTTGTCTCATCAGTTACAGCTGTTTTTAAACTGTCAAACCAGAGCATTGACAGAGTTAGAAACAGAAAACTGACAAGCGTAAGCTGATTTTTTTTTTAGGTTACTTGAAGACTACTGGCAATTATCAGCCAGAGCCCTGCCTACCATATTGTGCTGAGTCAGGGTCCGAGACCTGTCTCAGTGTTTCCTCCAGCTGGTCAGTGTTTTGCTGCTTCAGGGCAAAGGTCAGCTCCAGCTCCTCTGAGGGGTCCACACGGCGCACATGAGTCCAGTCGTCTGGTATCCTGAGGACAGACGAGAACCATTTCATGACATTTCACTATGAGAGGCCTCCCTTCCCCGGACACTGTGACACTGAATACAGAGCTGCTGACCAACCTGTTGAATTTCAAGTACTGATGACCTTGTTGTGATTCTACAGTGAACTGAGTCAGTAATTTGAATCGATTGATTGGTCCAGATTTGTGCCAACCTGTCCTGCAGCTCATGAGATCTTTACAAGGTTTTTAAACTCTTGAAAATAGCCACAGACATTACAGGTCCGAGACACCAAAACTGTTCAGTGAGGGAAAATCTGAACCTGATTTTGAGACTGAATTTGAAGCCACGTTTGTAAACAAAAAAGTCACCAGAGTATAAGTTCCCTAAAATCAACCCACAGAGCAGTTGCAGCGATAATAATTGCAAGTCACTCTATATATCATTTTATGGATTTCCCTTTTACACCAGTCTCGGCTGCACACTTGGGCTGTCAAAACTGATCTGTATCTACATAAAAACTCAATAAAGGCTTGACTTTCAAATTACACAAAAAGGGTTCAAGCAAGGTGAGACACAAAGATGATTGTATAGATGACAGAGGGATAAGGAAATGGCTCTTAAAGTGGATTTACTCACAAGACATCTTGGTCATATTCCAGATATCCACTCCACACCACCGAGCTGAACAACAAGGGGACTGAGAAGGTCAGTCTGTGGGAAGAAAGAGAAACAAAGCACTGTAGAGCAAACATGTCCACATGCTGAGATTCATACGCACATACATGTCCCGGGGAGATATTAGAAACACGTCCTGACTTCGGTGTGTTATCTCAGGGTTATAGGAGGAAAACAAAGTCGCAATGTGACTTAGCTCAGTAGGTCAATGTACACGGGTTTCTCAACACAAAGATAGACGCGTATAAAACGGTCTGCTCACTATATTTGTGACAAAAACACACTATTATTACTAATATTTATATTAGCTTTAGCAGTATGTGAACACCTTAACCTGTTCTGTTAGCAGCAGCTATCTGTCTCTATCTAGGTCAGCACACCGGTTAAAACTAAAAACACGCCACATTATGAGCCACGTTTGAAAGAGCTAACGGTAACTGACTCATTTCTGTCCTGGTTTCACCTATAAAACAATATTATAACATAAGTAAACTTATTTAAAGCACTCACAGTGTGTTCATCGTGTCCTCGGCTGGTACACTGTCTAAACTCGGCTGTGTATCTGCTGGGCAGGCGGTTATAGCCCCAGCGTTCACGTGACAGGACTCACGTGATTTTGTTAGTCACTGGGGGTTTTTTGCACGCGCCGTCTGACACATTCAACAACCTTTATCTTATATACAAAGGGAAAATTTGGGCAAGGAATCTGTCGCTTTATATTAGACTATATCTATGATGCTTTTGTACTTTGCTTTAAGGATGTAGAGGTTAGTTGTCACACTTTTTACTCTGGTGTAAATTGCTCATCATCAAAACATCTTTCAATAGTCATTTCCACATTAAATTAAAGCTTAAGGTCTTGGCTTGAAATATGTATCCCTTTCATTTTTACAAGTTATTGTAGCAAGAAGTAATTAACCATCAAAGACACTCTGACCCATTGTTACAACCAAGCCCATCACAGGGTTGGTTGTCCCTGTAATTATCAATGGGGTTCCAGGGGGACAAAAAGATTTTAAATAGTTTGATAGATACACCAAGTAAGTTTTGGAATGAATACCACCCAACTGTTTGTTCGAATTATCCTCTGTAATGAAAGGTAAATGAAGGAAACTATGGTGGGTGAAACAAAAACATGAAGGGCCCGTTCTAGGCCCAATGTTTTGCTCACCGGATCCATCTCCCGTATAAAAAAAGGAAAGGAAAGGCTACTGATAAAGTTTAGCATCCCCTTCCTCAGGTCTGGCGGTTTGCTCATCATATTATCAGCTTCCTCCCCCCAACCCTACAGAAACTAGCAGAAAACATAACAAACATTTTAAAAAAGAGACTGTTCATCAGGGTGAGTAAACCCCCTCTTTATTCTCTGGGCGTTGCCCACCACTGATACCAGCCTTCACCTGATCATAAAATAAGTTTTTAAATTGATCTCTCTTCTCACTTTGATTAGAGCTGATGCCGGCTTTTCTGTTGCTGCAGCGCTGCACCCTGTGTTTTAAGGTTGCTCTCTCTGATGGTTGGCTTCAGTCTTTATTTTCATTTTATGTCTCTTTCTCACTTTATATAATGTTATTTCTTAACTGTCTGTATGTCTCTGCACCTGTTTTCACTTGTTTTGTTATCACCATGTTGCACAATAAAGTAAAAAACAAAACAAAAAACGCTCCATATGTAGATATAAACAGCGTAATGTAGCAAAAACATGGTTCTTTTTTTTCAGGCAATTATAAACTAATAAAAAAAATACAGTTATGAATATTATATTCCATTTCTGCCAACAGATGCCCTTAAATCCTACACACTGGACCTTTAAGACAGAGGGAATGTTGGATATCTTTTATCACTCTTTAAATCAGAAAATACTGTCAACAGCCATTTAAAAAAAATCTGTTTTCACCCTGTTTTTAGGAATTAAATGTTATATAAATCAGGTTTTGAATATAATATGAACAACCCTACACCTTAGGAATATAGATAGGAAGTGGACATTTCTGGCTCAGAGTAAGACAAATAAATACATTAATTAATTAATTAATTGTAATTAATTATTCAAATAGCCTCAAAATGTACCCATCCAAAGTGGACAGGTAGAGTCAAACATTACTTTAAAATGTATTAAAAGTGAACACTACAATATAACTAGTGTTAGTGTGTCATTTCTGTTGTACTGCATGTGTGATTTATGTAGACAGCAGTGCTCTTCATGTATTGCATATAGCAGTGATACTCAACTCATGGCCCACGGGCCAAATGTGGCCCCTCAACGATTTTCTTATTCACAGTGAAAATAAATTGATTCACAATGGGGGTTTCTTTTGTACTTTAAATTGTTAGTGTTAACAAACCCTAGGAACGCCCTTGCCTATGTGTGCGGGGCTGCTGCGAGTGGCCCCTGGCCTCCTGTCATTTTGCTAAAGTTTTTTACATTTTGTTTAAATGCGGTATTATTCAATTAAATATGTGGTTTGCATAAATTACCAAAACAGAAATCTGAACAAAAATAAAACTTTAATGTGTATTTTGGTTGTTTTCTTTCCTTTAGTCTGAAAGATTACTTTTTATGCAACATATATATATAATACACACAAAGAAACCATGACTACGAATTAAAGAATGTTTATTTAAAGAATAGTTACAGCTGGCTTCCGAAAAAATTCAAAAACTATATTTACAGGTACATACTGGAACAGTCAATTTTTTTTTTTTTTTTTTACAGCATATTTAAATTTTAAAGAAATTTCCAACTATTTACTGTACAAAAGGCCACACTGCCGAAACACTACATGTGTCTAATTTTTTACACTTGTAACTGTGTTGAAAGGTTAAAATCAGTGACTCTGTTCATGGTGTTTGTTTCACACTGAAGAGATCAACTCAGAGTTTACATTTAAAAAATAATTCAACTCCAAACTGCAAGTTTTATTGTTCAAATCATGAGTTTGTCAAGGGAAAAAGTCACATCCCTCCTCTGTTCCACTGATTTTAATTCATTCAAACAATTTTTGATGTTTTTATTTAAAATGATGACTTTCAGCTCCAATCAGTTGTTGTCTGAGAAGTAAAAATCCTCTTCCTCTTCACTGTCAGACAGCGCGCCATTGTTTCCTGGGAACATCTCCCAAACTACAAAGGTGTCTTCTTCAAGTGAAAAAGGAAAGAAACAGATTGTGTTACAAAACAAATGCAGAAATATCAGCTTTCAATTACAGTAGCAAAAATGTGTTCAACAAACTTCTGAAAATCTTAGTGTGAGAATCAACTATTAAACACAGATACATACAGTGACGGACAAAAAACAGAACTACTTCACAGTGTAATGAAACTACTGCCTTAGCATTAATGAGTATCACGTTAAACAGTTTACCTGTGTTAATAAAATACAAGCATTATAAAATTCATATCAGTATTAGCTGTAGGAGATTGTTTTGCACATCTCTCAGGAATCCTACCTGCATTACCACATCTTCTCATTGATCGTTTAACTGATGGTGTGGGTGAGAAACTCTGTGACAGACAAAGAAGAAAATTGTTATTTTACTAATTGAATATTAAAATCCCCCTGATTCAGGATAAAAAGAATCTCAGAAATATAATATATGAATTACTATTAATATTATCATTAATTACCTTTGTCTTTGAAGTCTTTTTGCAGACGTTAAACTGATTTTTTTTCATCCTCTTCTGGAGCTGATAGACATACTTGTCATCATTGGTCCTTTAAAATCAATACGAGGTAAGTTAATTATGCTGCGATCACTTCACATAAGCTTGAACACAGAGGTCAGTGTCGTTCACCTGCTGGGAGAACCCATCATGCCAGGGGTGATATGCAGGCACTGAGGAGTCTTCACTTCGGGGTAACCTGCTGACATGGGGGTCAGGGGCTCCATGTCAGGCAATCTGAAGTCGTGCTCACTCGGACAGATGGAGGGTATCTATCCGTCAAGACAGGTGAGAGGGTTAGCACACATTTTGTACGATGTCCTCATCATGAAATCTCGAAACAGAAAGAAACAAACCTCGAAGCGTTTATTCTGCATGTACGCAGAACTGAACACATCCTCAACATCGTCTCTGGGCATAGCCTCCAGGAACTGACGCACCTGCTGCTTTCTCTTGAAGGTCCCCGCTCGGGCCGATATAACTGCATGATCTGTAACCAGGCATAGAACACAGCTTGTCAGATTTCTACAGTTGTACATGTCGTCTCTTTTGCAAACCAGCTTACAACCAGCTCAAGCTTCTCCTAGTTAGAATTCCTTCAGTGTTCATTATTCAGGAGGTTTTTATCACAGCCACATTACCTGCAAAGGTCTCTTCCTCCCCAAAACAAACAGACCAGGTGATTTAAACACTGAATAAAGAACTTTCACGTATATAAATCTTTTTTCCCTCGTCTCGGCGGGTCTTTTATACTATGGTGGCCGACACAAAAATGTGAACAGCCGTGTAGAAGCCAGCCTATTGGCTCCTACAAGCCCTATGTACAGTCAGTATTTGTTTTGTCCGTTCTGGGCTACTGTAGGAACATGGCAATCTCCATGTATGAGGACTCTCTCTCTGCGTAGATATAAACGGTTCATTCTAAGGTAACAAAAACACTACTCTTATTATTTTTAAGTGATTATACACACAAGAAAACATTCATTCATTTTTCGCTTAGGGATCATGGGTGTGCTGGAGCCTATCCCAGCTGACACTGGGTGAGAGGCAGGGTACACCCTGGACAGGTCACCAGACTATCACAGGGCTGACACATAGAGACAGACAACCATTCACACTCACATTCACCCCTACGGACAATTCAGAGTCACCAATTAACCTACATGTCTTTGGACTGTGGGGGGAAGCTGGAGTACCCAGAGAAATCCCACGCTGACACAGGGAGAACATGCAAACTCCGCACAGAAGGGCTACCCCTCCCTGGGGTTCAAACCAGGAACGCTCTTGCTGTGAGGCGACAATGCTAACCAGTCCACCACCATTCCATTTCTGCCAATGTATCTCCCTAACTCCTACACACTGGACCTTTAAAGGGGAACTGAGACACCAATTTGACACACCCAAAATCTGTTACAGGTTTTTGGAAAGTACCACTGCAAAACTATTACGACTACTACCAACACATTAAAGGGATAGTTCACCACAAAATGAGAAATAACATATTTTTCCTCTTACATGTAGTGCTATTGATGAGTCTAGATTGTTGTAATTTGATTTGCAGAGTGTTGGAGATACCAGCTGTAGAGATGTCTGCCTTCTCTCAATTATAATGAAACTAGATGGCATTCGCTAATAGTGAAAATCCCTGGAGATGCCTAAAGGTAATCCAAGTAATTCACCAGGAACTGTGAGCTAAAGAGGCTTCAGAAAGCAGCGAGCTTGCATCCCAAACTAAAACCTTTCTCTACCTGGATCTTTTGGTGCTTCCACATTTTCCTTTTTGGTCTTCTTGGATTTCTTAGCAGGAGTCCGGGAGGTTCCCTGGGATGTGTACTGGCAGTGGCACTCCTCTGCAGAGCGTGTTCCAACCATCCTCGCCACCTTTGTCCAGTAACCCTCCATGTGCTTAGGATAGTAGGACACGGCCCTGGATAACGCAAACACATACACCAGTAAGACATAAGGTTATGATACAGAGAGATGCAACTCTAAATCTGCAAACTGCTACTCTCTCAATCTGTAGATCTACAAAACGTACTGCTGTAGCTTCATAAGCTCTGTCTCTGTCCACGCGTCTTCATTCTGCTGTTGTGGAATCGGAACGATGCCTTTCTTCGCCTTGGGTTTCTTGCTGGATTGTGTCAACTTAGGGGAAGGCTTTTTGGGTGATGATGACTTGCCGCGTTTGCTCCGTTTATGTGTTTTTCGTGTTACTTTGGTTCTCTTCCTCACATCCTCAAACTCCTCAGACGACTGCGATGAATCGTTTGACTCTATTACATAGTTTGGCCGTGACTTTAGAGCTCTCCTGCTTCTCCCCTTGTGCGCTTCTTTCTGCTGCTTCTTCCTCCCAGTGACCTCTTCGGGTGATGATGCTGATGTTGTATCATTAACAGATTCTTGGGATGCTGAGGTCGCTCGTTTGCTGCCTGAGGCTCTCACTGAAGGCGTTGTGGTGTGATGTGTCTTTTTTGTTGAAGTCTTTTCGGGTTCACTTTGCTTGTGAGGGACAGTATCCACGTAGAGTGTTCTTTCTTTAGCTGGACGCCTTTGGCTGGACCGTGTTCTCCTGCCAGACCTCTCGTCAGTGCTGCTTTGTGTCTCCACAGGAGGTTCAGGTGAATGAGAGGGCTTCTCTTCAGGATTAACCCTGGCTCTTGCGTTGTGTTTGCGGAGTGGAGCCTTAACCTTCCTCAGTGGTACGGATGCTCCTTCGTCGCTGGCTGATTCACACTGCTTACGACCTGGACACAGAGGACAGTTAGCTGCATGCAGCTCATAACTTATCTCACAATACTTAAACTACAGATCTGTTACCTTTACCTTCACTGCAGGGCAGGAACACACGGACGGGTTTCTGTGACGCCCTCGTAGACACCATTGTAGTGACCTCCTGTGAGTTATAGAAATTAACATTAGAAATATCAGTTATTTGTACATAAACAGATATTTTGGATTATTATAAGTCCTGAGCTCAACTTTAGGTGCTTACAGGGATGCAGATGGAGGTGTCATAACATTCATGGATGGTGACATTCATCTGTGCATCCAGAATGACTCTCCCTCCTTTCCAATACTCCAGAGGTGGCTTGATCGTGCGACCACTCCGGGACACTTTTGCAGAAGACAATGAGGCTGGAAGGCAGGAATCAGCTGGAGAATCAGGAGGAGAAAATAAATGTAAGATAAACTTACCACAGATTACAAGTGTCAATGTGAGGATAAAAATCTGAGATGGCATTTTTAGCCATGTTAGCAGCTCTGGAGATGGCAATGTCGATTTGTCAGTCAGTCGCTCAACCACTATGGTCTGCACTGAAATATCTCAACAACTGTTTGATGGATTGTCGTGAAATTTGGTGCCCATTCATGGTCCCCAGAGGATGAACCCCAATCCTTGACTTTATATCTAGCAACAACCATCAAGTAAAAATTGTCCAAACCTTCAATTTACCTGCAAAACTAGTGACGTTCTCATCAACTTTAGCTGTACTCTGTGATTAGTGCTAATGTTAGCATGCCAACCCACTAAGCTAAAAGGGGGAGCATGGTAAAGATTATAGCCAGCACATTAGCAATATGATAGTGAGCACAAAAGCATGCTGACATTAGCATTTAGCTCAAAGCACTGCCTTACCTATATAAAGCCCACAGACTGGAAAATAACAGACGTAGCTTCTGTGATGTCACCTCGAGTTCAGCATTCTGGCCGTCACCATTTCTTTATTTTCTTTTTGGAGAAAGAAATGACCATATTTGGACCTATGGTGGAGCGAGGGGTGGGTCTAACTGAGAGCCAGAGGTGACAGTCTGCCAGTAAAAGTGGCAGCGCCTGTAATGTGTAATGCTCAATAAAATTTAAACAGGTGAGTTATATAAAAATTCACCCCCTATGCAGTTGTCATTAAGGGGGAAGTTAGCTACAGTTCTTTTGTACCAGGCTGTAAACATGTTAAATTGCCATAGGCTTGTGCTAATAATGTTAGCATGTTGTATTTGTTTGGAAAACGTGTTTAGTATAAGACAGTTGTTTTATCAGTGAAACGTGTGAGTTGTAATGGAGCTGAATTTTGTATCGTTACCTTTGATAAATGTTGCTGTTGTCCCTGGCTTCGTTTGAAAAGAGGGAACGTTCGCTAGCTGCTAGGCTAATTTATACAGTGTAAAATGCCATAGGGTTGTGCTAAAAACATTAGCATGTTGTATTTGTGGGGAAAATGTGTCCAGCAAAAGACAAATGCTTTGTGTGTGAATGCTGTGAGTTATAGTGAAGCTGATTTGTGTACTTATGTTTGAAATTGTCGCTATTAAGCCATGTTTAATGTGTGTTTTGGTTGTGTTTTGAATCAACTAAACTTTACAGCACTTCACAGAAACCCCGCCGCCAACTAGTGTTTTGGAGGTGTAACTGCAGAGTGACACAGACACACCACCGCACAAGTATAAATGCTCACAACGGCGTAGGCCACGTGTGTAGTGGAGTATAAATTCTGCTTTAGTCTTGTTACAATTACAATAAATCTCTGAGTGATGCATGTGTATAAAAATGAAAATGGACCAATGGGCTGCTGTTCTCCCTCAAACTAATATACCAAACAGAGAGCACAAAATAACAAGAGGTGTGGGAAAGGCAGTGGTTTCTACAGATCTCTTAACCAAAGAATGCATCCTTGATTGTTCTTGTTCAGAGGATTTATTAGCTTGGCTGTTAGCTAAAGCATTCATCTTCTACTTACGTGTCTTAAAAGTGTTTTTTCTGTGCTGCTTCACAGAATGGTTGACGGAGGAAGCCCCAGATTTTGTCTTTGATGTGACGCCTCTCCCCTCACTGTTCTTCTCTGTTTCTCTGCTGGGATCACTACTACAAAACAAAATTCATCTCTTCAAAAAAGCTGACTTTTAAGAGCTAAGGATTTGTGAATATTTTTGTAAAGTTTAAACCACCAAATGGTTATTTTATCTCATGCCTAATAAATTCAACGTCCCCAGCCAAAACAAAACAATCTTGCACCTGTAACAGCATAAATAGGACAAAATAAATATTCTTACTCTCTTGACCCTGACAGAAACCTCTCGTAAAGTGCCTCCCAGTCTGGAGGAAAACCATTAGCAAACTTCTTCAGCAGCCACTTGGGAAACTCTGCAAGCAACAAGTTAAAAGATACATGAAAAAATATTAAACAACGCAGTATTTACATTTGCATTAATGTGTAAGTTTTCTTAACTTCTTTATGACAAAGTAAAACATATTCTCAGTGGAAAATATCCACCCACACAGAATCTGGCTTACCGGACTTAACACTCGTGTTCATCTTGCCAACTAAGATGTAAACCCTGCCGGAGACCGTCTTCACCACAGACTTTGAAACCCTTTCCACGATGATGTTACTGTTCCATGGTATGTTGTCGTACCTGGGCGGAAAAGAGAAGTAAGAAACATCCCAGAGTTCACATTAAACCACACATCCAAAGCATGTTTGTCTCTGAGGACAATCTGACAGTTGGTTACAATAAACTTTGACTGCATTGGTGTTTTTTTTTTTTAACCATAATGTCATGAGAAACACTTACTCGTGGATTCCATCTATGAACAGGCCCTTATTATTCTTCCTCAGGTACCACTTTCTGAGATAAATCACACTCTCCTGCTGAAGAGGAAAACACAAGCCCAAGTAGGAGCAGTAGATTAGGAGAGTAGAACTGTTAATAGGACAATATGATCTAAAATGTGCCTGCAAATTAAACCTTGAATGGTTCAGTGGCCTGACTTTGCATGTTAAATCAACATCAGACTATTTAATTTCCCCTAATGTCACCCCTTTTTATCAAAGACTTGCGTATTAGCTTTAAAATAAGTGTCCACTACTCACACTTGGGAATTTTGTGCGCTGGGGCCATCTGTTTGGCTCTTGTTTCTTCGGTATGGAGATCCGTGGCGTATTGAGTACAAGCGGGTCTTCAAGCAAAACATGCTGCGGCGATACAGCAGGGTTCAGGACATCCTCAGAGGGATCTGTGTCGGATTGGCTGTCAGCTGACTCTACTCTGGACCGACTGACAGGAACCGCACTGTCTGGAACACCTCTAAAAGCAACATCCTCCATGTCACCTGTGTTGTGAGACGTGTCTCTGGACTGATGGAAAGCATCTACAAGAAAACATCAAGAACACAATGCAACATGCAAACATGACACAGAAGAACCAAAACAGGAACATACGTACATCAGCTCAAACTTTTTGCTTTGCTAAATTCAGGTATTTCCACTTCATATCACACTCACCTGCGTCAAAGAGATCCCTCGTGCTGCTGCTGACTCTATGAATTTCCTGCTGCTCCTTTCTGCTTTCCCTCTCCTTCATGTAGGCGAACATCTTGGCTGGAGACATCGTAGGAGCTCTTTCCACATTAACAAGGCAACCTGTTCAAAACAGCAAAGAGGCGTCAGTCAGTTTCGTCCCCTCTAAGTGATGATGCAAGCAAAAGAGTTTCACTTCTAACAAAGCAGGAAAAGGGAAAGGAAAGAGAAGGACCATTTGATTTGATGAATGCACACACACACCTCCAACATCCCATTGGGTCTGGGGGTTGTTCTATAGGTAAAGAAGCAGCAGGTGGTGGCCTCCATCAGTCAGCCCCTTCTCCAGGGTCTGGGGGCGACTGAAGGGGGGGAAACCCCTGCAATTTCATTAACTTGTAATTAATTTAATTGAATTTAAAAAAAGGAGACAGAGGTGGGGTGTGGGTTAGGAGAGAGAATTTTTTTAAAATTATTATTATATTTATTTATTTTTCTTGTTATTTTTTTCATTAATATATTCATTTTTCTGTCTCCTTTTTTCCTAACTTAAGTTTGCTTAATCTATCTGCACCGGTTCCTCTTATTCAAACTCATCCCCCTTTTCACTGCTTCATCAACACACACACCAACACACACAAAATGCCACTCAATGCCATCAACATACATTATACCAATATGCCTGTGTTTGTTTCTTGTGTTAATTGTTATTTTATACGTCTTGTCTCCCACATAGTGTTGTCCCTGTCATGTCTTTCACTTGTTTTGTACCTGCATCACCTACTAAAATAAAATAAAATAAAATAAAATATAAAGAATAAAGCAGCAATAATATCTCACGTTTCTTTCTGAGGATTCTTGGTGATGGGAGCACTGGTTCATGAGTGAACTGGTTCATCTCTGACGGCTCAGCAGGGAATCCTCTGACATTGCCCAAATCCTCCATGTAAGTTTTGTCGTCCTCACTTAAGGCACTGGAGGTTTTCCTCTCTTGTGGCTGACTCATGGATTCATCGCTGGCCTCCTTTGTGCTGCTGCTGACTTTGTTAAACTCCTGTGGCTCCCATTTTCTCTTCCTCAGCCTCTTCCTCATGGGGGGAAACATACAGGCTGGAGACATCAGCTTGTCAAGGGGAGCACACTCCTCCTCAAACACACTGCTGTCATAGTCCTCCTCCACTGGCTGTGTCTTAACTGGAGTCCTGCTGGTCACCTTGAAACCACCCATGTCTCTGACCTGAGGTGGGTCTGTGTGGCTCTGCTGTCTGTTGACCAGAGAGGAGGGGTGAGACACAGCTACTGCCTCCAGGAAAGCTCTCTGTCTTGGTGTGCATCCATGCCCCACCTCTGTCACAGGGGGCACTTCTTCCACGCGCCTGCTAACGTCTGAGTATCCGAAGGTTTTCCGAGGACTCGATATGGGTGAAAAAGTCAAAGCCTGAGCTTCATCGCGATAGAAACCAGACCTCTGATTCTCCTTGAGCTCCTCGCTCATCCTGGTGCTCTCTGCTCTCTTCCTGGGCGACCTAAAAACTGCTCCGTGTTTCTCTGTAACGTTACACGGCGGATCCTTAACCGTAAACGTCCCGTCCCTCGCGCACATCCCTTCTCTCTGTACTTTGGATTTTAACTTCGCAAATATCTTGGCAGGAGATTCAAACCGCGGTTTAGTGTGTTCTAATAAATGATGATACGACGCCATTGTTTGATGGGGAAAGGAAAAACTGTTAATTTAAATCCGAGGAGTATGCTAGCAGCTAGCTGGCTAGCCCGCAAATTCAAAATTTCTCTTCGCTGCCGCCTTTGTCTGGAAACTGTGACGCACTGACAAAATACATACGTCACTTCCGCAAAGGATTTAAACCTTTCACTTTAAGACGCGATATTGTCTCTATTTAGTTTTTTACACACATTTTGGTCAAGTTAATTGAAAATAGAGCGTACCTCATGAACATCTAATAACTAATAAAGGTTTTAAAAATATCTGTCGAGCTATTAAATAAATATTACCCCACTTACTTCTATGAGAAAAGAGGTTAAAAAACATTTATAATTCCATAATTTATTTATTGTATTTCAACGGTGCAAAAGGGACTAAAAGGTGCATCAAATTTTCCGCCTTAACTGTACAATAATTGGTGCAATAATTCAACTACAGCAACTATTCAACCGTGCAATATTCTTCGGTATCAGGGGAGTAAATATGGATAGTGCAGGCAGTGTAACTGCACCATGGCCCCTGGGGTGGAGGGGCCTGTACAGAGAGCAGGCCCTTGCAAGTGATTCAGATTGCTACCTTGGAAATATACCTGTGTTCAAAGATAAATGATAAAAATCTCTGATGGCTCAGCAGGATTTTTTTTTTTAATTATTAAGATGATGCCATATATGTCCACAAAAAGGCAAACCCATCTGTGTCATGGTTTTCTTTTGCCTGAGTGTCAGACTGAAGCTCGCAGAACCTTCAGAGATGCAAGCCTACTCAGTTGAGTGGGCGGGGTCTATGGTCTGGAACCAGGCTAGGTTTTCTTTCTTCTTTTTAGTTTTTTAAAGTCATTAGCTATCTAAAATAAAATTATACACTTTTTTGTATAAGCTATAAATATACTAAAAAACTATTAAATGAAATGATCATTTGTTTTACTTTCTTTGATATATTTGTCAGATATGCAATGATGATTGCTGAGTAACATGTATGTTAATGTTGTCCAATGTCAAGTCTCTATTTGAACATATGATAACTGATTTCCAAACCTGGGCCATGAATAGATTTAACCGCTACTTTAGTACTAACTAAAAAATAATTGTGACTAAATTCCACATTCATAATGACAAATGTTGTACGGTTGAGCCTCCTGTCACCATTTTCTTTTTTAAGAAACCCAACTAAATGCTGAAACTTACTTCAAACAACACCCAAGCGGTTAAATATTCAACTACAGTTGTAACCTCAACTATTGTTTTATGCATTTTTAATTAACCACATTATTTTATATATTTATGTATTTTAATTTCAAAACACTTTGCTTATAACAAAGAAGTATACAACAATTGCCATGAAAGAAATAACAACATGCCAGTGTTGTATTAAAAGTCCATTTATTTTAAGCCTTTGCAGAGCCTAAAGAAAATGTGCGTCCTTTAAAATATTAAAAGTCTTTGTAGATTTTTATGTCCTTCACATCTTCCAGCACATTTTATTTATCATTAGCTATCTAACTGTTATTAGCTATCTAACTGTTATTTCTATTTTTTGTCCTGTGGAGGGCAGTAAGAAGGCAGTAAGTCGCATCTCAAGTGCAAAAAACATAGAAGAAGAAGAAGTGTACTGCGCATGCTCATTCTAAAGTCTAACTTCCGGGCTGGGGTTATTGATTTATCTGTCGCTGTGAACTGTCAGGTGTCGATAACGGTGAAAGTCACAAGACCTGTTCGTACTGTATTGTTTTTATTTGTATGAACAGTGTGTTTATTACATGTAGTACAAAACGGACCGCTCTTACTGTAAATATATTTGGATTTAAAAGGTTGTTTTACTGTTTAAAAACTCCCGGAGCGGTGTGACTGAAGTGATGCAACATGGCAGCAACACACCTCAGTAGATGTTTTCTCTTGGCACTTGGGAGACACAGTCGGTGTCAGAGCCGTGGACTTAACTCTGTGGCAGAGAGGACAGTCAGCAGGGTGTCCTCTGTTGTGATATGTGACCACAGCGGAGCAGAGAGGAACACAAGCCTGGATAAAGGACCCCCGGTGGAGGAGTGGGACAGACAGGGTGGTCGGGACAGCAGCAGGAGCTCCTCTCTGATCAAGTCAGTGTCGGTGGGTTTGGGACTGTGCGGTGCGGTGCTGCTGGACAGCCAGAAGGATGACAAAGTGAAGGACGGAAGTGTCTCCATATCCGGGCGGATTCGTGAACTCATCCTCCCCACAGCTCAGTGTGCCTCTCCCTATAAACCCGACAGCCCCCGCTACAGATATAACTTTATTGCAGATGTGGTGGAAAAGTCCACTCCAGCTGTGGTGTACATTGAAATCGTGGTCAGGTGAGTCGACTGAAAAGGTGCCATATGGAACAGTAATGTCAATGAAGTTACAGCATATGTTACACCACCTTCAAGGCTATGTTATCACTGCAAAGCTTGTGTTTTTTACTCACACCATTTATTATTCACAGTTAGTAAAATCAGTGACCATTTTTAATAACGTTACCATGGGGACACAATACTAGTAACACAACATAAAGAATGTGATGAAGCTAATAGCAGTTTCTTCCCAATTGTGAATAGATGCACTTTCTGTAACTGTGAACGAGGAGAAATGTTATATACCTTAAAATGTACTTGATTGTGAAGGAGAAATGATTGAACATGTGTTTGTAGACTGTTTACATGCCTCTAGTTTTTGGTTTGATTTACAAAGGGAACCCTTCATAACATTTTAAAAACAGATGTCACACTAATAAATATTGATATATTACTAATTTTCAACAATCCCAGTTTCTTGGCTGATGAAAAGTACATAATTAACTTGATTATTTTTTTTAGCAAAAAATTACATACATAAGAAAATAATGATAGTAATGCATTTTATTTATAGGCACCTTTTAGAGCACTGAAGGACACCTTGCAAGACACAGTTAAAAAACAAACAAGCAGCAATGTGTCCATAGATCATAACAACAATTCAGTGCAGTAAAAGATAATAAAATTATTTGACAAAAAATTGTAATTATAAATTTTAGGTATAAAATCATCATCATAAAGTCGTCCTCATCAGTGCAGGTCACCGTATTTGTGTCACCATCAAATCAGCCCGAGTATGGCAGCTTGAAAAGGTGAGTTTTCAGACAGGATTTGAAAGTGGAAAGGGAGTCAATATTGTGAATGTCGTTGGGGAGAGAGTTCCAGAACGACTGAAGGGTCTAGAACCTGTGGTAGGTGGTGATTTGAGCTGGACTGCAGAAGAGGATCTAAGAGTACGAGAGGGTGTGCAGATATGAAGGAGTTCAGACAGGCAGGAAGGGGCTTGATTATGAAGGGCCTCATAGGTGAGAAGCAGAATCTTGAAATCAATGTGATATTTAACAGGAAGCCAGTGATGTTGCTGCAGAACAGGAGTGAATTCTGCACCAACTGGAGTTTATGAAGACACTTGAGAGGGGAAAATTATATATTTTTTAAACATACCAGTTTAAAGACAAACTTGACTACTGTTGAAAAATTAAAACTAGAACATTATAAATTGGCAAAAACTATCAGATTATTTAGTCATTTCAGTTTTGTTTCATCTGTTTAGCCTACACTGAGGGGTTTTTTTCCGTTATGTTCCTTACTTTTTCCTACATTTTATTTGTTGTGCAACTGCATTTAATTTTACATTGTTATTATTATTATTATTACATATATTTTCTACAACTTTTATACTGAAAATCTGGAATGTTTATATTCCATGTATTGAATGTATTCTGTAAAATTTTGGGGAAAAAAGAATGTGATGAAGTGCAGTAGCCACATAGCTGAGATGCCTTTGGGTCAGGTAATCTGATGTTATTTTGCTGACTTAGTGTCACATCTGTGTGGTAGAACAGTGACTAGTGATCATTTTGGTATCTGTGTCAAGCTAATCATTTACCATCTAAGATGACAAAGGTCCATCATAAAGTGCAGAGCTCACAAATAATTTATTTAATTTATTAATATCAGCAACTGAAACATCCAAAGCATTTAATTTGATGATGTGAAAAACAAGGGACAGTTTTTAGTTGTGAAGTTGTGATCAGGGGATGTGTGGTATTTAGTGCACATTTATAAATAGATATTAGAGTTGCAGGTTATGTTCTGTTTAATAATTAATTACTCAGTTCAACACTTGAGCACTAGATTGTCTTTTGTCACAGCCACACTTCATGGCCTGGGACTGGTTTATGATAGAGTGATTAACTGTAACTCTGTGACTATGTGAGTGTGCTCTATTGGATCTCAACCTTTCTCCTGTCAATGACCCCTAAATTGATAAACATTAAAGCATGGAATCACATTTGATAAGATTTCGCTTCAGGGACCTGAACAGATTTTGGTTGTTAGGTATGATGTCTATAGTTGTCCTCAACTACAGTCGAGGAAATAACCGTGGAGGAAATGAAACTTATGATCAGAATTGTCACTCATATGACTCTGAGTCACTGAGCTCACTTCTATAGTGAATCGAGTAGTGAAAAGAAACTATTCCCCATTTTCTGGGGACCACCTGTTGAGCACATTATCAACTGCCATGATAAGGCCCTCAAGCTGGGGCCTGTTTACTGGATCTTGTTGAAGCAGCCTGTTTGTCAGCTGCTAAAATAAAGTTGTTGTTTTTTTTTTTTTTTGCTTCCAGGCTGAGTTTGATCAACTGCTTTTACTGTTTTACAGAAACCCATTTTCGGGAAGAGAAGTCCCGCTGTCAAATGGCTCTGGTTTCATCATCAGCAGTGACGGCCTCATCGTCACCAATGCTCACGTTGTGGCCAACAAGAGAGGCGTCCGCGTGAAGCTCAACAACGGAGACACGTACAACGCCACTGTGCAGGATGTTGATCAGGCGGCAGACATTGCCACCATCAAAATCACTTCAAGGGTTAGCAACTAACCATAATAATCTCTGCCAGAGGAACTGTTTGTTTTTTACTTCGCTTGATCCATTCTATTACAGTGGTATAAGCAGGGAGGCGAGCTGTCAGTATCATCACTGTAACAGACAGAATCAGAAAACCCAAAGAGAAGAATGCAGTCAAAATTAGCAATATCTTAAGGAGACAACCTTCAAACTTCATTCTTGTCATTATTTAATATGAATTTTATTGCATTTTGGAGTCTTGGTGCTCGGCTGTACGCCTACTCAAGAGGTCATGGGTTAGGGTTTGATGACAAAAGCTGTATATAAAGCAGCGTTAGAGTCCCTTAGCATCATAAAAATAGTCTCAATGAAACCCCCTGTACAACCGTTGAAGCATGACTATCTTTTGCCTGAGAATAACAAGCCTGTGATTCATACAGTCAACTGAAAGACCACCACAGCAAAATGAATGGTCTCCAGTTCCCCTTCGAAAAGCTGAACTGTGATAGCGTATGACTGCAACGAGGAAAAAAGAGCATTTATAAAATAGGAAGCTCTATTATTGAATGACCTGAGAGCTGCTCTTTCTCTCCACCCCTCTCCCCCTGACATGCAGAATCCTTTACCCACGCTCACCCTCGGTCGGTCGTCTGATGTTCGACAAGGAGAGTTTGTGGTCGCCATGGGAAGCCCGTTTGCTCTACGCAATACAATCACGTCAGGAATCGTCAGCTCGGTGCAGAGAGGCAGTAAGGAGCTGGGACTATCTAAGACCGACATGGACTACATCCAGACTGACGCAGCCATTGATGTGAGTATTCTGAATTTAACTATGTTAAAGGATGTATACGGATCAGTCACAACACTGTAACCGCAGACAGGTGAACGGCATTGATCATCACATTACAATGCAGTGTTCTACTGGCACACCTTGAGTCCTGGCATTCATGTGGATGCCACTTGACACACACCACCCACCCAAACACAGTTGCAGACCAAGTACACCCCCTTGTGGCAATAGCTCTCCCCAATGTCAGTAATGGCCCGAGGAAGGTGACAAAAAGCTCAAGGCGTCGACTTGGCCTCCATATTCCCCAGATCCTCAACCATTCAAGCATACATGGGATGTGCTGGTACCCCACCTCGCAACCCACAGGACTCACAGGATGTGCTGCCATCGATGCAATGCCAGAGACCACATGATACCCCTAGAGATCCTGTGTCCATGTCTCGACAGGTCAGAGCAAAGTCTGATCCCCACAGGCCCCACAAAGGATCAGACACGGCTTTGGGGTACCAGCGTGTCCCACAAATGCTCAAACTGTTTGGTATCTGGAGATTTTACAGGCCAGGTTGATGCCTTGAGGTCTTTGTCACGTTCCTCTAGTCATTCATGAGCAGTTTTTGTGGTGTGGCATGGTGCACTGTCCTGCTGGGGGGGCACTGTTACCAGGTAGTGCCGCTGCCACGACGGAGTGTACTTGGTCTGCAGCAGGAACATTGTATTGTAACAAGATGATCAATGTCATTCACTTCACCTGTCAGAGGTTTAAACGTTGTGGCTGATCGGTGGATGTGTGTGCACAGAGTTACCATGGTGAGGCAAAGAGGACAACAGTTGCTTTGACTGCAGTTTAGCTGTGTTGCTAGGATGTTAGCAACAAAAGTGTAAATATGTTAGGAAACAGGAGAAACTTTACTGTGACTCAGAAATGTCTCATATTAATGTCACATGTGACTGGTTTGTTTTTGCAGTTTGGGAATTCTGGAGGCCCCCTGATTAACTTGGTGAGTCACAGGATCATTACATTCAAATGTCACCAAACCTGTTCTGTGTCTGCGGTGTGTGACGCCTGAATGGACAACACAACTGCTCGTTACTTTACAGACTCCGATTGAGGTTGCTGGACCTTAATAACACATCGGTGCATAAAGCCTTGTCTGAATGCATTATCTCTCCTCTAATTAGGACGGTGAAGTCATCGGTATAAACACCATGAAGGTCACCGCAGGGATCTCATTTGCTATTCCGTCCGATCGCCTGAGGCTGTTTCTTGATCAGGCAGCAAACAAAAAGAGTAAGAATCAAAAGCTACACATCACACACTCCTTCTGTCTCCCACATGCTCTGTAGCATCCGACAGTTCTCTCTTATGACAGACATTATTTTTACACATCCTATTTTTGTGCATCCCCTTTAAGATTCTTGGTTTGGTGAGTCAGAGGCGAAGCGGCGGTACATTGGTGTGATGATGCTGACGCTGACGCCAAGGTAAATGCTTCACAAATAGAAATGCCCGCAGTGAGACTGGGTGGAGCGTCGTACAGTTACAGCACCCCTGTGTCTAAATCCGTTTCTGATTTGCTTCAGCATCATCGCAGAGTTGAAGCTGAGGGATCCATCCTTCCCTGACGTGACGCACGGCATCCTGATTCACAGAGTGATCATGGGCTCCCCGGCCAACAGGTGAGCAGACCAAGTGACTGTGGGTGCGGCTGTGTGGCGGAGGGTCCTTCTTGCTCTTCACGTTTCAATGTTCATTGACTGAGCTTGTATGATGTTGTTTCAGAGCTGGCATGCTCCCAGGAGACATCGTGCTGGAGATGAACGGAGTGAAGGTGAACACGTCAGAGGAGATCTACCAGGCCGTCCGCAGCAGCGACAAAATCACCATGATGGTGCAGAGAGGAAACGAGTTGCTTCGGCTGCAAATGACTCCAGAGTACACAGAGTGACAATAACTGCACGATTTAGTTTTGTCATGCTAACCTGAAGGAGGGATGGCCTCATGATTACATCATGTTTAAATGTACAATTTTGAGCTCCAGTGTTTGAAGACTTTTGTTAAATAAATTGTTGGTAGGAAAGTCCAGCAAAAAGGCTGCAGTGTCAGTACGTATCCCCCAGGTTTAAACTTCTCTGCATTAGTCTTTCTCTACATGTCTGATGGCTGTTAACAACACAATGGTTTCAATGTTATTTCCCAATTCAAGCTGTGTGAATGGTCATGAACCTGACAGCGCCTAAAAACTTAAAACGCATTAAAAGTCGAGTATTTATTCCCAGGTTTCTCTGAGTACAATAAATGTATTTTCTACCTCTACAAAATGCTTCTTCTTACTTTGCAAAGCAGCAAAACTAGTCATGCGTCAGTGTTTCCACAGCTTGAAGCACAATGAGCCTCATTCACCAATATATTCCTGTTTTTTCCTTCAATTTGTACTTGAGAAAGGTCAACATCATATTCATGACATATTTTTGAACTGCAGAATTGTTCGCACCCATGCTCTCATGACCATGAATCCCATTGTCCTCCTAAATTGACAGTGTGTCAGTAAATTGCAGTTGTATGTCTATGAACCAGCCAAATTAAAGTTTACATCCATACAGTATGTGTCCAGACTCATACGTAGCCATGACAATGACAGTAGACAGTGCTTCAAGGTGCTGCTGGAGAGACGCTACTAATTCTAAAACATTGATGCTTCACACACATCTTCAACCTGACAGCACAGATCTTTACAATCAGCACAGTTTCAAGGTGGACACACAAGATTTGAGTCGCCAATTCAGCATCTGACCAAATGTTCCTGAGAACACTATGATGTTTGAATTTGACCTTCAACCTTTTGGACATAAAATGTCATCACTTTGTTGTATGCTGTTAGACATTTGTGTGAAATTTTGTCATAATTAGTGTATCAATCCTGAAGTTATGGTCAAAAACAGTGACCTTTGACCACCAAAATCTAATCAGTTCTTTGAGTCCAGGTGGACGTTTGTGCCAAATTTAAGGAAATTCTTTCAAGGCATTCTTGAGATGTGTTTCCGAGAATGGGACGGACAAACAGCAAGACAACCTGAAAACATAATGCCTCTGGCCACAGCTATCGCCGAAGCGGAGGCTTTGAAATGGACCTGCACTTTAATAGCACCTTTCTAGTCATCTGACCACTCAAAGCGCTTTTTACACTACGAGTCACATTCACCCATTCACACACATTCACACACTGGTGGCCAGGGGTACCATACAAGGTGCCACCTGCTACTCAGTTTTTAACACACTCACACACCAGTGGAACAGCCATCAGGAGCAATTTGGGGTTCAGTATCTTGCTCAAGGACACTTTGACATGCAGACTGGAGGAGCCTGGGATCGAACCGCTGGTCTTCCGATTAGTGGATGACCCGGACGACCTTCTACTGACGCTGTATTTAATAGTAGAAGATATAAAATAACAGAAAAGAACAATGCATGGGATGCTGTTACTTGTTACTCTCTGTAAATAGATCTACATGGTCCTGGAAGATGTGTTACCTCCTCAAGGGATGACCTGCAACATTTTGTAGCAGCAGTGAACATACTATGTGGGTAGACCTCAGGTCCAGAAATAGGTCCACTTCAAGCCTATAAATAGCAACACTAATTACTGGATGGCATGGTTCCTAATTAACACAGTTGTTAATGGTGAAGGAGGCCCAGCGTTTGTAAACTGCAAGTTAATGAAACCTGAAACAGTGTACTTTATTAAAGCCATTTAATGTTAGACGGCAACAAGAAGCATGAGAGACCCAACAATATGGCATGGATCAATGGTATAAATGGACTACCGTTAACTGAGCACAAGTTTGACAACTCACGAGTGCTAGAACGATGACAATGATCACACAAGTATCAGAATATCCCACTTATTTTAAACGGACTGTTTTTGAGTATGTCACGCACAGTAAAAACCAAAAACATGATTTCACTTCATGTTAAGAGAAAAATGCTGATCATCCATGATAGAGAGCAAACAAAGAGAAGTGAAGCTGCTGCTCTCAGATTTCAGTTTGAGAGCAAGAGTCAGCGCCGTGGAGCCATATTGAGTAAATTAAAATTTCCCTGGTATATGTACAGTAACACACACTTACAGTAAAATAATAAAGTGACATGTACTGGACTGCTACACAATTAAATGCATTTACCTCAAAGACTGATAGCTAGTAAATGGAGAGAACATTCAAACCACCTAAGGCTTAAACAATATGTTCATACTTCTGGACTAAAGACATCTTGTTAGGTACAAGTACTACAACATACAAGTATGGGAGGAAAAATAAAATTGTTCAAATCCCATTAAAACGACTTTAAAAAGGCTTAATATATATTGCTGGTAATATTTTTCTTTTTAAGAAAATATAAATTGTGCGACTGAAGCTTACAATACACTGCTGGCAGTAGCGCCAGGGTCTGGTGACCTGCTGGAAAAGGGTCATCTGTCGAGGCGTTGTGTGCTGAGAGACTCCCCGGAAGAGAGAGGAAACAAAACAAAACAAAAAAAACACGACAATTTGGACATCTCATGATGTCTGAATCCCTTGCACCAAAACCCAGATGCTGCTATGGTGTTTGTCACGGTGGAATGCTGCAGATATCACATGGGGTGCACAAACAGCAGCCAGACTATAGTCAAACTCATACAGATACATAAATAAGGGGCAGTGGGGGTGAGGTTAGGGGTCGTGGAGAGGGAGTGACAATATGAGGGAGGAAATTGTAGTGTCCAGTCTAGTCCAGCAGTGAGCAGGCTAAGCATTGACTCAATTGACGTGGTCCAGAGCGCGCAGCAGTTCCTCCCCCTGCAGCAGGTACTGGCGACCCTGCAAGGGGGCGTTGACCTCGCAGTCGTAGCGGGTAAGCTGTGGCAGGGTGAAAAGGGAGCTGGTGCCCTCCGCTGTGCTGCCCAGCAGACGACTCGCCACATCTGAGGAAGGACAAGACATTTAGGAGATGGGTTAATTTCCTTATAATGAAATCTACGACTGAATATGTCTGTCAAAAAACTTTTCTCTGACTGCGATGAGACGATGGAAGGCAGCTACGTCAATAAACACTTGGGCGTGACAATATCAACATGCTATATTGTTGATGGAAAAAAGATGAGACTAAACTTAACTCTCTTTATTTTTACTGACACAAAAGCGCAGACCAAATTAGACTTTTTTTCCCCCCAATGCTGCAGTTCTGTTCCCTGTGCTGCGCGCACCATATCAGGACTACACCAACAGCACACAGTGAGCCCAGTCAGGAGGACTCAGAGTAACCTACTGAAGTTATAATTAAACAATAACAACCAGCAGGCTTAGGCGAGAGACAGGAGGTTATGTTTGGCCCCACTGTTTTATAATGTTTTGTAAGAGAGCATTGGACCCCAGGCCGGTTATTGTATCATGTTGGTCCAAAATAAATGTGCAAAGAACATGTTCCCATGTCTGGATTATAGCATCAGAGCACAAGATCAGAAGCTTCCTACAAAGCTGCATTCTTCATCATTCAACCTGTGTTTTTTAACAGATACTGATGAGATATAAAATCTTATGTGACATAAGTTTGGCTAAAATGAAAAATGATAGACTGAAATGTTCAATAAAAATGATCTGAGGACTAAAAATAAAAAAATGCTGACAAATTTAACATGATAAGAGTTAAGATTCAGATGGCGGTATGCAACAATCTAAAATGATTTATGTTTATTCACCTGTAGGCAGCAGAAGTATGGTCCTGGTTGTTCCCGACTCTGAGGGCTTCAGCTTTTTGCCCTTCTCCACTTGCTCCTTGGGCAAAGTCCCCTGGAAAGAATCATCAAATACAGACACTCAAACCTTCCATCTGTACATATAAAGTATGATCTGCAGTACATTAATGTGGATGTTGAGGACTTACCTGTTCAATCATCTCTTTTACGTCATCCAGTTTTCTTTTGCGTTGTGCGTTTTGAGCTGCCAGGGTCCTGAGCGAGACTTCTTTGTCCAGCTGTGGGGTCCTGTGGCACAGCAAGAGAGGACGTGTTACAGTTTAGAACAGATTAGAAGTAATTCACACTCCTGTCCAGTTGGTTGCTTGTGCGAATTGATTTACTGCTGTCTGGTCCTGTCTTTGATCTCATGTGCATGACCTCGTTGTCTAGCTGGCATTATCACTACATATAACTGCAATATATCACAGCAGCTGAGTGTCCTAAGTTTCTTTCACTACTCTGTGTCTGCTAATCTTTTCTCGTCACACCTTAATAAACAGGTTTAGTGCTGCAGAGCGAACCAGAATGATGCTCCACCACTTTTTTTCCTCCATGTGAGGAAATAAAACATTCACATTATCCAGTTGAATTTTAAACACATTTTTAAAGCGCTTTAAGACTCACAAAAGCTTATGTTATGCAACAGAGCCACTCAAAACAAAATGAATGATCAAAGTTGTCATACTGATATTTGAACATCAACTCAAACACTGAGCGACATGCAAGAAAACATTCCACCTTAAAAGTTGCCGGTAGCTACCAGTGGTAGCCGTTGAGCAGCACCGTCAATTATATCATTTTGTTCCCCATGTAAAGCTGCCAACTGTCAACTAGTAAAGATGCAAAGGCAGCAAAAGATGCTTTCATTTAACAGTTACAGTTGACTAATATATGTAAACTTGTCACCATGGGAACAGTGGTTACATAGCCTTTGAAACAAACCACAACTTAACTCTGCTTGTCACATCATAGGCGCACATACCGAAACAAATAGCACTACACCCCTGCTTAAAAAAGCTTTATCTAAAAGCTTGATCTGTATATTAAGTATTGAAAAATATAAACTTTAATGCTATTAAATATGTCTTATAATCATAAGGAGTTAAAATAGCGGATAACAGATTACTACGTAACAAAACAGGACCCTGTCCATCAAAATGACAGACAAAGTCTATCGCTATCTCTGCACAGCAGAAGTGATAAGCTGATCCCAAGGCAATATTAATTACCTCTTAGTAACGATGGTGACAGGATGACGGGCACTAAGTGGTGCTGGGGAAGCTGTGCGACTGCCTGGTGCGCTGAATGGAGAGCTGGGATAGCTGTGGATGTCCTGCGTGACGTGGACTGGAGAACTCTGGAGGGATTTGACTGACCCACAAGAAGGAGGCTCATCTGGGGTCAGACTGCGCAGCTGGAAGTCATCATCCATGGGGATGTAGGGCGCTAACATCTCCAGATCTAAGTCATCCATTGTCTGAAGGGGAGACAGAAAGGTCTTCTGAATAAGAGTGCAGAAAACGTTTTGCTGTTTTAGATCAACAACTTGATTTAAATGCAGTAAAATCTAGACTATCTCCTGGGATGATTACCTGTGTGCTGAAGGGGGTCTTCGGCTCTGTATCAATGGCAAACAGCTTCTCCACCAGGTCTAGTTTGAAATCTGAGCTCATCTCTGAGTCCATGGGGAAACAAAAGTCCAGCGAACTGTCGGTCTAAAGAGAAGAGTACATTCGTAAATGGACATAAAAGTTTATTGACTTTATTGAAAAATGAAAAATAACTGGGTCTGACCTCTGAGGAGCTGTGGCTGGTCGATGTTGTGGAAGGAGCTGGAGCAAAGCTCTCAGCTTTGGCAACCTCAGAGCTGGTGGTGGTGACATCGAGAGGCTCGCTGGGTGGCAGAGGGGAAAGAGGCAGAGCCAGCTTGTCACTGGTAGAGGGCAGCATTACATCATTGTAGAGAGGCACCTCCTTCAGCAGCTGGATCTCCGAATCTGTAACAGAAGACACAGGGAGGTTAGACGGTTCCTGATTCCTGCTGTGGAGAACTTTAGGTGTGTGTATACGAGTCCACGAACCAGGGCAGCTGAAGTCCAGGGAGATGATGGCATCTCCAGCAGCTGGCGCCAGCAGGGTCAGGGCCTCTGGCTCTTCTTTCAGCTGGTCATACAGGCTAACCAGAGGCTGGGCCTCTACCGCCTGAGTGAACAGTCTGATCACGTCCAGCTCTGGAACTTTCTCCTCCTCCTTCAGCAAGGTTGGAGACATGTCGGGCTGGCTGCTCTCGACTACAACCTTTTCTTCCCCCACCTGTTCCTCCTTCACTGGCTTCACATCCTCAGTTTGCTCCAGAGAAAAGATCATTTTCTCCTCCTGGATGCCACTGTAACACAGTTATGAAGCTGTAAGATTGAGTTGACTGAGTATTTTTTAATGGCTCTGAAAATAACCACAAGACCATTCACACTGTCAGTAATCTTTTTTTGTAGATGCTATTTCTCCAGCTACCTCACTACACTTAAAGCAAACCAACACACTGACAACCTTTCTGAAAAGACTGACTCATCGAAGAGTATTAGTAGTACCTGAGCACAAAGTTGACACAGACAACACACTGTGGCTGGGAGTTCTTGTTGTTGTAGATGACAGTGGCTTGTGTTTCCACCCACACAAAGCCTCCCCTCTTAGCCAACATCCGGTACTGGCCTGTGCTGACCTGGCCCTTTGCAAACACTAAGAGCAGAGAGAAACAAAAGGGGAACAATATTAAAGATAGATATACACATTTTGTTAAAAGCTTGGCAAAAATAACAGGTGGAATTTGTTGTGGATTCAAGAGCAAGTTTTAATTCACTGCACTCTTTGTGTTCATGCTTACAGTTGTGGTGAGTCTTGGTAAGATGGTCTGAGTCCAGAGCGTGATAGTACTCATACACAGAGCGATTCAACAGGTCGTCTGGATCATAACCCATGAGCTCAGTGATCCTGGACAAGCAAAAAACACAAGGGTTGAGTTTCCCATTGCAAAGTAGTCTTCTGTAGTACCTACACAGAACACTAGGTGGCTCTCTGTGACTATGCCAGTGAGAGTTTGGCATTAACAGCCAATAAAAAGTACAACACAGCTGAATGGATCCATTTTAAGCTTCTCAACATTCACTCAGACGAGCAAACTCACCTCTCGTCACAATACGTGAACTTCATGTCCATTGTGTGGCGGCTGAGAAATGTCTTGGTGTCCAGGGGGACCTCGATGTTGGAAGGGTGTTGGATGGGGTCACAGATCAAAACCAGGTAGGGGACAGGTGGCTCCTTGTGCCCATTGGAAGTGTCCTCAACATTGTTGTCATATACACGGATATGACCTGCGCAGTGGAGCACCTAGAGAGCGACAACAGGGGGGGTCATAAGACTTTAATGACCATTTCCAGACCACAAGAACTGACAGACAGTTTTGACATTTTTAAAGAGTATTTCCTCATTGATTGCACGGAGGCCTACCTTCCATGTAGCTGATTTGACGTTGACAGTGCGGCCTCTGCTTGTGAGAGTGCACTTCATTCGGAGGAAGAAGCTGCGCTCTGTGTTTGGTTCCTTGGTCTTTTTGGAGCCTGAAAACAATCAAACAGGAAGAGAAGTTAACTGCCTCTGATCATAAACTTCTGCTAGCTGCTCACATTTGCATTCTGAGAGGACGTTAAGCAGTAAAGGACTGTGGTCAGATATAGCAAGATAATTAAAGGAAGTGGAGTTGCAGCCTAGTAACTGAAATAATATCAGTTTGTATCAAAGTGCCTGGCAGTCAAAGCAAATGTGGGCTACAATGAATGGCATGCATTGATAGGCATGCATTGATAGCAAATTATATTATGAATCACATTTCAGAGGGTAGAACGGGAATTAGTTTCACTTCAAAGCTCGCCTGTTAGACTTGATTGAACTCGCTTTAAGTTCTACAAGAGCAAACATGTGTTGTGCAAGCAAAAAAGGAGGTGTGCCAGTGATGTCGCGTTCTGTTCCAGTAATGCTGTGTGAAAGGTCACTGAAGTCCAAACACCAGCCAACTCTGATCACTTTTAAGTGAGATAATAATAACTTGCTCTGACAGCCTCCTGGTCTGCACAGAGTGAATTCCCTGCTGAATGGAGCCTTGAGTGCTTGTGTGTTCCCCTACTCTGTCCACTAGTCAGCTCACCGTTGGTGTCCCTCACCTATTTTGTGGATCAGCATCTCCCTCAGCTCTTCCTGGTCGCAGGGATGTATGAAGTCATACACACTGTGTCCAGTCAGGTCAAACTGCAGCAGAAAGAGTGAGGACAGAGTGTAAGTCAGTTTACCAAGTAGTTTAATTTTATAGCTGTGCATGTTAGACATTGCATGGTGACTCAAAATCTTCTTCAATAAAAGGCCTAACGTGTAAGACTTGGCTATATATCTGTATCAGTATCTATAGACAAAACAAAACCTGAATTAACCATATTTTCTTGCTTCTGACTCTAAGCATATTTATACCAGGTATCAACATGCGTCCTGGGTGATCCGATCACAAACGAATAGCGCTGAATACACATGTAAACACCCACCACGACACATTATGATATGACTCAGTGCACAATATGGTGGTTGTTTTGGTGTCATTGCGCTAACGCTCCTTGACATGCCCATTTTGAGTTAGACCAAGTGTTGCATGACCGTCGTGACTGACACTGGAAGGAGATGTGTTGAATTCTGCTGACACAGACATCTCCTGCTGTACCGGCACAATTACTGACATGACTAGCCAGCATGCTAACGAGCAGCTAGTAAGAGTATGGATGCAATAGCTGTGCACGGTGCCCTTTGACCCTCTAGCGTAAGTGACATAGGCAGTAATAAAATCTGAACAAAGTGGTCATCCTGAGACGCATGATAGACACATGTGTGAACAGCGATGTATCTCAGCTGTCCACTAGTGTTCGGATCACAAAAACACATGATAATACCAGGTATTAACAGACTCACTGTTTCCCATAAACCTTACGCTCTTCCCTCCTGTTGTGTTTTTAAAGTTGCCAACCAGCAAGTCAAATCAGACCAACCTGTGCCAGCCCCAGGCACCTGTTGACATTCTCAGAGAGATAGATCATATCTCCGTCTTCAGACAGCACCATGAGAAAGCCATCGAGAACCTTTAGGTAGGAGCTGTTTAGTTGTATCTCAAGCTCTGTTTCCTCATCTGCCACTGGCTCATCTGTGGGAGATACCAAAAAAGGGGAGGAAGAAAGATAAGAAAGAGCGTGACGAAAGTAGGGAGAGAAAATAAAACACGAGGACATATAAAGACTTCGTTGTAAAAACAACATGCAGGGCAGGATACTGAGACACCCAGAACATACAATGCACTACCCGCAGAAAAGTCTGCAAAGGGATCTGTATCAGTGTTCATTACTTAAAACTAATGACTTAATGTTTAACCTTGCCTGGGTCCAGGACATTGACTCTGTCAACTACATACAATTAACAGATTGCTTGGCAATGTTTAACCATCTATTGCTGTTTTTTCCTGCATCTAAAACTGGCCTCACTTTTTCTTTCAGTCTTTTTAGGGTATCATTTCTGTCAGCCAAAATATCCTTTAATTTCTGTTATTTGTGGCTCATTACAGTGAAAAAAAAAACCCCAATGTAATTTCTGGCACCTTTATCAGAACAATTTGTTCTCAAGCTGCCTCTAAGATAATGAAATAATGAAAATTGCTGCACAATTTAATTATCACTTGGACACCAGAATTGAATGAATTAAAAACGACTAAGTGCTAGGCTAAATTGTCTACTCACAGTTACAACAACTACAGATACTGACCAGCATTGAGCAGTTTCCTCATGCGCAGGTAGCTGATGGTGAGCCTCATTATCGAGGCCTTGTCCAGGCCGGAGCTGACGCTGTGGGGCAGGGGCAGCTGCTGGGCCAGCTCGTAGAACACCTCCGACTCCTTCCCACGCCGGCATCGTGCCGCATCCCTTGACTTCTCCTTCCTCCGCTCCGAGCTCACCCTGCGGGAGACAGGTGGTGGGTCAGCCACAGCCTGGCCACGAACTAGTTTCGATCCAGCTATGCACACTACAAGAGCTGACATTCCTCCTTCCCAACTGAGTGTGTGTACAGAGTCTGGACGGCCACCGGCCTGTCACTTGGGAGGCTGCAGCAGCTGGAGTCTGCAACAAGCGAGCTCACAGCCAAGCCTCCGTCTGGACCCCTGTCAGACTCATTTACATACATGGCTATCTGCAACAGTTTTATTGGCTGCTGACCACAAGAAAAGGAGACCGCCCCCTAAAAGTGATAGGCTGGGAGGTGGGGCACAGATTCTCCTGTCTGTCTCTTGGTGCAAAGCGAAGCTACAGTGCGACACCAATCATACTGACATTTGTCTGGCTGAACAGATCTACAGGGAGGAGCATGATAATACTGGCACTAACTCAGACAATACAAAAATACAGAGTGAGTGACACCTTCAAAAAGCAGGACAAACAAACTGTGATCACTTTACATGAGCACGCCTTATAACTGCTCACTGCTCGTAGTAGCTCCATTATAGATCCAACATTTATCCAGGCAGTTATCCAAGCTCTGGCTAATGGACTCTCACCACACTGTAAACAATATCTTAAGACCTGGCAGTATTTTAAAAACGACAAAGAACAGCAGACTTTAAAGGACACAAGGACTTTCGCAATTCACTATTTAATCATTCACTCTATTTTATTGAGTTCTTGGCTTTTAAGCTAAACACTGGGCTTGAGCTGTAGCGAGGTTTACGGGATACTGAGGTATTTAGAAATCAATACCATCAAAAATACAGACACTCTATCTATTAAACTCAATTAGAGATGCTTCATTAAGGCAATGCATTATAGTGCACAGTTGAGCTGAGAAAGATGGGGACTGTGAGTGGTGGGGATAATGTTACAGGACTAGAGATAAAGAATAATGCTGCTGTCCCTGTTTGGGAGTATTGCCACACAGAAACTTATCTTGAGATGACTTCTTCCGACCATAAAAGCAGTTCTTTAGCCGAATGATTTTCTTCAACCCTTTGTCTCCTTCCACCACGGCAACAAATGTCATCATTTCCTCCAGCCTGAAGGGTGCTTACTTCCTATCTATTCATTATTCAATGGGTCATAAGTATCTAAGGTCCAGGTAAAGCAAAAACACAATATGTGTACTAAGTTTGTCACAAAACATGTTATTAACCAACCAGCCAAATTTGAATGATTAAAAAAAAAAATCACCATGTATATAAAATTAGGTTTCAAAATTGTGAAAAAAATGAGCTGGGGATTTAGAGCTGTACACTCTTAAGGTGGGGACATACTGTCTACATTGAATGGCCATGGAGAGCTGCAGTCACGTGGATGTGCATGTGGTTCTATTCATAGTAAAACTGACCGTCCACTTCAGCCCCCAGCGGTAAACAGGAAAGCTTGGGGGTGAGTGCACTGTCCTCCTATTGCCGACATAAAAACACAAATATCCAACTGAAAACTAACTTCACTATGATGAGGCAGGTGCAGCTGGCTTCAAAGCAGTGTTTTGGACTAGAGTGGAGCACGAGATTGAAGCATGCACAGTTGGCGCACTTGCTATGCCTCCAATCAGTCACAAAAGACTGGCTGCACACAGAGGTCCAGAACCGGGGAACAGGAGGTGCTGCACGGCTGTGCTGTGCCCTCATGGTCAGCAGCTAACATTAGCACGAAGCACACAACTACAACAGCGGGCAGTAACTGTCAGTGGGCCAGGTAGCCTATTTGGCCAGAAAGACTGTACGGTACGTTAGTGACGGCTATTAAGCTTGTCTTTATATTATTGTGGCATTTCACAGAGATGTTTATTCATGTACTTCTTAAACTGAAAGAGCAAAGAGAGCTCGTGGGACATAGCAAACTCAACACTCAGAATGGTTGAACGAAACAACACTGATGCTATGAGCTCTGACGTTGGTAGTAATTTAGTATATATAAGTAGTAGGGGAGGGGTTATGGTAAGGATGGCAGCAGCGCATCATCCAACAAGCTTTTAGGCCTGCTGAAAAAATCCTGGACATAGAAACGGTGAAACAGTTTTACAGTCTCGCTACACAACTCAATAATACACAGTTCCCTTCTTTTTGCGCATGTTTTCGGCAAGTATTTTCAAACATTTATAATGTGTCTAGAAAGAAATCACTGATTTTGCTTCACATGGTCATTAAACCATGAGCACGTGTGAAGCTCTCATGACCGGTAAACAAACTGGCTATATCTGTGACATAACTGCGATACTCAACCTGACAGCTGCTGACTTTATTCCACTATCTTTTTCACAAACACAGCCTCACAAGCTCAAATGCATTAAGGTGACACTGGAGCAGCATCACAACAAAATGGATGGCAGTTCAAAAGCCCTTGAGCTTTGAAATGCACACCGCCTAATTAAAATTGATCTGTTATGTCTTTATAGCATTTTCCAGTGGCCATGTTGTTATTTCAGGCTCTGCCTACTGTGTATCAAGTCTCCTGGCAGGTATTGCAAGTACAGAAGGGTAGGGAAAGCTTTTAGTTTTAGACCTAAACTTTCATTCAAATAGAGATTACAAAGTAAGCACTCTGGGGTAAAAAGTCTGAGCAGGGCCTTTGTCTCCAGGGCAGCAAAAACCCTGGCACTGAGCAATGCCTAAATAAAACGTATGAATCTGTAAACACATGAGGACTTTGTGTACAGACAGTTGCTCAGGTGTCTGAGTACATAGTCGCACAAAGCACGAACAGTACTCCAAGGCGTGGTGTCCTAACTGTGCAGGTAACAAACAAAACAGAAAAACAGAAACCAGTCAGGCCTAGGAATTTAATCTAAAAAAATATTGACATCTAATCCATGATAGATCATGGCCCGGCCACACTTCTACTGGATATCCTTCCCTGCTGACCTAATCCCCATTTAATGACAAATGCCTGCAGATACAAATTACATGTAACTGAGGTTATGGTGGTGCGTAAAGCAAGAATCCTCCCTTCAAACACGGTTATGTTTGCTGTAATATAAACATGTTTTAACCCAGACTGCAATACAGCTAAAAGCCTATCTATTCATCCACATTTTTGGACACTTGCCAGTTCCATTGATAAATATTTATCTGTCCACCCCCACCGGACAGACCCAGAGTATGAAAACATCATGAAAGCTGATCACCAAGTTACGTAACCTGTATTCTGTATTGTAACAACACAGCTCCTTTCTCTCAAGCCTGACTTTTGGCTCCTGCTGTAACAATGGCCTTCAACCTACATTCATGCATATAAGTTAATGTATGGGTGAAATTACCATGAATGATTAACAAACCATTGTACACACTGGGAACATCCCCTCACTAAGCTACTGGCTAAGCTTCTGATGATCTAATGACATATAAACCCCACACGCTGTTCTCAAACTGTGGCCCCACATTGGAGGCTGGAGGATTGATTCACACAAGCCTTTATACAACTCTGTTTTCCTCTGTAGTAGCTGCACCCCATTGTGTCGCATGCTTTTATGTAAATGCTATTCAAATGAAGGGCAGCTGTTATAGTCTACTGCAATACAACCAGGGTACAAAGTGCGCACCATCCACCAGCCAAACGCTGGTAAAATATTCAAGTAGATGGTGGAACTGCTTCACTAACCAGCCAAAAAACAAAAGTAAATTGTTGAGTGGGTGGTAAAATTTGAAGATTCAGTGGCCATTTGCCCAATAGACAAAAAGGTACATGTCCACTCTGCCTCAGAGGACGACATTTAACCAAGCCTACATTCAACATGACACCAGTACAGCGTCTAAACCACTGTGTTTTACTACAATACCAAAGATTCAGAGGAAAACTGAAACCTCTTTTCACAGTATGACTCTAAAGAATACAGACCTCTGACATAAAATACTAGTTCCTACTTTTGTACTTGTTTTTGTATTCTTCTGTCCTATTGAGTAATGTCACACTTCATGATAAAAAGTAAAACTGTGCTTATTTGATGAACCTCCTCGACCGTTTTCAAACTTACATCAGGGAGAAGAAAACTGCTGTTATACTTTTCCATGAAATGTGGAATAAAAACATAGTTCCCTTGATGTTAAAACAAAAGTGAGCAGAGAGGCCACGGTTACATAACACTATTAATGCACATGGTCATGCATGCCTTGCACTCCTCTGCCTGATAAGCCTCACCGCATACAAAATCACACTTCCAGTTTTGGAGCTTTAATTACTTGTTTTGTTTTCCGACAGAGCCAGTGCTATTATATAATCAAAATGTATTTGAGTAGTAAACAGATATGAACAGGATTGTTGGCGATTAATTGGTAAACAACCTCTGTGTATGATGAAATTCATCCTCGCCAATGCTGCCAAAGTTGCTTGTGTATTTTGTTACTACGAGGCTGACCTAGTTTGCAAGAGAAATGTTCTCTCTTTCTGTCATTCCAGTTTAGTGTGACAGTACACTCTGTCTTATCTATTACATAACCCAGCTCAGGGAAACACCACAGCTAAAATCGCTACCCAATATGGGAAGATAAGCAAAGCAACGCTGAAAATAAATCTATTTTACAGCCAAATGAACTTATGGCGTGATATTAATACCATGGGGTGACATTTTGGAAAGCAGCATTGTACGGACATCCCCTAAATTCTGGAGTATGATGCTTTTAGTGTAACATAGTTTGAATATTGTAATGGATTATAAAAATCAATATTACTCCCTATTTTTGGAAGTGGAATAATGGAGCTGCAGTTCGGTATAATGGTTTAATGGCTGTTATGTAAGCTATTTTTTTGTGTTTGGCTACTCAACAAATAGGTCTAATTGATCACTTAAATAAAGAAAGAAATGGAGGGAAATTCTAAATGGAAACTGAACTGACATTTATGCTGAATGTGTAACATATTTATTCAATTCCCTTGGTGAAAATATAGTTTTTATTTCATTCTGCATCATTCTGCAAATGTTTCCACCTGAGCTAGTTCCATTTAACGTGATGAAAGACCATGAGAGGTGGTTTAAAGCTCTGAAAGGCTACTGAGTGCACCTTGAATTAATATAATTTTGTCATGTACGAAAAAAAACTAGTATATGGGGTATAAACACCAGTTATAAACACTGCTGGGTTTAAAAACACGATTACAGCAGTTTGGGGAATTGCTGGAGTTTGTCACATTTCATATACTACTAAATACATACAAAGCAAAATTAGGTTTTTATGTATCCTCATACACAATATACCCTCTGCTGCATCCAAGATTTTCACCAAAGTCTTACAAGATTAAGTTCAAAGTGCACCATAATAAACTACTTCCATTAGGGACTCTTGGCTGTCCTTCTCCACTGGGAGGTCTGATCCTGGCAAACATACTCAAATTTACCAACATCATAAATTATTCAGCAAGCTAATCTAACTCAAAGACCTCTACAAGTGATTACATTTGGCCAGTGCATAGACTTTTCATCCTTAAAATGAGCCTCTACATCAGGTTGGGCTAGTCTGAATCAGCGGTCAGCCTCTAACTCTTTAAGTATTTCACTTACTTTGATTTTCCATGTGTTGTCATTTACAAAGCTTCATCTGACATGGGTACTCTGGAGTGTTAAAATTACTGCCTTGGACAACTGACCTATGCTTTGCATGATAATATGAAAGGATTCATTAAAAAAGTAGACATGTATAAATCTGTCATTCTTTTAGGTTTGACTACAAATGCAATTGTGTCTGGTTTCCCCTGTAAGTCCAGAGGAAACAGCATTTCAAGAATATCTAGCTTCAGTATTGTGATGTATTTCTGAGTGAAACAGGATAGGCACTTGGAATATAACGTTGGGAGGAATTTGATTTGATCACTGAAAAATGGGTATGTCATGACGGCCAAAACAGTGAGGCCCTGACAGTGACACCAGATGGGATAGTAGTATCCATCAGGAAGAGAGCAAGACGCGGTCCACTGAATGCTGTAACGTTAGAAAAAAACATTAAGTATGTTGTATGTTGCTGTGAGTTTTGATTGAGGAAAAAACGCATTTGATACTGTTTGTTTTTTTTAATCACAATTAATCGACTGAATGATCATCAATGTTACCAATAATCAATCACGGATAATGCTTACAATTTGCAACCCGAGTGCACCGTATGGCTGTGGAGATTAAGGGGTTCAAGGTATTTTTCATTTCCTCTTGACTTAAAATGTGACAAAGGGAAAGACGGGTGCCTGGGAGACAGGCAGATTTTGCATTTGCTCAAAAGTCAGTATTTTGGAACTTAAATCATCTACACTGCTGGCCTTTGGTCTTTTAAAGCATATCCAGTCAGATCACAGCAAACCCAAAAGCTATTTGTGTCTCAGAGTTTCCAAAGTATATAAGTCTAATTTGTAAATGTCTTTTCTGGGACAGTTATTCATGGCAATCTGGCATCATAATTTAGTTCATAGTTATCATCATTCATACATAGTATTTGCTAACAGACAGTGACATGAACCCAAGGCAAAGAAAGAAGAATGAAATACTGAAATATTTGGGCACACGTTGGACATATGTATTAGTAAAGCAAGAAGTAGAACCGCACAACTGCACAGCACATTGACAGATTTCAAATGTGCAATATATTCAAGACATGATGGATTGGAGGTAATGTTCTCGTACTTCTTTCCTTGAATTGTTAATGTTGAAAATGAAAAAAGATCCATCATTACACAGATAAATGTCGGAATAACATCTTACTACACAATGAAACACTTGCAAAAACACTCTGATATGGTGTCCTTTTCTAGACGTTACCCTCCAGGGAAGAGCAAGTTTCCTGCACTATTAGTCCTCACAATTAGAGCTTAGAGAGTTTAGACTGCTTGTTTTCCTTTATATACCTTACCTGCAAAACCCACTTCCTCTGCATTTTTAACACATTAACAGTACCAAGATCAGCAACAGTGATCATCCACAAAAAGCAGAGATCTAGCAGTACGATAAAAGAAATACTTCAGCATATACGTCCCTAATTTTTGTCTTCATTCTCAAAACATAAGAGAAGAAAAATCTGCGCACAAACAATACATACCTCTGCCCTGTGCCTGCAAGCGACACCATTTCCTTTCAAGTTCTAACTAGCCTGCTCACAAGTGTCAATTGTACTTGAGCAGCAAGGCAACCTGTAATTTACTGAAGAGTGAATCGCTACACACATTAGGCCACTCCTATTGACGTCAAGCCCTAGTGATTAAGAGATGACAGAAATAATGCCAAGGCACCTCTCAGACACCAGCCAAAACTGCATCAAACCAGATCACAGCTCTTGATTGCTCTGGAGATGAAAATATTTATTGAAACTGAACAGGATGTTGTCCCTTTACCCTAGGCTTAAGCAAAGTGCCAAAATTTTAAATTGGCAGAGACTGAGTAAAGCCCATAAGGCAATTAGATGCACGCAACAACAACACATTCTCAGCAAGGGTTATTTAAGAGAAAAAAAGGACAACACGGGCCAACAATTTTACAAGTCAGTCCTTGAGTTAGACATTTTAACATATGCCACTCAGCCATTTTGGCACAAGTGCATGACACAGACACCTAAAAAAACATCTTGACAAGGGCTCAGCATGATATAAGCATGAAGGATGACACAGAACTTAAGCTCTGTGGAACAAATTGCGCCCACAAAATACCGAAAAACACTCAGGATTTCATCTGTATTTATACAGAGGAGCTGTCTCTTGTTACCCTCAATGGGAGAATTTCACTGTTGCTATTTCACCCCCTCATCAGACAGCAGAGGAAGCACCCAGTTTCCGCTTTAATGACTCCGCTGACCATCTGTTGATCACTTCTCAAGACCAACCCTGTTTACCGTATGACTTTTTGGTCTTGAACCTTTTGTTCCCGTAAGAACCACCTTTCGCCCCATCTAAATCTGTGCAGTAAGTGTAAACCCAAACTGGAGCCAGGGCTGTTCTGTGGCAAAAATCAAGCTTTGGACCAAGAGACTGAGTTCATCACCTATCTGCATAATAAGCATGTTTGGCAAAGAAACAGAGGCTCAGATCAGTAATCTGCTAGATGCAGAATCTAGGCATGCACAGGTTGATTATCCTCCTCTACGGTCAATACTAATTTCTGTGTTCCAACTGAAGCATGTCAGGAAACACCACGAAGGTCAGTTACAAATTACACCAAGTGTGGACTCTGCCAGGCTTAATTAATAGTCTTACTCAGTGACAACTAGTCTAAAAAAAATCACATCAGCCAATGGTTACTACTGTTTGAGAGTGGCAAGGAAAAATTGATTTCCAATAATAAGTGTAACGTTAGTCAATAGCAAAATGTTGCACTAGACAGTAACATAAAGTTCTATGCGGTTCATTCTCTGTATGTATTTGTTCGTGGCTCACAAAGGGTTTAACTGAGCCATGAAATTCAGCAATGACAGCGATCATTTCTCATCCATACATGGTTGGTAGTATTTAAGTTGGGGTTTTTTTAATGCAATGGTACCAATAGGTGCTTGGTATCCACCAATGTGCAAGTTCAGGAATCTTAGAAATGAATTATATGGGAACAACTCAAGTATTTAACTCAAAAATATCCTGATATCGTGATTTTGTCCATGTGACTCAGCCCTGTCAGAGTAAGCATGTCATTCCAACAAACCACTTGGTCGCTGGTGACCTGTTATTCACTTAAGAAGTAACCAAAAGACTAATTATGGAAACAATTTTAGGCCGCAACCCTTGTTTGAAGTGTTTTCTATTGAAACTGGCCAGGTGAAGGAACCAGCTTTTGTTCTGCACCCTGCTTTGTTAGGTCAGTTATCACCAGTTCCCAACACACTTTGAATTATTTAGGTAGGAAAGAAAAAATCAAAATGATTCTTAACTACCAACTGGAGCAGATACACTTTGTTTGTTTGCTGAAGAGTAAAGTTACACCTCAACCCGAAAACAAGTTTTGGGGAACTTAAAGTAGTTTCACATTAACAAAAAGACAACTTTGCATTTAAGGCTTTTAGCTATGAGACTACCCCTCTGATCAGACTTTATTATAGACCAATAACAGTGTTGAAAAACAAAGAGAAATTCAAACCAAGGCCAACTTCACTAATCCCTAAATATTTCATCTGAAACCACACACCACTCTCTAGCACTGCTCACATGAGCTCTGGCAGCTTTTCACTGAATACTATCAAGTTTGTCACAACACACACTAACACATCCAGTGATGAACTATTAATAGGATATAAAGCTGTGTGTGTCACAATCAAAACAAAGGTAAATAACGCCAGTGTGTTATCTGAGGGGTCTCAACAAAATACAAAAGAGCGTAGTGGCGTTAGCAGACAAGATAAAAAAATAATAATAAAGACGATAAATCAATATAACGTTAAACAAAGTTAAATCAACTAACGTAATTAGCGTTTAGCTACACAGTTTAGCTACACAGTTTAGCGTTAATGACTGCAGTTCAATGACAGCTAACGTTAGCTAGCTACATTAGCCGCTTGCTAACGATAATAGCGTCGCTAGCGGACGTATTTTGTCGAATAAACACGCGAAACTGGCAGTTAACCTTGAAACAAAGCCCACAGTGTCACACCGACAGTAGCACTTAAATCCCAACCGAAGACCAAACTTGTTCAGTCAGCTCTTAAACAACAGTATAGCCTACTGCGTAGCATTAGCTACCATTGCCGTTACCTTTTCTTTTCGGGTACAATTCCTGTGTCCATGTCAGGACGAAAGGACCTGAGTTGAGTCTCTCTCTCGGTATCAAGCTGTATCCGGGCCCGTCGAGAAATGAACCAAAATCCTGCGATTAATCACTGATATGAGTGCGTAGATCCTCAAGCGCCTTGCATACGACTTCTCACTGTGTATATTTCGTCAAATTAAACCAGCTTTCCTCCGCTAAAAACGGCCCATTAGTCTACTCTTCTTCACGGACAGTGCCACGCTGGAGAGACGTTGCTTACGGAGACAATGTTGCACCGTAGAGACACTCCTCCCCCTGCCTGTGCGGGCACGCGCAGTCACATGCCTTCTACAGCGAGGACGCGCACCGGAAACCCGGTGAAGACAGAACAAACAAAAAACGAACTGGAATTTTCGACCAACAATGCAGTGTGTAATTCAACTGTGCATCTGTATCACCAAAATAGACATTACGGGGTTATACAGATTAGAGTGTTTGGTTATGTATTCATCGGTTTTACATGTTCCTCCAGCATGCTCTAGTCTGTACAAAGTACCATTGTATGTATAAATATCTAGATTAGTAGTTTTTGCTGATACATGTTTTGTTTAGTGTCCCACGGTACAGGAGGAAGCTGAGGACAACCACTGCTGTGCTTTTACTGTGTTGGGTATATGTCAAGTTCAAACTGTTTTTTGTTTTCACCAAAAACACACAACATGACACCCTTGTGTCAGATTTATGATATGTGCCTTCCATCCATTCCCCCATCCTCTAAATAGACCCTGTCCTGTGATGTCCCTCTTCAGTTCCCTGTGTGGCATGTCTCTCTCTGCTCTGGCAAAGTTTTTTATTTGTTTGGCTTTACATAAAAGTCTCAGGACTCTCAAACCGGATTACAAATCACTGTGTCTCTTTGTAGTCATTTTGTGTCTCTTTAAGGTCATTTTTTGTCTCCTTGTTGTTGTTTTGTGTCTCTTTTAGGTCATTTTGTGTTTCTTTGTGGTCATTTTGTGTCTCCTTGTGGTTGTTTTGTGTCTCTTTGTGGTCATTTTGTGTCTCTTTGAGGTCATTTTGTGTCTCTTTGTGGTTGTTCTGTGTCTCTTTGTGGTCATTTTTTGTATTATTGTAGTTGTTTTGTGTCTGTGTTAATTATGTGTCTCGTTGGGGTAATTTTTTGTCTCCTTGTGGTCATTTTGTGTCTCTTTGAGGTCATTTTGTGTCTCTTTGAGGTCATTTTTTGTCTCTTTGTGGTCATTTTGTGTCTCTTTGTGGGCATTTTGTGTCTCTTTGAGGTCATTTTTTGTCTCCTTGTGGTCATCTTGTGTCTCTTTGAGGTAATTTTTTGTCTCTTTGTGGTAATCTTGTGTCTCTTTGAGGTCATTTTGTGTCTCTTTGTGGTCATTTTTTGTCTCCTTGTGGTCATCTTGTGTCTCTTTATGGTCATTTTGTGTCTCTTTGAGGTCATTTTTTGTCTCCTTGTGGTCATTTTGTGTCTCTTTGAGGTCATTTTTTGTCTCTTTGTGGTAATCTTGTGTCTCCTTGTGGTCATCTTGTGTCTCTTTATGGTCATTTTGTGTCTCTTTGTGGTCATTTTTTGTCTCCTTATGGTCATCTTGTGTCTCTTTGTGGTCATTTTTTGTCTCCTTGTGGTCATCTTGTGTCTCTTTATGGTCATTTTGTGTCTCTTTGAGGTCATTTTTTGTCTCCTTATGGTCATCTTGTGTCTCTCTGTGGTCATTTTTTGTCTCCTTGTGGTCATTTTGTGTCTCTTTGAGGTCATTTTGTGTCTCTTTGAGGTCATTTTTTGTCTCTTTGTGTTCATCTTGTGTCTCTTTGAGGTCATTTTGTGTCTCTTTGTGGTTGTCCCAGGGTGCACAAGGAAGCCGGAGAACAACCACTGCTGTGCTTTTACTTATAAATGTCAAGTTTAAACTCTTTTTTGTTTAGACAGATATTACATAACATGACACACTTGTACCAGATTTATGATGTCTGAGCCTTCCCTCCAGCACCCCATCCTCCAAATAGACCCTGTCCTGTGGTGTCACCCTCCAGTCCCCTGTGTGGCATGCCCCTCTCTGCTCAGATAAAGTTTTCTTTTGGTGGCTGTACATAGAAGTCTGAAGACTTTCAAAGTGGATCACAAATCATTTGATGAGCTGCTTGTGTGTGTGTGAACTGTATATATCATAGAAAGGAGAAAGTGATTTACTGGGTTGGTATGTCTTCACCTCACGCCACCAGACTGCCCACATTTTTCACAATGTTACAGCAGCGTGTGCAGTCTCAGGGTGGTATTCTACACGATGATGTAAAAACTTTGTTTAAATGTACTTGTAATTAGAAAGTAGGTCATCCAGGCAATATTTACACTCACTGGCTTACAGATGGGTTTTGGTTATTTTCCTGAAGTGTTTTTAAAATGGATTTCTGTCCAGTCAGGCTCCTCCTCCTCCCATACCACCGGCAGTTATTCACGTCACCCATGAATCAGCTCTTACTTAGGAAAAGAAGCATTTTAAGGAAATCTCCCAACGCAAACCCCTCAAGTCAAATGCCATTCTTTATTGACTTTCCTTTATGCTGTATTACCTTACAGCTCTTCATCCTCTTGTATAGCTCATGTTGGTTGTTACATCTGGCAATGACAATTAGGCAAAACTTTGGTTTCCCCTTCCCAGAACTGCTGGCTGGGTGGCACAATACGTCAGAGCTGCAGACTTTGACTTGAGAACAAACAAATACATGACCAGAATGGCCTTATGTGGCTTTGCTTTCTATTCACTTCAGTCCAGTTCAATTAAATAAACTTTATTCATCCCTGAGGGGCAATTGTGATTTTTTGTAGACTTATGAACCAGAGCATAATTAAGGTATAAAGCATAACATATTAACAGTATGAATTCACTCTATGCAGTATTTGCACTTCACCTGAGTGTTACAGGTAATTGTAATTGTGTCTGCAGCTTGGCAGAGTGTAGATTAACCTAACTCACTCTAATAACCATATTCCTACATAAAACTGTTTCTGCACAGCACCACATACTACTTACCTTTATACTTGCATGCAATGCTTGATGGAGAAAAAGAAAGGGATCTGTCTGATAACTGTAGTCACTGTGGTAGAGATTACTCAGTCGCAGCAAACGATGTTTATTTATTTAGTCATTCTGATAAACTTCGACTGCCAGGAAGTTGTCTGCAGTGCCAGACACACCTTTTTTATGTGCTATTCGTCATTTCAGAAAGGGGAACACATGATGCCACCTCATACATTGTTTTATTCCAAGCCCTGCCAGTTATCTTTGTAAGAGCAAACATTGTGAGATTAGTATTTTAGTATTGTTTTGTGGGGGGAGCATGTGCAGGTTGTTTTTGTGGCATAAACCTTTCTTATGTCTTGGAAGTTAAATTAAAATACACTGAAGGCATGGGTGGATTATGAGACAGCGGACCCCTGGGCACTGATATGCAAAAGGCCCAACTACCCCTCCCACACAGGAGCAAGACACAGACTTTGTAGAGTGTCAACCTCTTTTTCGTTGTTTTTGATCTCTATAGTCGTTATGCATCTTTTTTTTTGTGGTTTTGTGTCTCTGTGTGGTCATTTTGTGTCTGTCGTCATTTTGTGTTTTTTAAGGTCATTTTTTGTGTCCTTGTGGTTGTTTTGTGTCTCTTGGAGTTTATTTTCTGTCTCTTTGCAGTCATTTTTTGTCTCCTTGTCATTGTTTTGTATCTCTTTGTGGTCATTCTTTGTCTCCTTGTGGTTGTTTTGTGTCTCTCTGTGTTCATTTTGTGTCTCTTCCACGTCATTTTTTGTCTCTTCTTGATCATTTTGTGTCTCCTTGTGGTTGTTTTGTGTCTCTTTGTGTTCATTTTGTCTCTTCCAGGTCATTTTTTGTCTCTTCAGGGTAATTTTTTGTCTCCTTGTGGTTGTTTTGTGTCTCTTTGTGGTCATTTTTTTTGTCTTCGTGTGGTTGTTTTGTGTCTCTTTGTAGTCATTTTGTGTATCCTTGTAGTTGTTTTGTGTCTCTCTGTAGTAATTTTGAGTCCCTTTGAGGTCATATTTTGTCTCCCTGTGGTTGTTTTATGTCTCTTTGTAGTCATTTTGTGTCTCTTTTAAGTCAATTTGGTCTCCTTGCAGTCATTTTGTCTCTCTTTGTGATCATTTTTTGTCTCCTTGTGGTTGTTTTTTTGTCTCTTTGTAGTAATTTTGTGTCTCTTTGAGGTCATTTTTTGTATCCTTGTGGTTGATTTGTGTCTCTTTGTGGTCAGTTTTTTGTCTTCGTGTGGTCGTTTTGTGTCTCTTTGTAGTCATTTTGTGTATCCTTGTAGTAGTTTTGTGTCCCTCTGAGGTCAATTCTTGTTTCTTTGTCGTTGTTTTGTATCTCTCTGTAGTTTTTTTTTTTGTTTTGTTGTTTTGCCTGTTTTTGTGGTTACTTTGTGTCTCTTTGCAGTTCCTTTGCATCTGGTTGTGCTCATTTTGAATCTCCTCCTGATCGGTATGTGTGAATTCGAGTGACATTTTGCCAGTGAAAATCAGGAAGGCCCCTTGGATCGTTAGGCCATTCAGCAATTCAACCATGACTGAAGGGACTCTGCTGTGTAACAACATTAACACAGCTTTGGAGAAAGATGTTGAAATGTACAAGAAAGATTGCATTGTTGCTGTAATAATGGCTTTCGTCTGATTGGATTCTGCTGTCTGAGTCAATTCCTACACAGGCTGGGGTGCTGAGCATCTAGAAACTCACAGAACCCATCGTGTGTTGATGTATCAAAGGCACAAGTGACAAAATTAAAATTTCTATGGGGAATCATTTTGGTGATGTCTGAGTCTTTTTCATCGTCTGTTTAATCCACCAGGCAGGATAGCAGGGTCAAACCCTGATTCTATCAAGCAGTGCAGACACTGCTGGCAGTCTTCAGTGAGTCTCAGTAATGAAAGCTGAGACAAGGCTCCTAAATCTTTCCTCTCATTCAGACGTTACCCCGAGGAAAGCTGCAAAATGGGGCCACGATAATGGGGGAACAAAAAGGCGAGTCCTTTAATCCAATGTCCCATTCTTTGTATAGCACACACCGCCCATCTCAGTTAGTGAACGCTTAAAATAGATTAGCTGACTGATGTTAAGTCCTTGAGATCAATGCACTTTTAATCTTGAGTTGAAATGATCTTCAACAGGGATTGAAGCACTATAGGAAGTGCTTAGCTGCCGTATTAGCCTCCACTCGCTCTTTGTATGTAAACACAACTTCGCATTAGCTCGTTTTGTGCTGTGAAAGCACAGCAGCACTGAACTCAGTGTCAGTGTATAAACAGGCATTTTTGCATCTGAAGCCACCAATTTACTGTATTTAGCCACACAATCCTCCACAGGATAGGGGGCTGAGGAGATAAACAGATGTGGTGTGGAGCCTGAAGACTTCCTGCCTCCAACTAACAGGAAGAGTCTATCTCCGTTCTGTAAGGTCAGGGCTGCTCATGTCTGTGCAGGTTCGGCACAGGGAAAACTAGATTCCTCTCACGGCAAGTGTCTTTATTTCTCCTTTGTTGCTGTTTCAGTCGGTGTAATTTATATTACCAGTGGCACACACTGTACTGTATTCATGCTTCTCGAAGTTCCCAAAAGCATGATTCTAGTATTCTTGTGTCTTCCTGTTTCTATCAGGGGCGTCAGTAATGACGCTGTGTGGTTTCCTGTTTATTCTCTACTGGTTTGTAGCAACAAAGCAAACTACTGAAGGGCCCTCCACCGTCCTGATTGGCCGATGTTACTTTAAAGTTTTAAAGCTCTCCCTCCGTCTAATATTATGTTCCCACAGTGAGGGTGGTTAAGTGCTCAGCAGGGAGAATATTCAATAACTTTCTCGGATTTGCATGTTTGAAAATGCCCCCGTGTGAGCTCTCATTACCCAGGCAGTCTGCCCACAGACATGGAAGTTTTCAAAGGCTCTGTGTTCGCCGAGAGAAAGAGAGTGTGTGTGTGTGTCTGAGGGAGCAGAAAGCAGTGGACTGTGAGTGATTACTGTTACCCTTGAGAAACCCTAAGACACACCAAGACAAATCTAACAATTACTAAACACCATACTAGCATTATTAGTCTTCTGGCTCGAGAAGATGTGTGGGGTAATCTCAAAACTTCCCAGTCAGCGTGAATCACGGTGGAGCTTTCACCTCAGATGAAATGTTGCATCATCTTCAACATGCCTGGCTGATCAAATTACATTGAGAATCGCTAAGGCAAAGTTTTTGTGACAGGGTGTGGCTAATAAGTGGGTCAAACATGCATCATCTATTGTCTGAAAATGACTGCAGCTAGTTAGACAAATTATCCTTTCAAAATTGACATTCAGTCAAGAACTTCACCTAATGTAATGTTTAACGTTATTTAACTTTTCGTAATGCCCTGAAAAAAGCTGCACAGCTGCTTTTTAAGCCTCATTTACAGAGACACTTCTGTATTTTTCAACCTGGCTCCTGTTTCCCTGTGGGGTTTTTTGTGTCAATGTGACTATAGGAACAGTTTTCTAAAATGGTCCTGCACTTGGAGCTGGCAGCTACGAAACAGACTGCAATGTAATCCTTCTGGACAATGGCACACTGTCAATATATGTCCACTAAAGGTGCTTGTTTTTGCCACTGACAGGCTCATCTCACAAGTTGAGTTGCTGCAGGAGGACAACAACAAACAGACCAAATCAACAAGAGACAAAGAAAAATATTAATTTTCTCTGTAGGGTCCTTTCCATGACATTTTCAGACACTTAAAATAACAATCTGAGCCTGTCTGTGGCAAAAACAAGCATTTTTAGTGGACGTGAAATGACGGTGCCAATATGTTTCAAAGGATTACATTGTAGCCCGTTTTGCAGCTGCTGCGCTCAATACTGGACCAATTTCAAAAAACTGTTGTTCCCATTAGTTCCTCTGACACAAAAACATCAGAAAATAGTGTTCAGGTTGAAAAATAAAGAAGTTTTATCCTTTATTTTGAAAGTGTAGGGATTCAGCTGTCATGTATGCAGTGTTTGTCAGTCTGTGAGTGTTTGCTTTTTTCCACAGCGGGGTCACATCATTGAGAAACTATTTCATCTGCTCACTCAGTCCTTCCAGGATTTTAACTGGCAGCTCAATTTTTCTGGGAATCTCTGGCAGGCTGGTTAAAAGTGACTCTGGATTTCTTGTTGTCTCTGGACAGCGCCAGGGCAAAAATGAAACACAGACCATGCCCTTGTGCTCCAAAAAGTGCTTTTTCATTTAACTGGAACTCATTCAGAGCAAAATGTACAATAGAATTCTGAGGTTGTGCACTTTTGTTAAAACATTTTACAACACGTGTCAAAATACACAACTTCCACACAGACACTTGCACGAATCACGCAATCAAAACTAAATGTCATTTCAAAAGCTGATCACATGCCACTTTTTGGGGGAATTACAGGAGTGCTTAAGAGTTCATCAGGTTCGTCCCTGGATCTTTTGAAGCGTGACTTCTCAGCACTTTGCACCCTCATGTCTCTGGGGAATGTGGCAGCATCATACTGCATGTACAGCTGGGAACTGTCTTAGACAAAGCCACAGACACTGAGATGAGTCAGAGTGCAGGATGACTAGTGGACCAATGAGGAGACCCTTAGCTCTCCAGCAGTTCAGGCGAGGTGAAGGAGAAGTTACGAAACTCTTCCTGGTTGATGGAAGGGATCAGAGGGTCTTCGATGGGCGTGAGGGTGGGCTCTTCCTGAGTAAAATCTGGGTCAAAGTTGTTGACGTCCTCTGGTGTTTTCTAGAGGGGAGTAATAAAGAGCAAATCAGAGGCAGCAACATTTTAGCAAAAACCTCAGTCACAGAGACAAGGTAAGACAAAATCATACACTACGTAATGTCTGCAGAGTCTTCATTGTCATTATCACACACTTTATCATGCCATCATAAAGTAATTCATGTGACTTACGATCCTGGGCTTGAAGGGCGGCTCTATTTCTCTACGATTCAGCTTCTCCCAATCGATGCCAGTGAAGAAGGGGTGGCTGGTCACAGCGCTCTCTCCACCGTCTGAGGCCACACAGCCCAGACGTCGAGCCGGGTTTTTGGTCAAGAACTGTGAAAACAAAAAGATGGATGAGTTCACAGACTAAATAAGACACTTTTGAAAATCAGTAAATTATGAAGAACACAGAAGAACAACAACAACATCAAAGTAGTATCAAAGGGAAATCAGTGAATTTTAGCAGATTATTGATGAGCTATACAATGTGAGGAAAATGTGACACATGTAAACTAGATCAGACCAGTAAGTTTTGGGAGTAATGCCAAACTGGACATGAGCCAGGGTGACATCCAGTCACTCCCCGCCTCCTAACACACACACACACACACACACACACACACACACCCTGGATTGTATCTGGCGCCTCCCACAATGCTAAAGTTGAAGAGTTCACCTAGGTTCGATCAAGTGCAGCTACGGTGTCTCAACTTCCTGGTGTTGAACACAATAAAACAATAGAACCTGTTGGACTCCCAACTGTGTCTCTGCCACCAAAGTAGTCGTGGGTGGTTGGAGGCCAGAGGGAGAGGGCCAAACAAAACAAACTCAAAATTGAAAAACTTTATTTTAACTTGCCTCTGGGAGAAAACTGAAAAAACAAATGTGTTTTGGACAGCTCTCTCTTTTGGCTGAGGAGTGTGTGCACACCTAAGGGCAGGCGGTGACATTCAGACGAGGCTACAACAAACTAACAGACCTCCGTCTCCACAGTGACAGAGGCCAGACTGACCCGAAGTCATTGGAAAAGATCAATACATCTTGCTATATTGGCTCCAAACACTATTAAGTACCAGAGGCCTAAACAACACCACTTGCCTCGGCAAAACAAAGTTCCCAGAGACAGAGAAAGGAGATTAGAGAGACGTCAATGCAGATGAAGAACAGCACCACAGGGGAGATGAAAAGATAGAGGAGAGGATGAACCAAAAACAGCCTACTGCTGGTTTTGTGTGGTTTAGTCCTGTAACACACTCACATGCCTCACTTACACACATTTTAAGAAACATGCAAATACTTGCAGGCAGCTTTTGTTTTCAAGCGATGCAAGAGCACCATAAAATCAGCTTGCAGAGACTTGAATCCTACATCAACAACACAACCCTGTTTATATCAAGACATCTTTTTCGGGAGAGAACCATTACAGTTTAATGTGTTTTTATGCAGTTGCATGCAGGGATCTGCAGCTGCAGGTATGATTCTGATGATGAGCTTTGCAGTTAATTAGCCAAAACTTTAAAAAAGCCCACATCAGTATACTAGTGTGGTCCTTGAAGTAGACATATGTTTGAGTTAGACAGACCCACAGCAGGGTTCAAGGAGTCCAGACATTTACAAACCACAAACCTTGAGAAAAACTTCTGCACTGAATCTGATGCCATCATTTTTTCCATGGCTACACGTCAGCTGTGCCATCCTCACCACCAAAGCTGCCATGTCAGCATTACTACATTAAAGTTCCCACTCCCCCATGGCAGCAGAAAGACACAAAGCAATCAGAAATTAATACTGGAGCTGAAACTTCAAGTCGATTATTCAAGTCGTCAGGTGGCAGAAAATTAAAAAATTAACAATTTTGATTGAATAAATGAATCCCTTTGCTATAACAGCAAAAATATCAGGGCTCCCACACATTTACCAGTGAACTTTTTCCATAATATTTTACCCCATTTCCATCATTTTTTAAATAGTTTAAAATAGGTAGGCCTATAGAGCTTGTACAACACCATAATGAGGCTCTTACTCCAGTGAGTCATGCCCTAAGAAAGGCATTGTAGCAAAACATGTAGCATGCAATGCAAGCAATGCCTTTGTGTCTTCACATACAGTAGCCACAAAGTATTAACAATATCTGGCATGGCTACAGCAGGTGTGAAATATGTGCCAACGCTGACAGTCTGTTGAGCAACCTTTTGGTTTTCTCAATGCTTTTTCCCTTTAGCATGGCCGACCAGAGGTGCTTCCCCTATGTTACCAATGTCTAAACTCGTTGTTCATATTTCTTGGGCAATAGTGCCTGCAAACTTAACTTGCTTATTAGACCAGTGGTTCCCAACTGGTCCAGCCACGGGTCCAGATTTCTCCTGAGTCATTAGTTGGAGGTCCTAGTTAAATACTCACTCTAAAGCAGAAAACGGCACTTCAAAATAAAAGCTCTGTGCTGGAAAAATAAAAAACGTTTTTTTTGTTTTGTTTTGTTTTTTTTAAACAAACTTGACACGTTTGCCAGTCACACGCCAATGTGTATCAGGTGATGCTAGTAACACTTTGACGGTGACACAGTGCAGCACTAGATTTAGTAATACAAGGAACGTATGTCATGGAACGTTAGACATATAATTGGATTTTTATAAACACATTTTTTTTTAAAAAACAGCCAAAACAATATATATTCAGAAGTTTTTTAAAACAGACGTTAATTCCAAACGTCTCCAGGCCTGGAAAACGGTTTTATTTCATAGCTACTCCAGGAAATTCATGACTGTGGGAACCCTGGCTTCTGTACTGTGGTGGTATTTTATAGCAGTGTAAATCGAACTGTTTGTTGGACAAAATAATTTGAGGACACCTCCCTTGGGCTCTTATGAAACTGTGATGGGCATTTTATACAGTTTTCTGATATTGCACAGATTAAATGATTAATTAATTAATTAAAAAGCAACAATGAAAGTAATTTTGTCACAGCCCTGATTAATAGCGTCATCTGATAATCCACGCCCCCCTGTTCTAGAGCATCTTTACACAAACCACTGAAACAAACTTAAGTTATTATTAAAAACGTAATTATTCTCAACAAACTCAACTGAAAGTGAACTTGCTCAAAGGAACGAGGAGATCCCCGCAACGGATCAGCCGTCAGTATAAATAGTGCAGTAGCGCTCAAATCCTCTCACACCGACAAGCATCTTTACATAACATGTGACACTGGCAGCAGGGACACAAATCACCAGAGGAGATCGGCCCTGTGCTTCCTCAAGCATGTTGGAATAACAACAAGGATAAGGGGAGAACAGGGTGCAAAGAGGGCAGGAGTGGAGGGAGGAGGGGGGAGGGAGGAGGGGTCGTCGTCGTATTTATAGCCTGTGTGCTGTGGCTGGGCAGTGGACCATGCCTTAATATAGTTATGTAAGAGAGCCGAGCTGGGGCCAAACAGCTGGCTTGCAGAATTCCACAGGGCTGCCAGTCACTCTGCAGTCAGAGGGTGTCAGTCAGTCTGAAGGACAACAAATAACATACCCTGATCAGAGACAACCAGATGAAATGTTTCGATCCTAAAGATACCACCAGCAGGCTCTGCTACACTATCCAGGAATGCTGGGAATTTAGTAAATGATCTCAACTTATTGGCTTTTCTCAACAACGCTGGTCACAAGTCCAGCGAGACATTGATTTTCTCTGTCATTAGTTCAGTTGAAAAAACAGCTTCTGACGTTTCCTGCTATTGTGTAATGAGAAAAAAAGTCCAACTGAGGCAATCTGAGGAGGGTAAATGTCTACGGCAATACCTGGCGTTCATCCAGCTGTACTCATGGTGCAGTTTTTAGAGTTTATGAACCACTTAAAAAGATGCAGACTCACAGCTTTGAGTATATTCACTGCTTCAGCGCTGAGCCAAGACGCATAAACAATCTCTTCATTGAGGATGGATTCAAAGAGGTCGTCTTCGTTTTCGGCCTCGAAGGGGGCGTGTCCCGACAGCATCTCGTACAGCAGCACCCCGAGAGCCCACCAATCAACAGAGGGCCCATACAGCATCTCCTGCAGGATCTGTGGAAACATGTCGCAGCACACTATTAAAGTTAATCATCACAGACGCACAGAGAGCGCTACAGCGAGCTTAAAACCACTCCACTGGGTCCAGTTAGTAGACGTGTTGGATTTGTGAGGCTACACTGAGGAGCAAGTGTGAGGGGAAACCAAAGAGGCCTTTCACAAATCCAGACACACAGTCTTGGTCAGAGAAAAATCTCTCAAACATGAAGACACAGACCATCTTAATCCCTCATTATGAAAACCAAGCACGTCTGTAAAGGCACATTCTGATGAGGGGATCAGGGCCTGTCAAGTCAACAGAACCCTTCACAAGCTTGACCTCATGGGTACGCTGCCTTCCAGTAAGTCAGGAGGGCGTTTGGAGTGCCGGGCAGTGACCACAGTGTTTGTTTATAGTGAGGTGGTGTGATGGAGAGAGGACGGGACTGGGAACTGCATCATACGAACTCAGAAGACTGGGGCTGCAGAAAGCTAAGTGTGTCTGAATTTATTTTTTGCTGAAATCTGTTGGTTAAAAAACTGGAATATATAAGACAGCAGCAAGGTATCTAAAAATGTCCTGCGTCACAGATGTGGAAAAAGGATCCAGAAGTCTGAGATTATTTGTAGTTTTGGGTCTTGAGCTGTATGTGTATAAAGTTACAGTGTGTTTATTCAGCACAAGTGCAGAAACTGACCTCAGGGGCAATGTAATCCGGGGTCCCACAGAAAGTTCCCGTGGCCACGCCTTCAAATATGCCCTCTTTGCACATGCCAAAGTCCGCCAGCTTACAGTGACCGTCTTTGTCCAGAAGGACATTGTCCAGTTTTAGATCTCTGAAAGACAAGACAAACACAGACACAGAATATTAGTTTTGGGGTGTTGTTATCCAGCAGACATAAATGGAAAATAACAGAGGCTGGAAGGTTATCAATGATGCCAACAGCTGCAAGTTTGTTCTCGGCATCCAGTCACACCCAGTTGGTGTTGTTTCTAATTATATCAAACAGAGGTAGAAATTTGTGGCGAGACAAAAAGAAGGTCTTCTGAGGACATTGGAAATATCTGTGGTGGCAGGAGACGCTGACAGAGAACTCTTCAACCTTTAAATGGCAGCCAGGAGCAGTCAGATGGTCACTTACGGACATTGCACGCCATGTCTGTATTTTCTGTCCAAAATTGTTGCACGGTTAAAAATAAATACGACCTTACGCTGTGTCAGTCACGTTTGCACACTGACTTTCAAACCTACGACCAAGAAACAGTGAAGACAATGTGGCATACAGGAGAGAGGTATAATTTCATTACTCAGATAGCCTACTTTCAACAGGTCAGACAGTAATAGGGTAGACGATGATGAGGAGGAGGAAGAGGATGGGGACCGCACACAGACAGAGAGCGACAGAGTGGAGACAGAGAAGGAGGACAGGTCAGCCCCTTCAGCTTCCAGTGGTGCCAAATGCAAGACATAGACAGAGAGTGGTGGCAGCCAGGGAGGTACCTCCAGTGGAGAGAATAGACAAGACAGCGAATATGTCTTTTCATTTTGTCTCATTTTGCAAATAGAAAAATAGAATGCATCAGACTCAGTGTGCAAGGGTTCTGTGCATTACAATCAGTGGTGTAGTGGCAGGTGACTGGGCAGATGGGCAGGCTACAGAGGGGGAAGTGTATGAATTCTCCTATAAATTCCAGTGGCTTTTTTGCTGATAGGTGGGTGTACTGTACACAGCCGGAAAAAGAGGTGGGTTTACCCCGTATACCCTCTGCTGCACCACTGGAAACTATTTTTGTTGGATGGAGGATTTCAAAAATGCACATGGAAAATACAGACTCAGTGTGCAAAGGCCTTCAGTTTGGCAAGAAGGGTAAAGTGCTCTGATGTCATTATTCTCAATCCAGGAGAAGCAAAATCTGAGCTGCTGTTCTTTTTGTGGAACAGATTCTTTAAAAATAGTATATCAGACATGATCACGTGTACTGGAGGTGGACACACGGGTCACATGAACTGGACTTGAGTCAGACTCCAGTCCCAAATTTGATGACTTTAGACTCAACTTGGAAAAAAATGAGAAAAGACTTTCAACTCGACTTGGATTTTAACAATGACTTGTGACTTGACTTGGACTTGAGCCTTTTGACTTGAAAATACTTGATTCCTTCCCCAAAGCCCAAGTGTTTTATTGAAAAAGTGTGCCACCCATCAATTAATTTCCCTTTGTTTCCTAAATCAACTGATGTTAACATTATTCATTCCCAGTTTGAACCAATCCAACAGCATACAATCAATAGTTCAATGGTGTTCATTATGTCTTTAGTTTCTGATAATGACTTTAGTTGTTCTTTTATCTCAGACATGTTAGGATGTTACATACTCTGGCCTTGTCCCAGTCCATAAGATGATTTTCCCTTTTGCAGTGATCTGTGATGGCTGATATGTAGGCTTCTTGTTGTGCCTTTTCTTTTATTGATCTTGTTTGTCTTATTTTCGTCTCCGAAAGACGAAAATAAGACAAACAAGATCAAGGGAAGGGAAAATCATCTTATGGACTGGGACAAGGCCAGAGTCAGACACACCGAGGACAACAAATACCGGCGGTGGATCAGGGAGGCTACTGAAATAAGGAAGCGGGGCCCAGGGACAATGAACAGGGGTGAGGGGGCATACATGCTCTCCCACACCTGGAGCAGCGTCCTGGAGAGGCGGTGGACGGACAGCAAGTGGCGTGACCGTCTAGTCCGTTTTTGACAGGATGGTCACGCCACCCTAATATCGGCTGATTGACAGATCAGCTGATAAAGACGTGTCACAACCACCACCAAGTGACACTTCTGAGGAAGGCGGAAGTTTCCGCCGAAACATGTCAAGGTATGTAACATCCTAACATGTCTGAGATAAAAGAACAAGCATACAATCAAGTTGGTGCTGTGGTGCTCAACAAAAAACAAACTGCAGTCTGCAAAACAAGCAGGTTAAAAATTAGAGATGGAGATGCGAAAGTGTCACGCTTTGTTCGACATTCAAATTTGCACAAATAACAGTAAGTAAGCAAGCTAATGCTAAGCTAACATCAGTTTAATGGCTCTGTTGTGGTACTGGTTAATAGTGCTACATGCTATGAAAGTGCAGTGTCAGCAAAACTTTTTAATGATTAAGATCAGTTGCATTTGTTTTGACAAATAAATACAAATTTTGTAAATTTAATATATTATTAATCTGTTAAAGTGGAAGTACATTTGGTGAAGAGTACATTATGACTTATTAAAGTTTAGGATTCGGGACCAGTCAGTCTTGACCTGCGACTTGGGCGCATAGACTTGGGACTTACTTGTGACTTGCAAAACAATGACTTGGTCCCGCATCTCACTGGAGGTAGAGTTAAGGTTAGAATTATATTTTGTTAATAATTAATCATGCAGTTAGGACGTCCATTTTTGGGTTATGGATGTGGGTTGTTTCCTCTTAAGCAAATGCATGATTTAAGATTTTGTGGGTATATCAATAACACTGACTTTAATTTAACCACTGAGATTAACACATTATCATATTTTCTTATATTACCAAGGTCATTCGACTGAAAACAATTTCATAGTGTTCTGTGTCGTTAAACAAAATGAATGAGCATTGTGGCATAAAAATGACTCAAATAATAAAGGCACCAAAAACCCCCAACCGCTCGGGGCGCCTGACCAAGGCAGCCCCCTCACTCTGACATCTCTCCACTCTGTGCATGTATAGGTCCTGTTTGTGCATGTGTGTGTATTTCGGACCTGTGTGTTAATGACAACGGAGTGAAAAATTGAATTTCCCCTCAGGGGGATTAATAAAGTATATAAAATAAAATAAAAATAAAAATAAAAATAAACAAAGGCTCCACAGAAAGCAATAACATCATGTCTTAATATCAACTGCATTGAAAGGAAAATGTATTGTAATATCAGTGGAGGTATCTGACAGAGAGATTAAACTCTCTGAGCGTGGGCTCTGGAGTTGAGCTGTAATCTGTAATCAGGTGACCCAACTTTGAATCAAGGTCATTTCACAGAGACCAACTGAGGCTGAATAGAAGATACTTTTTAATATTGCAGGCTGACGCTGATGATAAATGACAGCTTTTGGGTGATGCACACAACTTAAAAGGGAACTGATTTTTTACATTTTTTTTTTTTTTATTTCCTGTTCCTCCCTGCTGAAAATGCAAAAAGGATCCTGAGTAATGATAAAAACAGGAACACAAACCCTGAATGAAAAAGAGACAGGCAGACTGCTGGTCAAGCAACATGAGTTTGGTTGGATTAATCTGGATTGCTCTTCTCTCGCTAACGTAAGCCGATTATGTAACCGTGACTCAGATATTCATGGCGACTGTCCCTCGCAGCCTCAAAAACAGGCCAAAAGGGATCAACGCTGATGCTTACACATCATGACCACTCAGCCATACAGTACACAGTTTAGAACATGTTAGAGCTTAATACAACAAGAATAACAAAACTGGATGCCAGTAAATAGTTTCATGTTAAAGAGGGTGTGGGTGATATACGGCCACTTCTGCTATTTCACAAACATTCTCCTGCTCCAAAGCACTTTACAGTATTATTGCTGTATATATTCTAGTATAAATGTGCCCACTGAGAAATGACTCTCTAACCCTGGCAGTTTTACTACGCACTCTCATCACTGAGCTCCACAGGATCGCACATCACTATGCAAATAACCCACTGCACTAGTGCTCCTGCGCTCCTTCATCCGCCCACCTCAACACACTGGAAAGACAAGCCAGACTTTGAAACGGGTCAGTCAGACAGTGTGGTAGCTACTTTAACACTATACATCTGCAGCTTTGATGTAAGGAAACTTTATCCCACTGCAAGACACATCTAACTGGGTAAGAGATAGAGTTGCATTAATATGAAAATTTCCAAATGAGAAAAGAGGAAGTGCTGATTAACACTATGACGCACATACTGAGAGGTTGTTTTTTTTTCTCTGACGGTAGTAAGAGGGTATGAGTGCATCTGGACAAACTGCCAATTTTGAAATCTATGCAAATACTGAACGCAAATAATCTATGCACTCAGGGAATACCTTCCCCTCAAAATGATCATTTGTTTATCATTTACTCGCCCCTTGCCGCCTTGAATTTGTTAAAATAACTTTGTTATCCTCGCCTGCCTCAACAGTGAGCAAAGAAATTAAAACTGAAAAAGTTCTTGATGAATTGAAGAACATGGGGGCCGCGATTAACAACATCTATTTACAGAGTCTCACACAACTCATGCAGGATAATCCAAGTCTCATTTATCCAGTCGCATCTTCAGTGCTTCCCAAACACATGCATTCTCACTAAAAGAATAATATATGAAAACAAATAAATGCAGCATGCCTGGGCAACTTAATGGAATACATGAGCTGAGTTCAGGCAAACACACTTGCCCATGCGCGCTACTCGTATGTGCTTGAGCAACAATGCATGTGTTTGAGGAAGTGCAGCGATTACACTTCCTGAGAGCTTTCAGGAAGATCATCCTGTCGCAACCTCTGCTGCTGTCCTTCCTTCACTGCTCTGTGGAAAGTGTCCTGACTTTTGGCATCCTGGTGTGGTACAGCAGCAACTCTGCAGCTGCCCCGCAGAGAGTGATAAAAGCTGCGCAGAAAATAACCAACACACACGCCTACCTGACCTGGAAGACATTTTTACCTCCTGCTGCTTCCAGAAAACAACAAACATCCTGAAGGACTCGTCTCACCCTGCCCGCCATCTGTTTGACCTTCTGCCCTCAGGCAGACGTTATCGGACAATTAAAACATGCACCAGCAGACTGTTGAACAGTTGATACCCAAAGCCATTATTACACTGAACGCTGCACTGAAATCACACAGCCAGTAATATTCAATATTTATACTTGCATTGTGTGCAGTGGATTTTGTTGTATTCATTTACAATGTCAATAAAAAGGAATTGAGTTGAAGTACTGAGCATACAACTGGATAAATGAGACTATACTGCACAAGTTGTGTGAGAGACTGTGTGAGAGAACGGGTGTTTTGATATAGTTTTGCTGTTGTTAAACGCTGCCCCCTTTTACTTCAATTCATCAAGAACTTTCGCCATTTTTGGATTCTTCGTTTACCGTGGAGGCATGTGAAACAAGTTAAGTTTTCTTTATGAATTCAAGGTAACACAGGTGGAGTTTTTGGTAAACAAATGGTCATTTTTTTTGTGTAAAATATTCCATTGAGGTCATGATTAAGCAGTGTCTTGTTACACACAATGCATTAAAGTGCTCTTAAAATAAGATTTTGGATGAAATTATTTTTTTTATATTTTGTTCCCTCCTTATATGGTTTGTTTTCTAGCACTGTGGTAGGGACAAAATATTTGACACTACAAGACTACGCCTCTCTAGTATAGTCCCAAGAACAACTTTGTTCACAATGGTGGCATTTACCGCAGGGCGTCTGTACTGGATTGCATGACATTTAGCAGCTGTTCATGACACTGTGTTCACCCCCCACGGACTCTCCAACGCCAGCCTGGGTTCAGACTGTTTGAAGTCTAGATGTATGTTAACTGAATAACTACGGCATTTTTTTAAAAACATCTTGAAACTTCTTTTTGAGGAGATCAGTAACAGGAAACACGCTAAAAGAAATATATGTAGAGAAATACATCTAGCTGAGCCAAATAAGTTGTGCATGTTACACAACACAGTAATTGAGGCTGCAGTGTTATTTTAAGGAGGCAGCATGAGCTCTGCTCTTCTGACACTGGCCTGATGTGCGAGCAGCTTGTTATTTTAGTTGTAGCATGCTACTGACGTGAGGCCTCTTCAGCTAACAGTCATGCTATGTGGCGCAGGCTGATACAGAATACTTGGACCACCAAATATAACTCAGGATTTCACTCACATGATGCCCCCTTCCTGACCATCACACACTGGCAGGAAGCCCACTGCTCTGCCACTCTACTTCCCGCAACAACAACCCAGAGGTCTCAAAGAACATACTCAAGTATCTGATGAAGGAATATGAGCAGAAAATTGATTACCATACAAAAACATAAACATTAAATGGGAGATCGAAATGTGTTCAGACATATCACATGACACCTGGAGGGAAATTTGTACTGAGGCACAAATTCCAATATCTGGCGGGAGTTTAAATGGAAAGTATTAACACGATATTTCCAGACTCCGCAAGTAACAGCTAAGTAGGCTGCATCCACTTCAGACAAGTGTTGGAGAAAATGTGGCCCACAAACTGGAAACCACATTCATATTTTCTGGTCCTGCCCCAAGTTAAGGAACTTTTGGAAAGATGCGTTCGATCCCCTGAGAGCAGTATTCCATCAAAAATATCCCCAAATATCCCTGAAGGGTTTGAGGGGAGGGCGAAAATGTATCTATTACAAATCCTCTCAGGGGCTGCAATTAAATGTATCACAATCAGATGATTGAATCCTGAACCTCCAAAGTACAACATCTGGATTAAAAACTTATGGGAACTGTTTGAGATGGAATAAATCACATATGCATTGAGGTTGCAAAGACAAAAATTCATAAAGAGGTGGAGTCCTGCAATGAGTTTGTTAATGCAGTAAGGGAGCTCTGAAATCCATATCTCACTTTTATATTTGTAAGTTCACTCTATTTCTTATTTACATGTTTTTCTTCTTCTCTTTTTACTCATCTTAAACCTGGACAGATGTTACGGCAGCTGAAAACTTTGCACAATGATCAAAGTACTATGTGAGCGATGTAAAAACTGAATTTGCATCAAATGCTTAAGTTGGTATAAAAAAATTAGTCCAAAAAAACTCTAAAGATTAAGTTATATCGTTAAAAGTGTGGTTAAGATAAAATTAAAACTGTGACTATGCTGCCAGCGTACACTCTGTGGCAGTCTGTCGTTACATTGTGCTTGCTATAATAAGGTATGGGCCTTAAAGAAAATAAAGGTGATAATGGGCTTCAAACTGCACAGCCCAAGTTGACTGCAGCACACTGTGCTCCAAGACCTGCTTGGAGAACACTAATGGGAAAAAAAAATCACTAAAGAATAACGACAGTTTGAGAGAAGGCTGAGATGAAACCACAGGGGCAAACTCAGTGTATGACTGATGGCTTCAGAAACTGCACTGATGTTTCAACTGAAATGGGAAGTGAAGAAATGATGGCTGAATAAACACAGTTAACACATCCGTCTTAAAGGAGTACGAGTCATCAAAGACAGATTAAACAAATGGGCAAAATCGATGCAGCAGAGGACAAATCACAGTATCATGAGTTTTATTCGCTTTTGTTTGATAATAAAAAGAATATTTTTCATGCCATGAGGTTTTTCTTTATATATCAGTCCGTATACATATCCTTTATAATTTTACTGTGCAAAGTTCCTATGCACTTTTCCTTCTTTTGCAATAGTATTTCATACTTACTGTGCATTAATATTTGTATATTTCAATCCCATCATGGACGTTCATTACCTGTCTTAGTAAAAGGTGCATACAGCTTTTGTATTATTTTATTTTTTACTCATGTCTTTATCTTGTTTCATGTCACTTTATCCCCTTACTTTTGTCTCTTGAGCTGCTGTAACGAGTGAACTAACTGTTGTGGGATTAATAAAGTCTGTCTCTTCTCATCTCATCTCATCTCATCTCATCTCATCTCGTGTGAAAGCAGGTTAGTGAACAGTAGAAAGCAGCATGAAGGCCAGTGAAAATGTTACAGTGGTTACTTCTTTTTTATATCTCTTAATTATTCAGTCTCATTGTCAAATTCAGTTCACAACGATGTTGGAGCACTGCTTGGAAGAAAACGGACAGTATTTTGTGACAGTGCGTCATTCCATCATGCCAAAAAGGGGTGTAAAAATTAGCACTTTCACCTGCGCGTCATATTTTCATCACGATCGGAGCCAATTGGAGCTGGAGCTGATAAATACCCTTAACTAAGAGAGTCATTTGTCCTAGGGGTTAACGCCATCTCATCTCATCTCATCTGTAGACTGCAAACCCAAACCAATAACCCTGATTATACTATTCCATATGATGACACTGCACTTTCCTTATTTTCATGAATTTTCTGGAGTGCCAAAACTACGAGACAGTGGTTCTTGCAGTGTAAAGAATATGAAATCTCAATATTATATTATTACATTCTTCATTTTAGGACTCAACACAAGGTAAAATATCTAGTTAAGATGTAGAATTACTGCAGTAGACTATAACATAAAGCTTTTGGGAGCTTTCTGTGCACACATATGTTCTACTGTATTTAGCACAGCAAAGCCCATTAAATCATGCTCCCTGATTCAGACCTGTAGATGATGCCTTTGCTGTGCAGGAACATGAGAGCGGAGGTTATCTCTGCTGTGTAGAACCGTGCTCTGGGCTCCTCGAACTTCCTGGACTTCTGGATGTGGAACATAAGATCGCCACCATTCACAAACTCCATCACAAAGAAGAGACGGTCCTGCCAAAGGAAGCAAAGGGAATGACATTTATACATGTGCACACAAACCACACAAGGCTCCCATGTTATTATACAGTCCAAGAACCCATGACCATGGACATGCTGAGATTGCTTCAAGGATGATACATGTCTGCTTCTCATCAATTTCACGTCTGTTTAATGGATTCCTGCGCAACTCATTGAAGCTGAGAGTCAGCGGGGCAAAAAAAAAAAAAAAAAAAAAAAAAAAACTGATCAAAGCCATAAATCTTCGTCTCTCATTAAAGGCTGTGGGCGAAATGTGATCTAGAAAATCAGAGCCTGGAGGGGGAAAAAAAAATCACTGCAGGAGAGCGTGATGTAGAGATCTGCTCATAAAGCTTCCTGAAGTGACCACGACGTTCAGATACAGCTGACTCCGTTTAACCGCTCTGTGGCTTAGAGTGGCCGAGTATTTTCCCTGAGATTTATAATCTTTAATAATAATAATGTGCTGCACAAGTAAATCAGGCTGAACTCTGTGTGCCGTGTAGCTGTGAGGCTGTAAAGGGAATCTTAAAATTCACACTAGAGCAGTTTCTTGATTGTACTCTCTATTGAGTCTTATAGCGTTGTAAAATTTTAAGATGCTAGTCACACTGACATTTGAGCTCCAAGGTGCAAGAAGCACTTCATCTCAAAAAAACCTGGTTCACTGTTTTACATCAGTTGAATTCCACAGTACTACTTGAGCATTAAGGTAACCACAGATGCCATTTCCTGCAGTGGTCAATTTGAATTCACAGCCTATGAATGGCTGCCTCTGGGATTTCCAGAGTTTATTTATACTGGTTTCTTTTGCAAGACATTCTCCAAACATGCGTGAACTTGATGAGTTTGATGCCTGGCGGTGCGTCATTAGATTCAATTTGCTTTTTAATGGTTAAGATGAGCAGCTAATGATAAATTGCCATGCTGAAGGACATTTTCCAGAAAAACATCATCTCCCCCTCAACACAGAAGCAACACATCCCCCTTACTCATCGCTTCTCCCACGCTTTCCATACCCACTTGCTTAAATTTCACACTTTTGTTTGTAGAAATGCTTCAAAACAATCTTGGATGCTTTCACGACCTGTTCAGGAAAAGCGCGACAAGACACCTAAAAAAGTGAGGGTAAGGTTTAGTGGTGGAACAAAGGCTATTCTGAGGTCTTGTGTGGGCTTGAATGGATCACAGGAGCAGTGTCATTGAGACAAGCCTTCACTTTGTGCTGCTCTATTTTGATCCGAGGTGAAGTAGGTCAGCGTGGTTCAAACGATGAAAGCAGATTAGGAGTTTCCTGTCTGTGCTGGGAAGATCAGCTCTGCCATCTGAGCCTCAGTCACTCCCAACACCCTCTCAGGCACAACACTGGGAAACTGCCGCCACCTGCTGACCAATGTGCGCATGACAAGATTGTATCCTAAATCCACACCACACACTAACTGTATCCACTACAGTACATCTAACTGTACCGTTTGTGTGATGAGCAAACAAACCAGCCCTTGGCCATTGTGTACTAAGAGGAAAGTAAAGCAATATGTGCAGATCCAGATTAATGGACCGAACACAGTGTGTGGAGTAATACATTAACAATCACACAAATGAATGCCACGGTATTTACTAACATGTAAAGTATATATAAACAGGCATACAAGGTATTCAAACAAGATCAGTATCAATACAATCTTTGCAAAGTGCCTGTGCGCGATTAACTATAATCAAAATACCTGAAAGAAAGAAATACTGCATACTACTGCCTCATCTTAAGCAATTCAGGATGGGAGGGCAACAGAGATCTTTACATCCACGAACGATCCAAATACAGTATACAGGGTGTTTTGAGTTTTCCACTTTTTGAATGCACAGTGATCTTCTCAAATATCAACACTTATTTATACCAAATTTGATCTGAAAACACTTTTCAAGGAAGGCAAGGGAGAAGGTGTTTGTTATCCATCCATCCGCTTATCTGGGGCCAGGTCGCAGGAGGCAGCAGGCTGAGCAAAGCACCCCAGACGTCCCTCTCCCCAGCAATGCTTTCCAGCTCATCCTGGGAGACCCCAAGGTGTTCCCAGGCCAGACGAGATATGTAATCCCTCCAGTGTGTTCTGGGTCTGCCCAAGGGCCTCCTACCAGTGGGACATGCCTGAAACACCTCTAACAGGAGGTGCCCAGGAAGCATCCTGATCAGATGCCCAAACCACCTAAACTGACACCTTTCAATGCGAAGGAGCAGCCACTCTACTCCGAGCTCCCTTCGGATGTCAGAGCTCCTTACCCTATCTCTAAGGCCGGTTGTATTCGCAATCTCATTCTTTCAGTCACTACCCAGAGCTCATGAACATAAGTGAGGGTTGGGGCATAGATAGAGCAGTGAATTGAAAGCTTTGCGACTGAGGGTAGAATGAGGTGTTTGTTACCTCTGTTGAATTGCAAAAATGCTCTGATTGTCTTCACAATAAAAGCTTACTGAATTGTAAAAGTGCACGTGTGTATCTGTACTTACCGGCGTCTGGAAACAGCAGTACAGCTGTGTGAGGTAGGGGTGACAGCGGGCCAGTGACAGCACCCTCTTTTCCGTCATGGTACACTCCACATCATCGTCTTGCAAAATGATGTCCTTCTTCAACACCTTGACCGCGAAAACCAGATCTTTGCCATTTAGTCTCGCCAGCATCACCTGCAGACACAATGTACAGAGTTTAAATTCAGTACCACCTTGATACAAATCCTATCAGAAGAGATGAGGCATATCCATTCACATACTGTAGATGTATTCAAGTATTGGAAATGCTAAATGATATACTTCATGTTACAAAATCTTTTGAAAACATTTCTGAATTAATTCGACCATCTTCCCACTTTCTAGTCTTTCTCATTGTTCATCTACTGTGTGTCGTCACCTCATAAGACAGAGCATTTCTCATTATCCTCTCTCGTCATTCCCACCTTGCCAAAACTGCCCTTGCCGAGGACTTGAAGAAACGTGAAGTCTGAGATGCCCAGCCGAGGGGTCTCCTGCTGAGTGGCCGTACTCCCCTTCCTTTCAGACGGCGTCCTCATCTCACCTGCACTTTTGGCCTGTCAGTGAAAAAATAAAATAAATAAATAAAACGGCACTCAGTTCAGCCTGATTGTTTAAGCCACATTTAAAGTTCCCATTAAACAAATAGCTGGATGCTACTTGATCCCACATATTTACATGTTTCCGGTACAAACAGGAAGCTAGAGAGGGACTTTTTGCAGATATTGATTGGCCATTACGAGTGTGTGTTTAGAACACCCCCATATTTCAGATTGACAGTAGCTACTTGTTCAACATTAAGACAGCCATGAGGACAGCCTGCTCTCTGTTGTCTGAGTCTTCTCGCCACCATTATCAACTATGACTGCGGATTTTACCGACAAATCGGACAGGGATGAAATGGAGAAAGAAGACAACTACGATGAAGTCGTTTTTGGAGTGAGGCCAAACATGTTTGAGCCACGGTAGGCTTGTGTCTATATTATTATTCAGTCATGCTTTTCCAAGACATAACGTTAGTATACACCCCCAAATGCAGGGTAAGTCATCAACATTGTTTTTATGTTTTTCCAGGAAATGACAAAGTCTAAAATGAACATGTAAAAAACTACTTTTTTGTTACTGTTGGGCCAGATACTGGTGATGATCAGTGCAAGACATATGTGATTTAAAAAAAAAAGGAAAAAAAACTTAAATATCTATTTGGATTTCATAGGAACTGAACAATGATTTGACTCAATCTCAAAAAACGTAGCCTTTGTACCACTGAGTTGCGTTTAGCGAGTCCTCCAGCCTGCAGACCCATCGCTGCAAGCGTATTGGCCAGTTCCACACTGTTGACCCCACAGTTGGGAGCGACGTTGCCTCTGCAGCGGATGTGAACGTTCATTTTGCAGACTGAAGAAGAGAAACCACACAGACAGGAGCACTCAATACAAAGCCAAATGAGGACATTTGAGATCGTGATTTTGAGACACAAATGACGACGCAGGTCTTACTTTTACAGTGCAGCCCCTGCCTGACTATTCCCCACAGCAGGGAGCCACAGTGGTCACAGAAAGTGGGCGACTTGTAGTTGTGGATGTTGAACATGTGAGGCACGTTGATGCTGAAGCCTTGGGTTATGGGCTGCGGAGAGAAGAAATAGTGTAAACTAACCACTGTGTTGCAACAGTATCGTCAACCACACGTGTACATATTCTAAATAACCTTACATTGCCACGTAGACTTAGTTCCTATTTTTGTCATAGCTGGACCTTCTTTCAGTTTATTGCTGCACTTGCTTCTGTCTGAATTTCCCAAAGGAAGAGAAACTTCTGACGCTCAGCAAAATATAGTAAGACAGTGCAAAAATGGCATGTTCAAATGCTAAAACGTGTATTTAAAGAAACATATGAAAATGCTACAACAAGCATGTGTGGAAAAGTACAGTGTTCTGGCTCAGTGACCAGCTCAACACAGAAACAGGAACCTGTGCATACTGCTGATCACTGCAGGTGTCAATCAGATGTGTGGTGTGTATGTGTATGTGTATGTGTATGTGTGTGTGTGTGTGTGTGTGTGTGTGTGTAGGAGGGGGCTGTAACAGGTCTGCTATATTTTGTACATCCTGTACTACACACAAACTGCTTCAGCGGTGAAAAATAACAGGAACAACTTCACGGCTTGAAACCCTCTGACACACTGTTTCATATGTTACTGCGGGTTTCACGATTTTCATACTAAATCAAAAATCAATCATAATGAGCCTTTAATTTTAATCATCAAAATCAAAAGCAGAGTCAACGATTCTCCCAGTATGTATTTTCTCTTAGCCTGCGGCTGCACGTTTCCTGACACCATGGCCGCTGCCAGAGTCGAAGATGACGGACAAACAACAGAACTGGAAAATCTTCCTGTTTCCCTGAAGTCAGCGGTGTGGCAACATCTTCCCTTCCCTCTGAGTTATGTAAACGACAAAAGTGTTGTTGACAGAAAAACTACAGGTTATGCTACCTCGGGCAACATGACAAATATGGCAGGGCATATTTGCAGGCTCCACAAACAAGCAGATTTGACTGGGAAAACAACATTAACACAGGCAACTCTTTGTCCTCATTAAGGATCTGGGTTTTTGTAACAGATGTGGAAACTCAAGCTGCTGTTGTAAAGTACTCCTCAGCCATCCAGTGCAGGGGTCATCAACTATATTTGTCCAAGGGCCAGACTTTCAAAATTATACAACATTTTTAAAAATACAATAAAATTATTTTAATAATATTGTTACATTAAAACAAAATATTAAACAAGAGCATGTGAAATAAACTAAACATTAATTGACAACTATGAGTTGGTCCCTTTGACTCTGTCCACTCCACTGAGATGACTGGAACTAAGCGCTGCGCCGCATGTGTGTGAGTTTGAGGGAGGGAATGACAGCGAGAGGGAAAGAGATGGTGAAAGGTGGACTATTGCACACATATGTTTCTGTAAGTTGGGCTATTAATAACTTTCTTGGAATGCAGCTCTGTCACTTTTTTTTTTTTTTAGATATTTTTTTGGGGCATTTTTAGCCTTTAATGTATAGGACAGACAAGTGTGAAAGGGGGAGAGAGAGAGGGAGTGACATGCAGCAAAGGCCCACAGGCTGGAGTCGAACCCGGGCCGCTGCAGCAACAGCCTTGTACATGGGGCGCCTGCTCTACCACTGAGCCACCGACGCCTCAGCTCTGTCACTTTCTGATGCATCACTGCTACTGATAATAAGCTGACAGATGGATCTACGACTTCTTTAGGATCCGGTAGTTGAACACACAAAAATGGGTTTGGTAAATCATTCATCATAAACATATTTCCATCTCTATTGTTTAAATCGTTGCTTTAATATAGGAAAAAATATTAGAAACCCTAAATATTGGAACGCATTTTTTTCCTCCTCACTTTTTCTGAATTAATTTATACTCCATGGGTGGGATTGGAAGCTTTGGTGGGCTGTATGTGGCCCATGGGCTAGCAGTTGATGATGATTGTGGCTCTTCTTTTTATGCTTTTTATGTAGTTTGTTTAATTGACTGGTGAAATAAATTATTGTTATTCCATTTTAAATAAATTACTTAAATTTGACCATCTGGCCTTTGTGTGGTACCAAAAAAAAAATATGGCAAAATATATCATGGCATGACATAAATGACATCTATAATGGCATAAAACCTATTATCTGTTGATCTTTACAAACCAAAACTTAAAAATGGCCTAGCCTTAAGTGCTGAAATAAAAAAATCTAAATCAAAAACTGAATCAATGCTAAAAACTTTTCCATTCCAGCACTTCTTGGATCTCCACTTCCTCTCCCACCAAATAAACTCATAGACAATCCAGTTGTCTGGCACACGTTGAGAGTGTGGGCTCAGTTCTGGAGACACTTTGGCTTCCTCGATTTTTGCCTCTCAAGTCCCATTTCCGCCAACCATCTTTTCCAGCCCTCCTTACTGGACCCTACATTTCAGGAATGGCGGAGACTGGGTATTGAGCGCTTCAGGGATCTCTTCACGGATAATAGTTTTGTATCGTTTGAGCAACTGGCTGAAGAGTTTAGTCTCCCTAAGTCTCACTTTTTTAGGTATCTACAAATAAGACACTTTCTCCGCTGTCAGATACCAAACTTCCCTCAGACACCTGATATGAACATTGCTGATGCACTTCTCAATTTACAACCATCACACAAGGGTTCGATCTCCATTATCTACAATAAACTGCTGGGCATAAGGCAGGCCCCACTCAACAACATTAAAATCGCATGGGAGCAAGATCTGAATCTAACCTTGTCTGAGGACATGTGGGACACCATTTTTCAATTGGTTAACTCAACTTCTCTTTGTGCCCGTCACTGCTTGTTGCAGTTCAAAGTTGTACACAGGACACATATCCAAATCGAAATTGTCTCGCTATTACCCAGATGTAGATCCCTGTTGCGACAAATGTAAGAGAGAGGAGGCTTCACTTATCCACGTTTTGGACATGTCCTAGCTTGGAGAAATACTGGAGGGAAGTCTTCCAAACTTTATCCTTAATTGTCGGCTTGGACATGGAACCTGACCCTCTGATTGCTCTTTTTGGCACCACAGGTGACACAGATGTGCGCCTGACCCCAGCGAAACTCCAAACTCTGTCTTTCGCCTCTCTCTTGGCCAGACGTGCAATATTGCTGAGGTGGAAAGATGCTGTCCCGCCCACCCACGCTCAGTGGTTGAGAGATGTTATGTCTTGTTTAAACCTTGAAAAAATACATTACTCAATTGGTAACTCCAAAGATAAGTTTCAAAAAGTGTGGGGACCTTTTCTGGAATACTTTCATAACCTTCAAACTAGGTAGGGATTGGATCCTTTACTTACACTTTGTTCTCTGTTTTTACGTCAGCAATACCAAGTGTATAAATCGGTCCTCTCTCTGATGCCTCCCTTTGGCCCATGCGTGGGTTCATAATTTATATTTATTTCTTTATTTTATTTTACTTTACTTATTTTTTTACCCTCTTAGATTGAAACCCAACTTCCAGCTGTTACCTGTATCACTCCAGGAATGAAGTACAATTGGTCTATTTGTCCTGTTTAGTCTCTTATGTAAAAGTCTGGCTTGGAAATCATGGGTGGGGTGGGTGGGTTAGATAAGTTCTTTTTGTTTTGTGTTGTGTTATTATTTTCTCCCTACTGGGCATGGACAGGATTATCTCTCTCGACCTATGAGTTGATTGTGTATTTTACAAACTTCCTGTCAACACTTAACAACTGTACCATATATCTGTGAAAAAGTTCAATAAAAATATCTTTGAGAAAAAAAAACTGAATCAAATCGCGACCTTAAAGTTAAAACAAACTGAATCATGAATTTGGAGAACTGTGACACCCTTATTTGTTAGTCACCTGATGATATACAGTTACCAGAAATCCTGCTGTTGTGACCGCACAATGACCCTGTGTACAGGAAGTGTTGTGTGTTATGTGACGGTCACTCTGTTCTCACCTGGTCCTTTGCTGGCTTCTTCATGCGTGGACACACAGTGACGACCTGCTGGTGGCATCGTTTGTGAACCACGCAGGTGCAGACTGGGAAAAAAAACAACCGCTCAATGTCAAACTGGCAAACCCGTGTTTGTATGTTCAAGTCACTGCGGCAGAAAGAGAACATAAAGTCTGCTCACCTTGGCACTGGTAACCCTGTTTTCCAAACACACCCCTATAGTAAGAGACAGAGAAACAATCAGATCCAGCTTATAGTCTACACAGACATGTGCAGGCAGCGGTGATTCATCCTTGCTCAATGTTCTTACCAGATAAACTCTTTGCAGTGGAAACAGAAGGTGGGTTGACGGAGAAAAGTGGACATGAACTTGTGTCCGTTGACTTGGTGGATCCTCCGTTTCACAGCCCCCTGTCGCTTCCTTGTAAACTGCTTGTAGGTCTTCTTATTCACTATGGCATCATCTGACAGAAACAATACATAAATAAATAAATAAAATGTGTTGAAATTGAAGGAGTGCAACAAGTGCTGCTGACAGTAAGTCAAAAAAGCATACACTGAATCCTAGTTACATGGATAACTGTTGCACTAAAGCAGCTATAATGAATATTTCTATATTAACGGTGGACTACTTGCATAAGAAAGAGGTCACTCAGATTGTCAAACCCACAAGAATTATCATCTCTACAGAGCTCTATAACACCTTTCAGCTCTATGTTTTGGTTTTGTGACCTAAATCTTTACTTTTTTGGTTCACTCTTATCATTAGCTTTAGCTGCCACAGCAGGCAGCTGTTGTCAGCCAAAAAAACCCCCACTAAAGACCCACTGTACACTACCTGAAGTGCTAGATATTTCCTGCAGACACTGGCGTGGTGCTCCAAATGAAAACTACCATCTGTTTCATACTATATCTAACTTAAACGGTGATAATATGTCAGTGTTGTGATTGCAGCTGGCTGTAAATCGCAGGTTTAAATATTGTGAATCCAGAAAAACTACTTTATTGTCTGAATTACCAATTGATGAACTGTTTGGTAAATAAAATGTAAGTTAGTCATGAAAAATTTTCAATTTTCACCCACTTTGCCCAGAATTTAATGAACAGAAGCAGAAGCTCTTGACATTTTAGAAACTGAAACAAGCAAATGTTTGGCATGCTTGTTTGATTAATGACTTAAACCACAAAATAATGATGGAAATTGTTGGTGAATTTGCATTCAATCGATCAATCAATTAATCAACTAACTATTTTGTACCAGTCCAGTGGTGTTTAAATATTTTCAATGCCAGCTGCAACATTCCCCCGCTGACTTGATGTTACCAGCCAAACCAATATCATGATATCACTGACAAAAGAACATCATCAGTTTACTTTTTCTTCATATCAACTGACTGAGACTTTGTATTGCGTAAAATCATGTGCATATCTTTATACCTTTGTGCACATCTGCACGGTGCGGCTCTATGTGTTCTAACTCGAGGTAAATACGGAGCTATTTGTGAGATGAAAACCACACATGCTTTACAGAAACCTGCTGGCTGAGCCCCCGCGATTCTCCTGAAAACAACAGATATATTTGTGGCAGAAGTGTGAACAGGGGGCTTTACATTCGTCACAGAGCGCTCCTGTATCAAAGTATATATGCACAAGCCTAACTACTTCATTTTTCTCTGTAAAAGGTCAAGATATCGGATAAACACCTTCAGAAGGACAGATGGATTTCTGTTTTCGTTTTGTTATCCTGTAACATCTGTCTCCATGAAAATGGAGTTTAAAGTGCATACTCACTGAGACCCAGTAATAATTTAATTTAATTTAATTTAATTTATTTAATTTTTAATTTAATTTAATTTAATTTAATTTAATAATAACATTATTTATCAGTGTTTAGTGGAATTGTTTTGTGATGATGTGACAATACTGTAATATGATTTTGCAAAGTCAGATTTCCAAATAAGCTGTGAGGACATTTTAATGTAAAGTAATTTAAAGTCATTTAAATTTTTGTTTCACATGAGCAAAGACTTTGGTCTGATGTAACCTTTAGAAGTGGAGCAGTTTATTGCAGCTAATATTATTATTATTTCAAAAATGTATTTCTTATGTTGCACACAATTTAATATGATGATATATATCAATATCAGATAATAACCCAGCCTGATTGTTGCCTGGAAAATGGCCAGAATGGTGCATTCACTGGCAATAAGTAAGCATAAGAGAGCAGCTGTCTCTCATTGCTCAGTGCTGTTTGCGGCCCATCACAACCCCCCTGAGGCTGACCAGCACACAGATAATGTGAAACTCTGAGGTCATGAGTCACGTGTATTTCAGCAATAGTGACCTTTTAAGTCATGTAACTGATGCTGTTGTACACACTGAAAATATCCATATAAAAAGGCTGAGCTTATGTCCAAAGTTTGGTGAGTAATGTGATGTTTGCTCGTAGTATTGTGACAGTATGGTGCTTTTCAGGAAAACAAACATTCCAGTGGACTCTGCGGAGAGCAAGAGAGGTACATAGAAGAAAAATGTTTCAGGGCAGTGCACCAGGAGCTTTTTAAAGTTTGGAAAATGCAGGTGAAATCTAAAATTAAGGTAAAACACTGGGACTACCTTTGTTTAAGCTGTTAACGATGGATCACATGAAACATAATATATATAAATTGTAGGAGCCGTGGATTAAAACGTTTTGAGACGGTTTATATTTTGTATTTTTATATGTTATTTTGGTTAGTGTTTTGGGATATTATTATTTATTACTATTTTGTGATTGTGGTTATTGGGAGAGTCTGGTCACATGGGTATACGTGGTGACACTCATAATCTATATGAGCATCTCATCTTCACATGTGTGGGTTGGGTTTTTGGTGAGTGGGTTTGCCATATTTTCTGTTGACCGCACTTATCTTTGTTCATTGTGATCATCTTAATTCCAAGTTTGTGCACATTGTAAGAAGTTGATTCCTTTTCATTAATACATTTATTCCACGTATTCTTGGATCTCAGTGAATCGTTTGTTGGCGTCAGACGAGTTAAACAGGCCCAGTCTTTTTACATAAATTATATAAAATAAAACAAAAAACAGCCAATATCTAAAAAAGGAAAAGATGAATCTGTGAAGATGCTTTGCTAGTTTAAAACAGTGGGAGAGTATCCGCAACAAATGCAATATTTGATGCATTTGTCATCAACCCAGTCACCAGCAAAAATGTTGGCATTGTGCATTTCTTTTCTTTTTTTCTTTTGAAAGACATGACAGTGACTATGCTGTGGGAGAAAAGACAGGTGACGCAACAGACAAACATTCAGGAAGTAAAATGCATGTTGAGGGTGTTGAATGGCATTTTTTTGGTGTGTGTATGTGCGTGTGTGTGAATGTGTGTGTTTGTGTTGATGAAATGGTAAAGGGGGAATAAGTTAGAACAAGTGGAACGGGCGAAAGGAAAAGAGACAGGAATAAATATATTAAGCAAAATAAAGTAAGAAAAAGAAAAAACAAACAAACAAACAAAAAAAAAAACACCCACCATTAATTAATTCATTTTAATTTCTGCAAACCATGGATATGTGGTGTTTCTACATTATTTTGCAGCAAATACGCTGAAACTGAAACTGGAAAATGTTCCGTTACATTTCAATAAACACTGGGGTTAACGTGTGGTTAGGTTTAGGCACAAAAACTACTATTCTATTAAAAAAAATGTTTTTGTTTCGGTGCCTAAAATACCACTGGAAAAACAGCTTCTGGTCACTAAAAACACCCATGTTCGGTACTTAAAAAGCTGCTGGTAAAACAGTGACGCATTGTTGCTAAAATACATCCAGTTTGTTGTTTGTTGGTTTCGAACAGTGGTCTGCAGCTTGACAGGCGTCTCTCCATCCCCTCCGCCTCCAGATGACAAGACCAGCTATTATACTTTGTCACTTTAGAAATGTTGACATGATACATATGAAACATTCGTGGTCTGCAGAAACGTACAATGCCAACATCTTCTTCTGGCGACGAGCTGCATGTTTTTCATATGTAAATGAAACTTTAGTGCTTCATGAGGTTTGGCAGGCAATGAAGCATGACGGCAGCAGATAAAAAAGGGGAACTTAATGGATGCCAGTTAGTCACTAGCGTACCAAACTTCTGCTTCAGAAGACCGGCAAGGTCACTTCCCACTTGTCTAATTTAAATGGCTCCATGTCATCGGTTAAAAGATCATGTTATCTAGGCAAAGTGTTCATGTCTTCTGACGTCTGAAGAAAGCAAACCTTCCTCTCATCACAAAGGCCGAGCATACCTGACACATACTCAGGTCACACACAAACATGCACGCACACCTATTCTGAAAGCCTCTTTTGTTACACAGCTACACTTTGGGTATTCAATGGCTCACAGATGATTATTATTCAAAACAGCAGGCGGTGTTTCACAAACTAGAAATGACAATACAGTGACTAACTCAGTTGACATGAATAGCTGGCACTGGCGCTGCTGTTAAAGATAGTGTGAAAAAGAAACAGAACAGGGGAAGTATGAAGGTGACATTTCTGCATGGGGACAAACACTAGTCTGCAATTTGAATCTACAGGAGCAGCCTTACCATCAGTGAAGCATCCAGTGAGTGTAATATGGATGAAGACTTTGCCCTCTGGCTCCAAGTCCATCTGCAGGCACACAAACACACAGTTACATATCTGCATGGTCAAACAGCTAAACAGAAACAGTATGAATAGATATTAAGATCCACAAACAAAAAGGAAATCAGAAATATGGCACAGTTGATGCTTTTAAATTGATATAGCAAAGAGTTGTTGTTGCTTGAGTTACAAGAACTGGGTTAAAATAGACATATGAGATAGCATCTGACATTTGAGCATCAGTCCTTAAGCTCTGGTGCAGGAAAAATGGACCTACGTGACCGCATATTTTTGCATTCCCGAGTGTGTACGTTATGTCTGAGGAATTTGGTCACTGGCAGAAAGACAACAAAGCAGGTCCTGCAGGTTGGGCTGGTTGTAGAGGTTGTGGTGATCTGATGCAATGCTCAGCTGAGAGTGACGTCTTACAAATTTACGCATTTAAAAGCTACACATACAAAAGAGGGTCTTCTTAGAAACAGACAGCAACATGGAGACAGAACAAGACACCCACTGCAGCAACCACCGAGTGGAAACTTCGGTCACTGTATGCTTAAATAAAGATCTATTTATGCTACACACACACACCACTGCCTGGAAAATGCTGTCAGCCCACAAAACACTGACACATCAGGTGTCTATTCTGGCTGCTCAGTTGGCACATTAAGCGTCAAACTTTCATTTCATGGAAGAGTTCATTTCACTTCATCTCAACCGTCTCCAGTTTTGTTTTTGGTTACCTGCTCATATCCTGTGTCTCTATCTGCAGTCTAGACAGCAAGTTTGACTTGTCCACTGCGAGGACTTCCTCTATGTGTACTATCTTTGGTATTTTCACCTCTGCCTACTCTGACCAAGCTCTTGAAAAGAACTTGAGAGCTGCGGTGCAGTTTTGAAATTTCTCTCGGCTCTGGTTTTGCAGCTTAAATGTACAAAAGGAGTCGGATTAAAGGACAGATTGTGTCAACTCTGTTTTTAAACAGTATTTACATGACCATGTGTGCAACACAGATTCCAAAAAAGTTGGGACATGGTGTAAAACATAAATAAAAACAGAATGCAATGATGTTCAAATCCTTTTCTGCATACAGTAGCTATAGTAGGCTACATGCCAGTTTTACACATTTTCCAATGCAGCCTTTCACACAAAATTTAGATCAGACGTTAGATTTAATTCAATAAAACTACACTGACGAAGAAATTGTAACATTTAATACTTAAATTTAACTGTATTTAATAATTGGAGAAGCCTTTATTTGCAATGCTAACTTCAAGACACTTACTGTATAAAGAAACTAATCTCTCATAATGCTCAGACGGATTTTTGGCCCATTCTTCCTCATAAGTCGCATTTCTATTACAGTTTTGCGCAAAATGAATGCGATATTTCTAAAGTTTCAACAAAGTACAATTGCGACTTGCAGGTGTTTCCATTAAAAGTTGTTTTGCGTGCGAGCCGTAATTCTCGTAAAATCTCGTCCTGCGAGACTTCACTTTGTTTGCGGAAGTAAAATGGACATTCCAAATCTCTTGCAAGCTGGAACAATCATCTCGGTTGCCACTGCTGCTGTTGCAGTAGTCTACAACCGAAGATGAAGAGAGCGAGAGGTATTCCAAAGGCAAAGTCCTTATGTGTGGCAGCGACCACGGATAAAGGATTTCTGGGAGAGGATCGTGAACAAGGAATTCACCAATGTCACGTCCGGTGACGTATATTTGCGAAAAAACAGTGTTTCCATTACACTTTTGCGATATACTTCTATATCGACACGTCTAAAAAACCACCTCATGAGAGCGTAAAATTTTTTTCCTGATATTTGAGAGTTTTTTTGAAATGTAGGCGTTTTTCATTACCATTTTTTTTATTGCGATATTTAGGTTTTGCACATTTTTAGGGTTAATGGAAACACACTTATAGACAGTCTTTAAACCTTGAAGATTTTCGAGAGGACTACTTGAGGATCATGAGAAAGAATTTCATTTTTAAAACTTCAACAATTAATGTCCTTAGTTCCCAAACACTTAAGGTGTTGTTAAAAGAAAAGGTGATGTAACACAGGTGTAAATATGCCCCTGTCCCAACTTTTTAGGAACATGTCACAGGCATCAATTTCAGAATGAGTGTATATTTACAAAAACAATAAAGTTTATCAGTTTGAACATTAAATGTCTTTTAACTGTATTTGGATTTGCAGATCACTACATTCTTTTTTTATTTAAGTTTTCTACAGCGTCCCAACTTATTTGGATTCGGGGTTGTATATGCAAAGAGTGACTGGTAAATGTCAAAGCCTCGTACTGGCCTGACTGTCACTGTGAATCCATTTTTAGCATGGACTATGAATTTTGTCCATCACTTGTATTTCTTCTTACCTCAGAAAGGAGAAAGGAGGAACAATAATGTCAATCAATAACTCTTTTGACATACTTAGAGGCATAGAGCAGTGTTTTAAGACAGACTTGAAAAAAGTGAACCGATCCACTAAGGCTGAGCAAATTATGAGCTAATCTAAAATAGATCCGTGGGTGGAGGCAGCATGATACTGTAGTTCAAAAGCAGAACATTAATTGCTGTATCACAAAGAGGGAAGTTTCTTCTTTTGTTTTTTCAGAAACAGGGGCTGGGCAAGTTTCAGTCAAGCAAGCAGTACACATTGCTGGAAAATGTTGAGGGGCCATATTTAACCCACTTTCAGTTTCAATGCCTCTCAGAAGTTGATATATTGTGAGATTTAAGAGCTCAAAGTGTCAAAGATGTCACAACGCAGTGCCATGTAGTGTCAGCAGGTGGGAGGCAAAGGAAACTGGCCTCATGTGTCTAAATGTCATATGGTGAATGTCTCAGACGGATGATGTCAGAGTGACATTATGAGTTAAAAAGAAGGAGTTGAGTAACTTTGGTTTGAGTGCATCAAACTGAACCGTGTGCACAAAAGGGGGTGAGGAGAGAAATGTGGATGAGAGTTAATAGACAGTGAGTATTTTAAAACTGAGCCCTCCAGCACTGATCAGATGGTGGGAACGCTGCGATAAGCAGCAGTGTGGGCGTGTGGAGGCTTGTGCCTCAGTCTCTGCTGCCTCACATGTGAAACAAACCAGCCCAGCACTTCTTCAGCACAACAAAGCACAAAAACCCTTCACAGTTTAGATGTGGCAGATAACAGCTTTGAGCTCGTGTCTTGAAGTGAGAAAGCCAGCTAATTGCTTCTTATAAAACTGAGAGCCGAGCTCCACTTTCACACCATTTCCCCTCAATGCTTGAGGGTCTTGGTGACAGTGTGTGCAAAGCTGTGTCTATTGTTTTTTATTATTATTCCTAATAATGATCTTGCACTCATCCCACTCAAACACACATCATTACCTACTTTTCTCACATAAGGATATATATTTCTCAACACTTTCACACTCATTTTAGTCGTATGTAAATGCTCAAGGGGGAGAAATTCGCAGAAGCCTGTCTGAATATTTGTTAAGATCATAATTCATACACACCTTTTTTTAATCCGTTTGCTTACATTTGTTTGCCCTGTCAAAACAAAGTGTAATTCAAGTGCCTTGCCTAGACTGCTCTTCAGTGCACCTTACTTGTTTGTTTGTTAAATACTTGTGGACTTATGTTTCAAATTCAATAAATACACTTGTTTAAAATGTATGTAAATGCGTCACTTCTTCAACACCATGCCAGTGTGACTACCTCATACTGAATGTGAGGTGATAAACCACAGAAGTGTTGGGCAGTCAGTGAGGTGTTGTGGTAGGAATTTACATTTTGTAAATCATTTCTACAGAGTACATATAAAGTTGAGGTATAAAGCATTTGTCTTCCATGTATAATGTTGTACAAGCTTCCATGTGCTTTTTGTTTGTTTTACATTACAGTTAAAGTAAGGTGCTTTTTGGCACACACAACACACTTTACTTTGTAAAGTTATTTCACTGGTAATCGAGTGTTTTGCTGCATAATATAAACGCACTGAGTGATTTAATTAACTTAAGGTTTAAAAAATGTTGACATTCTTTGCAAAAAAATGTGCTTAATTGACAAAAAACTGTGTCTTTCTGTCTATTCTGTGTCTAACAGGAGTTTTTTGGTACGTAGTCGATACCACCTTAGCTTGCTCCAGGCCTGGACAGGCTCAGGTTACACTCACCAACACCTGCAGTGGCTTAAAGTCCTAGAGGGATGAAAATAAGCAACAAGAGGGAAACTCCAGTGTGAAGGAGCAGTTTTTTGTTTGTGTCTGGAAGAGAGGGAGACTCATGCGATACTCAACACAAGGGCATTTAATCTGAGCTTTGATGGGGTCCATTTTAACCTTCAAGTGTGCATTAGGGAAGCAAAGTGTGGGGGATTTATCACAATACATTTGTTTGTACAGGCAGGTCAAACGCTGTGCAGGGCAGGCAGAGGCAATGCAAGTCTGCTTGTGCACGATGCATTGTGGTGAAACAAGTCTTCATTGGGCAGAATTAACACTTTGCCAAAGCAGTGTTATGTGTGGTTGCAGACCACATTTGCAGTTGATCACAGTCTCACTAAGTGCATAAGTGCAAGACACAAATGGTCCCTTCTCTGGTGGAAACTGTCCAAACTTAGACATGACAATGTGAATGTGTGATGGTGTTAAGCCTCTGCATACAAGGGAGCATTGATGTTTTCGGGCAGAAAAACAGGCAATGTTACTCACGTCGTCAGTGACACGTGTAGTGAACATTGCCCCGAGCTAAATTGCATGTTTTGTTTCCTGAACCTGCTCTCAAATACTGTTCAGCATGTGTTAAATCTCTCATGGACAGAACTACAATGTTTCCGTGTAGAGAAGAGTACATGTCATGTCCTATAGAGACTTAATGAGACTTGTTCTGACTCTGACTTTGAATGTAGACTTTTATAATGTAAATCGATCTATGGGAGCTACATTTTAACAGTATTTTTCTAGAAGTAAATGGGGAAATACTATTAGAATATTCATGGATGGATTTTGAGACAATCAGTCCCTGTCCCAGCAAACAACAGAAAAGATATATAATACAAATATCAAATTGGACTGGGTGGAGATTTAAGGGGAATGTTGTCTCCTTAAACGTCAAGGACTAGTAATTCATCCATCTACTGGATCTTATTGTCAAGACTGGATTACCATCAGGGCAAAGTGGGTCATTTGTCAAGGTCTCCAGATTGTAGGCTTGGGACCAGACACTAACCAGCATATAAGTACTGGTTAGTGTCTGGGTCTCTGGTAGGCGTGGGAGGATCAATACCCAGTGCATCAGTACTATTAATGAGCTGTATATGGACATGGCATCATCATAGTGTGCCTTTGGTTCAGAGATGCATCAGGGTGCTTGGACCCTGGTCTACCAACAGGTAAAAGTCCTGCATTAAAAATCTCCCCAAAGTAAAGGTACATAAGTATAGTGTCAAAATATACAACATAGACAGAAGTAAAAGTGCTCATCATGCAGATGGCACATTTCACATTACATCTGAATCTGTAAAGTCACTAAAGCTGTCAAATAAATGCAAGCATGTAATGGAACAAAACCAGCGCTGTGTCTCAAAATGGGTACCTCTGTACTACTTGCTATTTTGAGAGCATAAGTGTGTTCACATAGAGAAATGTGGTAATATGCAGTGTACTATGGTGCACTTACAATGGTCAAAAAGTTGAGTGTGGGACGTTGGACACTTCTGACCTTCAATGGTCAGAAGTTGTCTTCTGCGTTGTCTACGTAGTGGAGGGTGCAAAATGTTGGCCACCTACCACGGTAAAAACTGACGCATTATACATGTGTATTTTTCACTACCGCTATACTGTTGTCAGATAGAAGCCATCAGTTTGTTTACTGAGTTAACTGCGTAATAATTTGGGACCACAAACGATAATGGGAATACTAACATTAGCTTGCTAGCTAGGTAACAGCAGCACATCATCAGGCATGACATTACATGTTGTATAACTAAATACAGAGTGGGCAAGATATTCTGGCGAGTGACAATCATTCGTCAAATGTTGGCGGTAATGCTCCACTCAGATGCCATTCGTCAAGCGGTAGAAAAAAAGCTGTCAAATATTGCAGTTGTCATTTCTGTTAAGTGTGCAATGGCCATGCTTGATTTTGCGACAACAAAACTCCCTCAAAATTGGTGCTCTACGCAAGTAATTTCACAGTGTACCGCATAAGTGTACTTACAGAAGTATCCAATTTGAGACACAGCACTAATGCTGCGGCATCGCCAACCCCTACTCTGCAGGCAGAGCTAGCCTTACAAATCAGGCTAAGCCATATAAACCATTCTTTAGGGCCCCTGGTCTACGAAATGTTTTTTTAATGAACAAGAGACAATAAGTGAATAAAAACTGAAGTTCCTAAACAAAAACTGACAAGATTTTGTGCCATTTTTTCCAACAAAGACGGGCGACAATTCATGTAGGCTAAGTAAGTAATTTACCGTCCCTTACAATAAAAGCACTCAAAGGATTCTGTGGTTACAAAAAAATAATCTATGGTGTGTGGGTGTAATAGAAAAATACTGTATTTACTGTAATCTAAAGAAAGTGTTTCTGCTAATACTGTAGGTCTCACTTATGCTGCATTCACACTACAAGCGACACAGCAAGAGTGTTACCAGCTACATTACTACTGAGTTGCCGTGGAAGTGTTGCTCGAGCACTCGTTATCATAGCTCCATCATCACAGGCTTGTGTGTCTGCTACTTGCCATTAAACAACTCGACTGGATGTCATCTAAAGTTTGCATTTGGTTGTAAAAATATCTGCTTTTGATTGATGCCTGAGCCCCATTTCAACATCACATTTTACCACCCCACTGCATCCTTGTATACACCGCAATACACACAAAGCTAGCATTGCATCAGCTATATATTCATTCATCTTACGAAACCGCTCATTCTGTTGGGGGTTGGGGGTACACCCTGGACAGGTTGCCAGACTATCACAGGGCTAACACATAGAGACAGGCAACCATTCACACTCACACCTATGGCCAATTTAGAGTTAACAATTAACCTGCATGTATATCTTTGGATTGTGGGAGGAAGTCGGAGTACCCGGAAAAAAAATCCACACTGACACAGGGAGACCATGCAAACTCGGCTACCCACCCCAGGGTTCGAACCCCCCAACCAAGGTTCGAACAAGGAACCCTCTTGCTGTGAGGCTACAATGCTAACCACTGCACCACTGTACCGCCCACTTCTGTTAGCACCAGCAAACAAAAGCTAAATAACACAGTGCCACAGCTAAGAACAAAACATATGATTGGTTGATGCTTCCCCGCATCATTGGAGCGCTGAAAAAAAGTTGGGGGGAAAAGTTGGAGTAATAATTAAAAACAATCGTCAATCTTTGCTGTAAAACTATGTATCGTGTATTTACTAGGGATGCACGCGATTAGATGTTTAAACAATTAAACGTCGACTCCCTCGCTTGTCGGCACCAGAAATATTAGTCAGTTAAACCAATTAGTGTTTTATTCATGTACAAGGCCGCTTAACTGTCATGCAGCCGCCCGCCACTAATGGGTACTACAGAACCATCAGACAGCAGTCCCCCTCCCCGTGGTAATGCAGTAACAGCACGGTGGGAAATTGGAGAGATGTCTTCTCACAAAACCAGCACGGTTTGGCAGTACTTTGATCTAGAAAATTAATTCCGCAGCAATTTATCTTTTTTGAGATGTTATATTATTTGTTAACTGTAAGTGAATTTTGTCAGATAATGTGCTGAGTTTACATTCATACTGCACAGCGCAAAATGCCTCTCATTTCAGCTGAAATTTAATTTTAAATTAGATGTTGTTTTATTAACTTTAAAGTGAATTGCTAGCACTTTTGCCAGATAATCTACACAGTTCAATGTGCCCTACATTTCAGAGGCAATTTATTTATTTCAGATATTATTTTAGTGGTTAGCTTTTGACTGAGTTGCCATCATGTTCACATTCATACCGCAGGGCACAAAGTGTTGTCCCAAAGTTTTTTGGGACAATGTTTCAAATAGTTAACAATAAATTGTGCTAAATTTTGACTGTTTTCCCTTTTTTAGACTAGTCGACTAGTCTTAATAAAACTTTCGTTTAGTCTACAGGGACATTAGTCACCAGGAACATCCCTAGTATTTACCCAAGCAGTTTTTGTTTTGTTGGTTCTTATTATTTTTCAACTATTTTATTATTTCATAATGCTGTTATCACAAAAAACGTCTTGATAAAGGTTATATTACCACACAAAAATATCATGATACTATGCTGTTCCGATTTCCCCCCCACAACTAGTAGCATGTTGCTGTGTCGCTCATAGTTGAGAACGCAACATTAGTCTTTACATGCTTGTTTGTACATTATGTGTACTTAAATTAATATTTACAATACATAATGTGATCACGTTACAATAGGGGGGGCCCAAAACCAAATCTTGCAAAGGGCTCCCAAAAGTCTGGGGCCGGCCCTGTCTCTGGACATGGATAATAGGGTGGGGATGGATCAAGAGGGACCCAAAGGTGGATGTTTCCAAGGCACCCCAATAGGTTAATCTGGCAATGATTGGGGTAATGAGGACTGGAAAACATATTTAAGCCCTTGATGTGTTAACTTTTTACTCACCCATCCCTCGAAAGTCTCCCCTGTGTTGGAGGTTTTGATGAGGTCCTCAAACAGGATGATGCAGTTGGCCACAAAGTCATCATATCCGATTGGAGTGTCGTGGAAAACCGCCAGCTCGATCTGTTTCCCGTCGTTCACGTTCAGGCAAAAGTCCTCGTTGAACGTCGGCGTGTTGGTTTTCTGTTTGGTGAGAGTCTGTCCGATTTTGACCTCGTCCACCTTCACCACCATGTAGGGGTCCAGGGCCGGGGGGGCTTTGTTGAAGATGACAGAGTGTCGGAGGGAGAAGGTGGTCGGCTTCAGGTCCACCGCCTCTCCGATCCGGAGCTTCAGATAACCGTTAAACTTCATCTTTACAAAGCAAGTTTAGCCTCGCGCGCAAAGTCAATAACAAAGAAGCGAAAAAATAAAACAAAGAAGTCATAAAAAAAAGCATTCACGCCTACTTCATATCAACACTGACCGACAAAAAAGCTATAATAAATTCATAGTTAAAATCTCTTCACTCTAATTTGATGCCAACCGTTGGTCTGTGTGTGTTGCCGTCATGCTGACTGACCGTGTACCTGCTCACCTCCCGCCACTCAGCACACACACACTTACTGTCAGCCCCCCAGTCAATCCGCTGCCTCAGTGTCTCAGTGTGAACCTCCTTTAAGAAGTTTCAGTAAATAGGAAGCCACAACATAGACATGCCGAGGAGGAGGCACAGGTTCCGCATAACTTGTCACGGAGCGCACAAACACACTCTCACAACCTGTCACTGTTGGCTTGCTGCGTCACATGATCGACTTTGTAGTTCTGGTTTTAGAAAGAGGAGTCTAGTACTACGCCGACCATGATGCATCACTCTGTTCACTGGAGGTGTTGTGGTGGCTCACCTGTCCCGTGCTGAGTGGGGAAATACCGCTGTCTAGTGGATACTAGCCTATTTGAAAATTTATATAACATTTTAGGTCTGTACTTTTTAGGCTAATTATAAAAATAAAAAAAATATACATATGATAAAGACATTTTTTTGTTTGTGCTCTTGTGTTACAGGTCATGCCCATCACGCCACTTTTGATTCTGCAATGTTGCCAGGCAGTCTAAAATCCCACAGTGGAGAAGCATGATGCCTGCCTTGTTTGTTTCTGTATAAAAATGCAAAGGTGACATAAATAAGGGACATCGTGGCAGCTCTATAGTGCAATCTGCAACAGGTTGTGTGTCCTGCTCCGATATAGAGCCAGTGGGGCCCTCTGCATGTCTGTGCCCAGGAGCCCATTGTCTCATAATTTGCCCCTGGCTGTGAGTGGTAAAGTGAGGATTTGACTGTGGCTTTGCTCAGGATACGTTTAGCCTCAACAGGAATCTCATCTGGGCAGTCAATTTAGATATCATAAATTATGTGCACAATCAATAATATGATCCAGCATTTTGAAAAGAGCTTAAATCCATCTGAGTAACAATATAGCCCATTATTAGCAGAAGTTACTCATATTGCATTTAATTGTACAATTTTGATAACTTTTTAAAATGACTATTAAAGTCTTGTGCACCTTTATGCTTTTAATCAACTAGCTCACTGTGCAGAGTAAGAATTTGAATACAAAACTCACGATCATCTTATAAAATTGTGATATTGTAGAAAATATTGTATTTTCAGATCCTTTATCTAAATTAAAGTAATAAAACCAAACTTTAAAAAATCCCTTAAAAACTTTAATTTCACCCAATTATTGATGGAAGGTATGTATTAAGGCACATGTTTGTGATTTTAGAAATGTCTACACTTTTAAGCCTACCTAAACCTAGGGAGGTGACAATTTTTACTTTCTTATTTTATTTACCTAAAGAATTCTACAAGCATTTTATTTTTTATTTTTTTACTGATTTAAGAAAATGTTCATTCGTTTGCTCAGATTGCACAAAAAGTATTGATATGATACTGGATGTTACACGGACTGTAATAAATAAAAAGACAGATCCCACTGTTCTGACTACATTTAAAAAAAAAATGCATATGGCGGTGTGTTCTTTATATGACAGTTTTTAAATATATAATATATCGCAATATATTGAATCGTAACCCCTGTATCGTGATATGTACCATATCCCCAGAAACTTGCCAATACACAGCCCTACTTAAACTATGATGATGCATAATGTAAACCCAAAAAATAAATAAATAAAGTACTGAATTTCATCACTGAAAATGGACAAGTCGGCCCTTGATGTGGGTCAAATGCTAAACAAAATAACAATCTCAATATTAAGCAACACATGGTTATAGTGTGAAAGTGAAATGTGAGACACAATGGCCGGTCACAAACCTTTGACATAACCCTTGATTGGTGCTGACATGATTTGTCAATTAATCAGTTTGCCAATTGTCAGAAAATTAGTTTTTTAAGTACTTTGTCAGGCAAAAATGCTAAACATAAGTTAGTCCCAACTTTTCAGATGCACTGATTTGCTGCTTGTAAATGGAATATTTAACACTGTAGAGCTGTTGGTCAGACAGAACAAGCATCTTGTTTGGTTCTGGGAATATGTGTTAGGAATTTTTCACTTTTTCCCCTAACATTTTATTGGCCAAGAGATTAATTGATCACTTGTAAAAAGCTAATGTAGCAAAAGAAAATTCCATGTGCTACTGGAAAATAAATCCCGAGGTGAGAGTAAAGGATAAATATTTAAAATCAATTAATTCCCTTGTGTCTTTTCTTCCCAGTGCTACTCCTTTCTCTTTTCTACTTTAAATGCCATTCTCTCCCTCGCTCTCGCTCTGAGGGTGCTGCGCTGCTCCATCCATAAATGCCACGATCAAAGTCTCCACTTTATTGGTGTTAGACTTGACCTCTCACCCCACTCTGCCAAATGTCAGCGCTCCACATCTCTCTGCTCCAGCTGTTATAAATAAAGAGCCCGGGTCCCAGATCTTACACATCCCTGGGATACAGACTGTCTTGTAAACAACGTCTCAGACATGACCTTACTGAGCAGAGAAGGTCGTAATGATGAAGGAGGCAGATAGCGGATTGCCTCGGTGCAGGAGTGTGAATACACCCACAGCCATCAGCAGCAAAGGCTTGAACGTTTGATGGGTTTAAGTGAAGCATTTTGCACCTGAAATTTGTGCTGCAGATCACCTTAACAAAAGAATAAACATGCATGTGTATGTTTACCCTCTACATTATTTGACCCAACACCTTAAAGTAAAGGTAATGGTATGTTTGAACCTGGACAATATAGGAGAGGTCATGAGTGCTGAGTGCTGCTCACTGAGGCTCTATTTGCGTATGATGATATGGTTTATGGTTCATATCGTCCAGCAGAGGGCACAGTAAGACTGCTAAATAAATGTCCCACCCTCCTCTTCCTCCCTGCTTGCCTCTCTCTTATGATGAAGCAACTTTTAAAGTGTATATATCTTACTTAATCTCTCCCTTGTTTTACCACAGAGCCACAGATGGCATTTTTACGCTCTAAGGTGATTTGTTTTGTTTCTTTGTTCTGCCCGCAGTCCTTTTTTTCTCCCACTGTTTATCAACTCTGTGGTCCCGCATCCCTTTCTCCTCATTCCAGTCTAACTTTCTCTCTGTAAGTGGTTGTCAAGGCCATATCCTGAATTATGCACCCGTGGGAGTATTCTGCAACTTCACACAACTCCCGACACCTCACTGAGAACACAGACTTGTGGGCTACATGTGTACATGTACACACAGACACGTGTAAGTCCCAGACGCACACAATACTTCTGATGTATCTCCTCAAGATGCCAAAATTTTATTGCACCCAAGCACAAGGCTGGCTACCAAAAGCCCCCCATATTTCAGAGCAGACTGATTCTCTGTATACGACTTAATTTCAGCCACCTGTAGAGTTTCCACATTCACGTCGCAGTCTACGCTCCAATTTATGTCCGTGTAACCCAGGACAGCTCAATCCTCTGGCTCCCTGCCCAGGTACACCCTATAGCTGCAGCTAATGAACCATAGCATTGGTGCCAAGCGGGGCAGTGGGGGAAAAGAGAGTATAGCCCAGATATGGCGGAGCCCGTTCCCAGCTCTTTTGACCCGGTGAGAGAAATCCTACGGGGCCCGTATACACCCCCACCACACCTCCTGCACCACCACAAACTCAATTACATCCATCAGTCACTGGGTTACAGCAGAACTAACCCCCATTCTACCTTCACAAGACCCCAGCCTCTCCACAGGTAAGGCTGTGTAGAAACCTACTGCTGAGGCACACATGCAAATACACACATACACATCCCTGGGGCTCTCCTGCATGGAAGCAGAGGCACTCCATAAATCACACCTGTAAAAGCTGATTTGGTACTAAATATGCTATATTCACAAGTGGTGTTTACTGCCGGTGCTCTACCACAGGAAAACACGACTTAAGATGGTATTATTCTGCAGAAATTCTACCACGATGTAGTGAGAAGGCCAAATGACTTTGTGTCATATCAAGCTGATTAAACTCTTTTTTAAAAGTCTTGTTTCTTTGGGTCTTTTTAAAACCTTTATTATGAAATAAGGGGAAAGAGAGGAGATGACATACAACAACAGGGGACGTTGTGATTACATGCATGGGCGTAGATTTTGGGGGCAACCCAGCATACACGTCCCCCTCAGTATTTAAAATGTGCATTTGTCGCTCTTCAATGAAAACATGAAAGCAGAAGAGGACTTTTCATTTGACATTTTCACCTTAAAGTAACGGTGTGCAAGATTTACGCCTCGTTCCCACTTAAGTTTATGTGAGACCGCAACCGGAAGTCCGTTCATTCCTAAGGGAACCTCCGTGATATCTGATGTGCCTGCAAAACTCCTCCCCTCCGTAATGTTTTGGTCCATTTTGATCCGGAATTTGCCTCAAGCATGTTAAAAAAACAGTTGAACTTCTGTGGCGGATTTCGGAGAGACAGTGTGCTCGCTTAGCTAACAGGCTGCTAACTGGCTAACAGCCAGCAAGCATTTTTTGGTTTAAAAAACATCTAATAGCCATCTGCATGAAGACCTGTCTAGGCTAAATCACGGCTGAATTTGGGCTGTCAGTGAAAATTTGGTAGACGTCTAACCATAGCCAAAATGTAGATGTCATCAATTATACGGCTATGTAGAGACCATGTCCAAAAAATGGAGATAAACATATTTTAATTACTGTTGACTCTAAAAACTCTTAAATTACATTTAATCAATTTCAAAATTAAATCGGCTAGATTTGGGTTACATGTAGCTAGACTAAATCGGAGCTAAATATAGCCAATACGTTTAAATCACAACTATTGCTTGCTAGGATTTTCTTCAATTCAGTTGCCTGTGTTGTCAAGTGAGTTTGTGTAATTAAAAAGAATGTGTTTATCTAGTTTTATGGTTATACATTATAAACAGTCAGATCGTCGTTATGACTCGTTCAGCCGTTCATACATCTTTTTAATTGAATATTTCACCATACATGTCACATACCTGGCAGGACAACATATTCATCTATTTGCTGCCATGCAATATTGGTCCTGTTTTTGTCCCGGTAATGTTCCAAGCACATATTCCAAAATAAGCCTCTCTCCAATGGCTACGGGTAGTTTATATCAGGTTTCTGTTCATCTATAAAGAAATGCACTTACTTGCGTTGGACACAAGAGGCATCGTCTGTATATTTACAGATCTACGGACACCAGTTAAATACGTAAGTTGAAATGAAGTGTTAGGCGGATTTAGTGATAACTAGTGATGAGGACCGCAGATTGCAACCAGCTAAAACTTCTCCTGGTATGAATTCCGTGTTCATTATTTATGAGGTTTTTACCGGGAGCCAAATTTTCTGCAGAGGTCTCTTCTACTCCAAACCAAATCTGATGATTTAAACCAGTAAAAATACTGGATAAAGCCATCTCATGTTAAAAAAAAAAATCGGTTTGAATCACGAATGACCCTTGCTAGAGCCCGTGTTTGGTTTGTCCATTCTGGGCTAATGTAGGAACATGGCATTGCAACAATCTCTGTAGACAAGGACCCGCTCCCTATGTAGATGTTAACAGCTCAATCTAAGGTAAGGAAAAAACGATGATTCTTAGTTCCAGGTGTTATTATATTGTATTCCATTTCTGCCAATACATCCTCCTAAAATTCACCAGAATACAGGAAATGAAGTTTGTGACACTCAAAATTTCCTGTAGAAGTACCCCTAACCTTTCAAATGTGTTCCACCCATTGTTGAGTCTAAACCTATACCCTTGATTACATGGTCAGTGTCTGAGATCTCTATTCATCATTACACCCCGATTTTCTTTTTTTTAACAGTTGATTGGTGAAAAAGAAATCCTTGTTAATGAAGAGGATGTGTTTTTGTGAGGCGGGGGAGAGGAAAGAGGGACTGACAAAAATAAAGAGTGGTGTTGTGAAAAGTGGAGGAATGCAACTGTGAGAATGGTCGGAGCTGCGTTGGACAGCAGAGCAGAGCGTAGAGGGTGGTGGGGGCTCTGTCACAGCCCCTCCAAGGTAATTGGCTCCAGATGTGAGGCAGCGTGGCCCCAGCGCCAGCAAGGCGTCAGGACCGCATTAAGAGCTCAGCCCATGGCTCGCAGAGAGACAAGCTCACCCTGCTCACCACCCCAAAAACACAGACTGAACCCCCATACTGTGCTGCTGACCACTGGGCCTCCTTCAGGACTCTTCCTACCTCTCAACCCCTGCTCATCATCTGCCAAAATAACTAAGTACTGCAATACTTCTTAAAACATCGTAAACCCCCCTTGTTTATTTACCAAAGAGTTATTTCACCCTTGGCCTTGATTTCTGCGCTGACAATATAAAATATCTGTCATTCTCTCTCCAAGGCTTATTACGTCTTGGTGACTATGGTGACAGCAATCTTGGAGTCTATTTTATGTCATTGTGTTGCTGCTATTATGTTGGCCCTGATTGTGGACAATTCTTCCCCTGAACGCTGTTTCAGTTGTCTCCATTCAAGGCAGCAACATGTTTACAGCACACAATGGGCACAGTTGTCAGTGTTTTAGGTGGTAAGACAGGTTTGTACAACCTGTGGTGCTCTGATATCCACAATGGAAGCAAGGTGAAGGACCTTACCCGTCTACGCACACGCAGTATGAACCACCTGAGACACACTGGCTGAAAAGATGAAGCAGATGACATTGTCAAGACTCGGGATGTTATACATACAGACCACTGCTGATGAGCACAGCCTTGTGAGCTTTTGTTGCACAAGATAACACTCCATTTGCCTCACCCTTTGTTAGCTGATAGCATCCTAATAGGAAGTCTATAGGCCTACTTTCTTTATTTGTGGGCCTTAAATCAATACGATTTCACAAAAAGCAGGAAGAAATTTGAGTGTAGAAAGAGTAAATTCTACTATGGCCAAAGCATCTGCTGTCTCAAAAAGAGTCCTCAGAGCGAGGAATGCTCTTACTGTGACACAAAGAGCATGTTTACTGATAGAGCATGGAAATCGATTAAAAGCAGAAAAGCAGCATGGAGTGGTGGTAGATGGAGAGAACGGAGAGAATGGAAGGAAAAGAAAAAAAATAGATGGAGAGCACTTCATCAGTGATGACACTTGCATATCGATGGCTTTTGCTGAGTTGCAGTCCGCCACCATGACTAACAAGGAAAACCACTCATCATGCCAACCAGCATTAAAAGGCTCATGTGAAAAGACCCTTGAAGCACCTTTCAGCCAGGAATGCCTGTTGAACAAGATTATGCGGGTAAACAGAAAGCAGATGTGCATGTTCTCAGCTCTGCTGCAGTTTCTGACATCCACTACCTGTGAAGGCATGTTGATCAGATGTTCTTGAAACACAAACAGGAAGAGGAAGTGGAATTCTGCATTGGCTCTGCTTTCTGCCAATACTAATTTGTCGAGGGCTGCAGTCACTTCACCGCAAAGTCAGTCGAACAATTAGACTGTTGAATGCTTTCTGCAGATGATCTAATGATCTAATCCAACCTTTGTATGTCAGATGAGCTCAAGTACCTCATCCAGTAGCTACTATTTACACTGTTAATCAATTACTTTCCTTTCAACTAACTATTTCAACTGTTCGTCTACTTTTCACTGACTATCTATCTATTAGCTTAGTTTTAGGTTGATATTTTAACTCTTTGTCGCAAAGCTTACTTTTAGCTGACTACTTCAACTGTTTATCTTTTTACTTACTTTAAGATAACTCTATTGTTTAACTGTTAGCTTACTTTTAGCTAACTATTTTAACTGTTTATTCCTTAGCTTACTTTTGCTAACTACTTAAACTGTTTATCTACTTGCTTACTTTAAACTATTTAACCATTAGCTTACTTGTAGCTAACTATTTTATCTGTGTATCCCTTAGCTTACTTTTAGCTAACTACTTTAACTATTTATCTATTTGCTTACTTTAAACTAACTATCTTATTGTTTAACCATTAGCTTTCTTGTAGCTAACTAGTTTAACTGTTTATCTATAAGCTAACTTTAAGCTAAATTTTTATAACTGTTTATCCATTAGCGTACTTTTAGCTAAATATTTTAACTGTTTATCTATAGGCTTACTTTTAGCTATTTCAACTGTTCATCCATTAGCGTACGTACCTAACTATTTTAACTGTTTATCCATTAGCGTACTTTTAGTTAACTATTCTAATTATCTATAAACTTACTTTTAGCTATTTTAACGATTTATCCATTAGCTTATTTTTAGATAACTATTTATTCCTTAGCTTACTTTGAGCTAGCAATACACTTGGCAATTTTAACAAATTATCCAGAAGGTTATTTTTAGCTAAATATTTTTAACTGCTTTTCCCTTAGCTTACCTTTAAGTAACATTAACTATTTTAACTGTTTTTTCTAAAAGCTTATTTTAAGATAATTATTTTAACTGTTTTATCTATTACTTGTAGCCTACCTAGTTGTGTATCTATTAGCTTACTTTTAGCTTAATAACTGTGTGTCTATAGGCTTACCCTTTTCTTAAGTATTTTAACTGTTTATCCATTAGCTTACTTTTTCTAACTACTTTAATGGTTTATCCACAACATCTTAGCTAACTGACTGTTCATCAATTAGCTAACTGTTAACTTAGGTAACTATTAACTGTGTATCCACGACTGACAGTGTTAGCTAACTAGCTGTTTATCTATTTGGCTTACTTTAGCTAACTATTTTAATCATTTATCCATTAGCTTAATGTTAGGTAACTATTTTAACGGTTAATCCATTACCTCACATTTTGCTGATTATTTTAATGGGTTCTTCATTATTTTGGCTAACCACAGTTTATTACTTTTAGCTACCTGTCATCTGTCTAGTCATTACGTTTTTTTTTAAAGATATTCTTTTGGGCTTATTGTGTGTATTATAGGACAGTTTGAGAAAGACTGGAAAGAGGGCAGACAGAAGGGGGATGATATGGAGCAAATGGCCACAGGTTGGAATCAAACCCGGACTGCTGCAAGGACGCTCTACCAGGTGAGCTCAAGGTCTCCCCTAGCCATCATTGGCAACAAAATAATTTCAAGTCAAGTGGGTAGGCTAACCCATGAGCCTACGTTCAGCTAGCCATTTCAAATCCATTATTTATTTTAACTGGTTATCCATAACTATTTCAACTTCTGTTTGCTTTTTAACTGGTTTCACACATCCAGTTGTAAACCGACTCAGGTTGTGAATGTAAATGTATTAAAGCTCATTACACTTATTTGTAAAATTAGGAATTGTTTATTTTTGTCATTAACATAAAATATATGGCTATATAACAGCAATGTTTTAGTTGAATTAGCTGAGTTAAGTTGAATACTTCACCCACAAAATGATCATCAATTACTTGCTGTTATCAAATTTAATCTATCAAAAATTTTTATGTTTTTGGAATCTTCGTTCATTGTGGAGGCACGCAGGAAAAACATTATGTTTTCACAAATTCAGCACAACACAGGTTGACTAACTGATATACAGATTATCATTTTGTGGCTGATGTATTCCTTTAATTAATAGTACCCCTCATTGGGAATCACTGATCTAATCCACCAAGGCAGTGCTATCTAACAGTAAGATATCAAACTGTGTTAAAGGTCAAAGTCACTGGTCACAGACACTGGGATCAGACCCAGCTGTTACCCAAAAATCCCTATTTCCAACAACAGAAAATAATTTTCAAAGAACACAGTCGACTCCTCTTAAAACAATACGAGAGCAGAGGCTGCCAACAGGGGATTCATTACAGCCCACCATCGTTCCTCCGCCTCATTCCATCCTTTAACCCTAGGAGATGGTGTTGTCATACTGCTGGACACAGGCCCGGGGTGTGAGTGAGTTTAACTAAACAAAAACACTCCCACCCTGGGATGAGGACTCATGCCCTAGTCAGACCTCCATAAAAACAGCTCTGGTCTGTGTTAACGTGCATGTTTCCAACACATGATAAAACTGGGAGAAAACTGGAGCATCTGGTTATCTCTTCCTAGTTGGGATTTTATAAACTAAACAGAGGAATGTCAATGAAATGAGGAGGAGCTGGGCTGCTGTAAACACAGTCTGACACTAGGTGGTAATCTTGTTTTGCAAATGGGTTTAACTGTGGTTTCCATAGGAACCTGTGCATGGGGGGGTTGTTTCTTATTTCTGAAAGAGCTTGTTTCCACAGATATGGTGACAGACGGCTGATGATGGTGCTAGGCAAGTCAAATTCTTCCTGTTACTACTAGAAATAGTAGAACGTACATTTACTCGAGCACTATCTTAGGACAAATCTGGGGTACTTTTTTTAAGTGTTTCCTTTTATGCTACTTTGTACTTCTACATTTCAGAGGGTAATATACTACTTTTACTTGACTGACAGCTGTAGTTATTTTTCAAATTAAGATTTTAAATAAAAAGCATTTGATAAGCTTATAAAAATAAAATGCAATGTTGAAGATTAAACCAGTGGTTTTCAACCTCTTTAGCTTGTGACCCCTTGTCAGTTTCAGATGTCTATGTATTTTTACGCTGTGGCCCAACTACACTTTGACCAGCTACAAGAGAAACATGCACATTGTTGTAGTATTAACAATCTAATAATGCCATATATGAAAATATAGCAGATAGACAGTTTTCTGCACGAGTACTTTTACTTAAGTAAGAGTTTGAATGCAGGGCTTGTCATTTTTACATTGTTGTATTCGTACTTTTACTACCACCAACCACCAAATATACATTCAGTGTTGCAAGTGACTGTGGTGCACTTTTGTCATGGGATTGTCCTTCAGAATAGAGGATAGAGGCATGGCATGTTTCCTGGACTGGGGAACCACTTTAAGGGGGCGTGAAGAGCGGGCAGCCACTGCTTTCTGTAGGGACTGCGGGGCCAGTCCGCCTAATTCCTTAGATTAAAAGCAGCAGTCGAGTGGCTGTAGGTTCCAGAGGCAGCATGAAGACAATCTAAACAGCATCATGATTAGAAACGTACCGAGCATGTGGCTTTCATTAGCTGCAGGCTGAACCCACAGCACAGCGCTGAGGAGCAGGTCTCAGCGTCAATACTGTGCCTGCCAATCAAACGCACAGCCATAAATGTGACATGTTAGACTGATGAGCTTTCCACAGCACTAATAACGACAGGTTGGTGGTTGAATGAGCAAACTGACATGTCAGTACATAAACAGTTTCCCTTTTATTAAAAGGCCAAAGCACCGATCAGTAGCAGCAGTAACACTACCTGAGGTCCGTACATTCAGTACACTTAATAAACAATATAAACAGGTTTAAAAGAAAAAATCCCAAACAACAAAGTGGTAAATAAACTGTGTTATATGTGTAAACAACAATTAATGAAAACAAGTGATTGTGCATGTACAACTGAAAAAATTCTATAAACAAAATATCAAAAAACGGTAAACGTGACAAATTTACGGCTCAGACTTAGTCAAAAGCATTTTAAAATGCTAGAAGACTGGTATACATAAGGTGCATGATCATCCACATACAACAATACAAGGGCTTTAAGAAAATAAAAATAAAAATAAAGTACATACAATGAACTTAAAGATAATGGGCAACTTACTTCACACTTTTTTGTGGCATTCTGACACAATAAATCTTTTGTGCCAGGTATACTAAAAAAGTAAAGATTTGCCCTGGTTATTGTCTGAAAGTCATCTCGTAAAAAGACATAAAAATAAAAAAATCAGCGGGTAGAATATTTAAAGTCCTCACTTCATTTAGCTCGTATGTGCTGAGTTTGAGCTATGTTTGTAAGAAAGTACAAAAACACATACGAGTCTAGTGTTGAGAACAACTTTGCCATAAATACTTTGCCTGAGGTGATGCTGATTATCATCTCTCTTCCCTTTTTTTTAATCCAGTTTTTATTTAGTTTCTTTGGCACGCTTTCCCCTTTCGTTGCTGTTGTGCTTAATTTGGGAAAGGGGTTAGAAGGCACGAGCCCATGTGTAAGCAATGGTAGAGAGGCTGAGGATTCCCATAATGAGACCAAAGATGACCAGAAGCACAGCCTAGAGAAACAAAGAGCAGAGACAACACAGTTAGCACCATAACTTAAAGGAAATGGTCATAATCCCCCCCAAAATTTAGATATACATCAGTGTGTAGTTACCCCAATGGAGTTGAAGGATCTGAGGGGTCCTCTGTTGATCTTGAGGTAGAAAATGCCGGGGAAAACAAACATCAGGCAGGTGGAGGTTGTGGATCCTGGTGAAAGAAACAGGAAAGTCACTTAAATTGCACAGACAGCCCGCAGCACATCTCTGAGAACAGCAGCTTCATAAACTGTTCAAGCAGGACTGCACCATTAATTATGTACGAGCAGATACTGTGATTTTAGCCACCACGATCAATAATTGCAAAATATTGACATCTTGGCTGAGAGCTTGGCTGCGTCTAATGTCTGCTGTACAGAATAATGTCAAAGGTCACAGTTAAGCAGAAACTATTGCTCTACTAAAATATAATAATATCTAGCAATACAGAATTTTCCCATATATAATAAGCATCACATACCCACTACTCCAAACACATGACTGATATCAGGCACAAAGATGGCCAGCAGCAGCACCGCACTCAGGATGATTACTGTTGAAGTGATGTGGACCAGCCAGGTGAAGGGTCGGCCTCCAAACAGCAGCAGGGTCGCAGCCTTACGGGCCTGGAGCACACACACAAACAAAGCTCAGTCTAACCAAACATATTCATAGAAGATGTGCAGTGTTAATCAGTCTGACCAAATGTCAGATAAGTGAAGAGGGAAACTGGAGTGGTGTTTGGACTAGAATGAAGAACTTGTTGGTGGTAGTTAAAAGTAAATCTATTTCTAATTGCATAACAGGATCTGAGCTAAGGTACAGACATACATTTAATATGAAATTCAGCATTATAAATACATGTAAATAAAAAAGTTACAAAAGAAAAACAAATCTAGCTCTGCTAAAATAATCAATCAAAAATGTTTTTAAGTTATAAACTGAATAGCCATTAAAAAGTAGTGATATAAACATACAAAGCAAGGACTCGATAAACAAAATAAAACTTAATTTTACATCAGAAGTTCTGTCACACAAGTGCAACAACTTCAAGCATTTCTTGTTTTTAAGTAATCTCATAGACTTGAGTAAATATTCCAAAATAAGGAATGAGCATAGTACTATTCAGAGTTTTTTGTTTTGTTTTGTTTTTTAATTTTTGGTTTCAATTCAGTTAGTTTCAGTCAGTTTTTAGTGTGGGTTGGCTATTATCACTTTAGTTTTTAGTGTTTAAAATGTTAAAAAAAAAAATTTCATTAGTTTCAGTATAAGTTTTAGACATCTATTATTGTTATCATTATTTAAAATTATTTAGTTATTTAATCAATTAATTACATGACATATCAATACTGGAGTTCCAAATCATAAAGAAGGAAAAAGACCAGGAAAATAAATAAATAAATAACAATCAAGACAGATTTTTTTAAAAAGGGGTCTAAAAGTATGAGTTCATGGGATATAATTTAACTGATAACTGATACATCCAAGTCAGAGGATACATTTTACCACCATAGGACATGACGAGGGGTGCCATACATACACACATCTTTTATTATAATACATGGGGTATTTGTGAGGGGCAAGAATTAAGAAGTTCTCATTCCATACACATCCCAGGTTCAATCAATATCATACATCTCCTCATGCTTACTGTGTCGACAAATTTGACCACATTGACAAAGACTAAAACTAAAGGCATTTCCTGTATTTTTTTATTTTAGTTAGTTTTTTAAGTACATAATAAACATTTCAATTAGTTTTAGGTTTTGTTTTTTTTAGTCTAGTTTCTATTTTTATTTCAAGAAACGAAAATGTTTTGGTTTTTTTTACATCTAGTTTCAGTCTTGTTTTAGTTAACTTTACTAACCACTATAGTCTTTGATACCTGTGTTAAAAGAATATTAGGGTGTCAGTGTACTCACAGGGAAGAGGATGAGGGGTACAGTCAGCAACACGGAGAACAGGATGGCCAGTCGAACCACCGTCACCATGATGTCATGAGGCATAATCTTGTCGTAGCCAAGCAGCAGCTCAGAGTCCACGTGAGCTGTGGGCAGGAGACAAGGATAGAGTGAGGGGACAGTGCATACAGATATGACAGGGCTTGGAAAAGTAACTACAGGCATTAGTTACAGGTAAGTGTGTCACTGCAGGTTTACCGTAGAAGGTGAGGTACCCAAACAGCGCAGAAACGAGGTAAACCAGGAAGCTGAGGCTAATACTGACATTTGTAATGTTCTGCATCTTGGACTTTGAAGGTCTGAAAGACACAAGGACACATTCACTTAGTGTCATGTTTACTTGGCAGGTGGACAGTAGATTCAGTGACTTAAACTGAGCAGTCACGTGAAGGTGAGAGGCTGCAGTACTCACTGGTCCAGTTCACAGTAGATTGGCAGGATAGCCGTGTGGCACAGGAAGGAGAAGGCCATGGTGGGGATGGCGTAGCCACTCTGCAACACACATCAGAGCACAGCCGTCATTAACAAGCTATCAGCTTACAGTTGTACACAGGAGTGAGGGGTTAGGTGGGACGAGGTGTGATTTGTGTCATGCTTAATTATCATCTGGGGAGCAGAGTGTGACGATGCAAAGTTCAGGAACTTTCCCGAGTAAATGGATGGAAATATATATCACTAAATACTGTGTAAGTTGAGAGTTTATAGAATCTTCTTGCAAAACATTGTGTTAAAACCACAGACTGTATACAAGAAGTGGATGAAGCCGGTGGAAGTGCTTTCAACCTGCAGTCTTTCTAATTGCCAGCAAGGGGCGACTTCACTGGTTGCGAACAAGTGGCAACTACAGGGGCTGAAAAAAGAGCCAAAAACTGCAGTTCTCTGAATGGCCACTTGAGGCTGACTCCAAGAGTGAGTCAGTCCCCATTGACCCTCATGTTAAAAATGCCCAAATTTAAGTGGGAAATAAACATGTTTACAGTCTGGTTAAAAAAATAGTTTTGATCTCTAAAGCTAATTTCCCTCTTCATGACAACTGTACGGGGTTACATCTTTACATAAATCACCATTAACTTTTTTTATTTAGACTTAAAGTTAAGCATAAGTAAGGTTGGGGCCACTTTGAGTGACAGGCTGTCTGCAGATGGAGCCCTCAGATCCACCCCTCGCTCCTCCACAGCACCAGCCTCCTGCCCAAATATGGTCACGTCTGGCTCCAAAAATCAAGATGGTGACAGCCAAAATGCCGAACTCAAAGCTTCAAAATGGGAGTCCACAAACCAATGGACTACATCCATTTTGTTTTTTACAGTCTTTGGTTGCAGAGGAAGTCCAATTCTATAGAAGTCAATGAGAAAATAACCCTACGTTTCACGTGATTTATTACCTCAGGAAACATTTTCCTAATGAATTTATTTTCTCAATCGCAAGTTTCAAGTCGTCTTTAATACAGCATGATGTTCATTTTGTAAACTATGCTCCCATTTAGAGTAAAACAGACGATAAAGCAGGGTATGATTGACAGGTCGCTGCCACAGCAACCTGTCAATCAGAATAGAGGAGAGCAATGCCAACGTCTCATACAAATATGTTCACATCTGGCTTCAAAAAACCAATGTCGAACCAGGGCCGAACTCAAGGCGTCAAAACATTAGTCCATGAACCAATGTGTGATGTAACAGTGGCTTCGTCCACTTCTTTAATACAGTCTATGGTTTTAACATCTGGACCAAACATGTGCTTTGTGTAATTCTGAATGTACATATGCCCTTTAAGTGTAACATAAATATGAGTGGCAGCTGCACGGTGCACCCGCGATCCTTACACATACAGCCCAAACTTAGTGAGAAGTTGTTCTGTCTGCTGGTGACAAGTCACACAGTTTTCCTGCCACCTCACGGGTCCTGCATGTGCAGCTTAGAGGAAAAAGGCTGGTTTCATACACGTACCTTACTGGTGATGATAAAGAGTTTGGGTGTGCATTCTGCGTCAGAGGAATTTGATAGCTGGAGAAACAAGGAGAGAAGAGGGTGCGTGTTATTTCTGAGAGGAGATGACTTCTGCAGTGCTGCTGAGAATGGAGGAAACATGAAGCTAGATTCCACAGCCTGGCTTTGGAGCTAAAGGGAAAATAACCGTGCCAGGTCTGAAGCTGTACTGCGGTCTGTATAATTCCAAAAGGCCAGAGGTCATTTCCAGACTGATGCAAGGTCACCTGAACTTCCTTCCCCTAAGGACTGGCATCGTTCACCATACACAGCTCTCTGCAGCCTTCTCTGGTCCTCATCAGCCAAAGCCGACATAATCATTGAACTCAGTCTCCTGGGTTTTCCTCATACGCCTGTGGCCATGACCGTCTGATCCAGACTACCTACCTCAGACCTGCGGTATCTTATTTTTGGGTGCCTGTGTGCACGTGGACTAGAACAGAAGGAAACTGGGGTTGCTGTTACCTGGACGGCAGCTGAGATTGTCATATTTTGAGGCAGTGGGCAGGGGATGGACCACTTCTTGATCACAACCTGGAAAGGAGACAACACAACATGTCAACAACAGGAAAGCTGAGAAAACTAAAACCATCTTGTGGTTGTATGCCTCCACCAACCAGTCGAGTTACAGTTCACACCCATGTCTGTCCAGACTTATATAGAGCGATGACAGCAGACAATTCTTCAAATATGGATGTTGCTGTAAAGAAGCTACGAATTCTAAAACATGGATGCTTCACACACACATCTTCAACCCAGCAGCATAGAAAATCTATACAGTCAGTTCATGGTGGACACCCAAGATTAGAGTCACCAATTTACTATCGGACCGAATGTCTTCCCTTCTGTTATGATGTTGAATAATTTGATTTAATTTGATTTCAGAAAGAAATGTCAAATTTGTCTTGCATCTCAGGACGTCAGGTGTTTCACATAAATACAAAACAACAAAACTATACTACAAACACCACAAATCACATCAGACATTACGAAAAGTAGATGCAGTTGAGTGGATAAACTGAGGCTACTTAGAAGCCATACTCTGATTTAATACAGTTAGTTCCTCAGTCTGTTTATTTGAGCCTGTGGGACTCTAAATCTTCTGTGTGATAGCCAAAGCTGATATTAATAATGGCCAGGAAAATGTTTTTGCAGAACAATATGATGTCATAGTGAAGTTGACCTTTGACCTTTTGGATATAAAATGTTATCACTTCACTTCTATTAGACGTGTGGGAAATTTTGTCATAATTAATGTCTGAATTCTGGAGTTTTGTGAAGTCACAGTGACATTTGACCCCCAAAATCTAATTAGTTCAGTGTGCTTTTGAGCCAAAGTTTGAGATAACATGTTCATAAAATAGGACAGACTGATGTACAGACAACTTGAAAACATGATGCCGTCAGCCACAGTTGTCGCCAGCATGGAGGCATAAACAAATATGTTTTTGAAGATGTATATTTCAACTTACCACAATTGCGAAGTACAGCATGAAGCAAAAGGCAATGCTACTGGTGTAGCCCAGGAAGCCTGTAAAGGTGAGAGACATACTGGGTGAGACACAACGATTCAAACCACTCAGGGCAGCAAATCAAGATACCACTTGATCTACGTACTTACCAATTTTAGGCAACATTGCCAGGGGTAGAACAACACATAGTGTGGCAAGGATCAGAAGCAACCTGCCGTCTTCATACCAGGTATATCTGGAAAACAAGTGGACATGAATAATTAACGTGTGAAGCTGAATCAAGCCACAGTTCCCATCATCATCTCCCTGGTCTTAGCGATGACACGGTGACAGAGACGAATCTTCGGAGCCGTAAAAGGGACCAACTCTGGAAATTTGTCTCCATTTCGTGCTCAAATACAGAGCGACAGATTCATCATGTGGTATGAATTAAGGGCTTTAGTTCTTGCAAACCATAACAATTATGTAATTCACATGCAAACGTTGTGTTGCTCCGTCAGATGAGACCACATTTCACTTGCCGGGTTTTCGGAGAGGGGGAATAATATTTTCCTTTGCTGAGGGATAGCCTTGGCGGTTTATTCGGGATTGGAGAGCTCGTGGAGGAGAAGGAGGAGGAAGGGGGGCAGTGTTCGAGGTGACACATGTGGAAGGCATGCCGGCTCTGCTGGGGTCGGGGTCGGGTGGGAAGGGTGCTGCTGTATGTTGGACCGCAGCGTGGGGTCATGAGGGACTGGCTCCACTACTCTTTATGGGGCTCCCACAGTCAGCAGCACCTGCTCTGACCACATCAACACCCACTGACCCCTGTTTGGCAGTTTCACAGCTGTGGCGTTACCATAGGCGCTGATGGATTTGTCTCTGTGTCTACGCTGTTTTCTGCCCTGTAACTGGATGTCAGGGAGACCTCCGCTCTGACCCTGACGCTCTCCTGTCCAATCACTTCTACTCCAACCTAAGTTTAGCTGAAGCACTCGACCGCAGCTTAGCTAACCCCCTTCTCCACTTTTACAGAACGTTATGCACACACAGGGATGTATAAAAATCTCCACCACCACTAGGATCCACTCTCAGGAGGCTGGAGGCTTACTGTAAAGGCGCAGGATACCTAGAAGACCCATGAAATGTGGAACATTTCACGCTCTAACAAGATGCAGGATAGCTCTCAGTTAAGGTTGGAGTATGACTGCCAATGAGTCAATCTCCACATAGTGTTGAAGATCAGCATAAATCTGACTAACGCAGCACAAACCCACAGCTGTCCGCATCGTTGGCCTGAGCTGAGACTTGATGGGAGAAACCTAAACAGGACACACAGTCCATTAGCAAAGACAAAGACTAAAAGACTGAGCACAACTGTGTTTTCGCTCTGCTGCGTTATGATAAATGAGCCAGAAAAAAGAAACGCGTTTTAATATAAAACAAGTCGGTTATTTGGGCTTTGATGGAATCAAGTGTGTGTCTGTTAACATCCCAAAGCCACTCATTAACAGAAATGTTTTGTTTCCCTCAGCAGCGAGCTGTAATTAGAATGGCAAAACTGATATCCCCTTGTATCAGTCTGATTCCGGGGAACATGTGCGAGAGATTTGGGGGTGAAAGGAGAGCACTAATACAAAGCAGCTGTGTGTGGAAGATTCAGATGTTGACGGATTGGGCTGAGAGCAGCTACAACGCTCACTTAAACCAGTGTGGCCAATAATAAAGTGATAGAAGTTACATTCTTGGCCTGGGACGTCTCTGTGAGGCTCGTCCACGTAGGCCAATGAAAGACACGGGCTGCTCATGATGGGTGATGTATGGCTCTACGTCGTAAATACATTTCCTCTGGGCATGCTTCAGGCTACAGAGCACCAGTTTCCCTCCAGTCACTCACAGACAAAGTGTTAGTGTACTGTGGTTTAGTGAGAGATCTTCTCCCACCGCATTATTCATACGTTTCTCATTGCCCGGCTAAGTTTTTGTAGCTTTGTGGTGCACGAGTGTCAAATTTGACTTATTTGAAGGCCAAAGGTATAATCTACAACATCATGGGAACAGGAATGACTCATTCGTTATCTTAGTGCAGCTAATCTAAAAGAATGGCTCGGTTTTAGCCGCAGCTGTGACAGATTTTGAACCGAATTTCCTTATTGGCGAGGAAGGGAGCTGATGTACCCACCCTTCGCTGTGTGAGCTCACGAAGCTGTTGATGGCTGCAGGAAGCTCTGACTTCAGGATGAACAAATAGGATGACATGGCTGAGGGAAGAGAGGAAAAAAAGATTCAGAGAATGTCTGTTTTTAAAATAAAATAAACAATCATGCCAAACGACTAAATCACAAACACAGCAGATGACTCTATGTGGCCGCAAGCACTTCTAAATTGCTGTGCGAGGATGGTGTGTGTTTTCCAGCACAGGGAAATGAAGGCAGGGTGGAGGGGGGGAACCACGGCTCTGAGTTAATGCAGATGGGTGGGGCAAGCAGCTCAAGGGGATCACCAGCAAAGCCCTCGATGCAGAGGAGCAGACATTATGCAGATCTTCCAACTGCTGGAGACCAGGAGTAGCAGCCAGGATGGAGAAAGTGTGAGGCGGGGGAGGAAGGCTAACAATAATGATCTCTGACGCTAATCCAGGTATTTCTCCCACTGCTCCACCTCACGAGGAAACAGGATATTATCAGCCCCCGCCGGGCTCCAACATCCTTCCAACGGACAGCCAATCAGAGAGGGGATCGGGGTCACTTCCTGAGGGTCATAGCAGCCCCGAAAACACCAGGAGGAGAATGGGGAAAAGGGAGATGGAGACGAGGTGGAGAGGACGTTTCTGGCCGATTGTGTGGTCAGTCATAAAGGGAGATAATGTTAAGGGATTTAAATTTGTGAAGCCAGGCAGAGCAGGAGTTAGCTGGGGCGTCTTTGCCCCGGGGGCAGGTCTTACACTCGCCGTTAAATAAGCCTAGACCATAATCCCTCAGATCCTGTATTTGTTTATGAAAGAAAATTCCTCCAATAACCCTCGAGCCCACACAGACGCAAGGACACTCACTCCCTGAATAACTAATGCCATTATAAGCATACTACGATCTGTCAATAAGGTTATTCTGAGGCAGTGGTTGATTTAGTGTCTTTAGCCAAAAAGTTTCCCTGCAATTTAAACGCACCACAAAAACAAAAGAATGATTTCAACCACACAAGCCCATAAAGACACACTGACAAGGATCACACAACAGGCATGGTGCAATGGTTTAGTTTCATGCAGTTGGTTACTGTAAGCACATCAACACTTCCATGGAGATTCCTGGTGCGTCCAATACTTACATCTCTAAACAAAAAAAGGCCCTTGAGTGAAGAAAAAGGATTGTTATTGGCCAAGTGGCAGGGAAACATATTTTAATAATAAGCATGAATTCAAGGAATATTGATGTAAACCGTCTGTGTGTGGTCAGCGGACAGTGGGAGAGAGTGTTCAACATAAGACAGAGCCACTTTCATTTCATTAAGAGTGAGGGGACAGGCAGGCTGTGAGAGCCCTGGGCTGGGCAGTAATTAAGGTCAATTGGCCCATCAGCCTTTGGCAGTACAGATGAATGTTTACCCAGAGTGAGGCTAATTGCACTCTTATAAAAGGGGCCCGGGGTGGAGAGTGATGCATGCTGGAGTGCTGGCTCTCACACTCTCACACGTTACTGCCCCATGCTGGGAAAACCACAAACATACCAGAGGGCACGGCAGTAATCCACTCAGCCGTGTCACTAATGACTGCAGAGGAGCGATCACCTCCGCTCTCCGCTGTCTGAGAAGCACAGTTTGTGGCCGAGGCAGCAGAGATGGCAGTAGCAGAGAGAAAGAGATGTGAAGGGGGTGGGGTGGATGAAGGGAGGGGTCCCATTAGGTTACTCAACACTGGGTGGGTTTACCATCAGTGATCGATATGGCGAAAAGTCAGGTTTCAAGCCCAGGGGAGCGGGCTGAGAGGACAGCGGCTGCAGGGTCAAAGGCTATCAGGGAATCCAGATAATAGCCTCACAGGAAGGAGGGAGTGAACCTGAGCACAGGCGCTCCTGATCACCAGTAGGAGGCACTATCTGCCTCCAAAACATACTGGCCATAGTCTGACCCTGCAGCCCCTCTTCAACACTCCGCTTCTAAAGAAACCACAAAATCGGTTTATGACCAACATGTCAAAGAAATGTGTGTAACTGTGCAGTGCAATGGGAGATGACTTACCACCAATGTTTTGGACAAGAATAGAAATTCCAACCAGAACCTAAAAAGAAATTTGAAAAGGCTGTTAGAGCGAAGAGGTTTCTGGTAATGCTGAAAATGTAAGTGAGTAAATTCCCTTTTTTTCTGACAGGGCAAACTCACACTAATCCAAAACACAACACTTACTTTTCCTGGTTTTTGCAAGGCTTTCTCTCCGACCTCTTCGTATGAATTGATACCTAAGACAGTCAAGTGAAAAACATCAGACCCAATTAAAAGAGTGCTCCACAGAGTCTGGATGAACAGTTTAAAACAAAATTGATGCAGCAAAACCAGACACACTGTCTGTTTGTCCAGGTATTCTTCTCAACTGTTGAAACCCGGTGCCTACATTACCCATAATGCAACTCGACTGCAGACAGTTAAGTCATAGATTCAGGTATGTTGCACTAATGGTGGTGACTACAGTCTTGAGCTGTTCGACTCAATCAGAGACAAGGAGCAGGCTAAAACGGTCTGCTTAGCTCACTGCTTCCTAACTCCACGCTAAGGCTGCAACTAGTAATCTGCCAATTATTTGCACAATTAATCATTTAGTCTATAAAATGTTTTAAAAAATAATGAAAAATGCTCATCACAACTTCCCAGAGCCAAAAGTGACAGCTTCAAATTGCTTCTCCTGTCCAACCAGCAGTCCAAAACCCAAAGACTATCATACATTTACTACATCATACATCACTTACGATCATAGATGAAAAAGAAAAGCCACAAATTCTCACATATAAGGTAGAACAGCAAATGTTTGCTTGAAAAATGACTGGAAACTATAAATCGATTATCAAAATAGTTAGTAATTAACTTTCTTTTGATTGAGTAATTGTTTACTCGACAAATCAATGCAGCTCTACTCCACACCCCCAGATTATTTTTCACTTTCAAACTTGTAGTATTCAGACTAGGGCTGCACAATATGTTGTTGAGCGATAAACACATCATGAAAGACTGCGGTGTTGCATTCAGGGATTTTTTGAGTTAGTTGAGAGAGGGTATCGGTAAAAAAGTGCACTTCAAAATGTAACTATCATCCTTTTTCTTTTAAAAAATTGTGCCTTTTGTGTTCAGTTCAACGTTCAATTGTCCAATAAAAAATGTCCTTTTTTGTCATTTAAAAATCCACAAGCAATTTGCTGTATTTAAGCAGTATGCTGAGCAGCAGAAAGGCAGAACTGAGTACACTTAAAATCTGTTTATTTTTATGAATTCTATTTTTTTGTCACAAGTAATATTGTTATTGCAATATTCAACAATGTTACTGCATATTTTCCTCCTATCGTGCATCCCTACAGACCCAAGTAAAGGGTTTTTAAAAGGTAATTTATCAGAATCTCTCTCTGGAGCCACATAAGGATTTACAAGGTCTATGTCCAAATTACTTTACTAGGTATCTTCAGTATGTTCATGACTCTCATAGCCTGAATACACGGGCTAGTGTGTCTAATCTGAGACAACCCAATATAAATAGTGAGGCAGGGAGAAGTGCATTCCTCTACACGGGGGGAGGAGGGAAATGAAATCCCAAATATTCTCCAAATAGTTTTAAAAAACAGCTGAAAATGTACGCTGAGTACGTTGGTACAGTGAAACTTCTCATCACTTTTCTTTATGGACTTGCTTTTTATTTTGTTGTTTTGTTGCTTTAATTGCCACTGGCAACTTGCATTTTTTGTCTCCTTGTGTAACCTCATCTTAACTTTACCTTAATTTTGTCTTAAATATGATCAGTAGGCTTTCCATTGCTATACTGCCTTCTCAGTATCCTGTTTCTGCTTTTGCTTTGTCTCTCAGAGCACTCCTTTTTTAAAAAGGTGCTACATAAATAAGTTACGATCCATTCCAGGACAAGTTTTGACTGATTATCATTCATGTTTTTGTATTGTAAGTGTATTACTGGAAAAATGGGACAAGAGCATCATATATACATGTAATTTCCTTTTCCTGTCGGCCTTCTTCTTGTCTTGTCTTCAAGACCTTAATGGAAGTAAGTCATGTGACTGTATTAAACACATTTGTGTACTGCGGGGGTCTTCAGCGTTTGTCAGCTCACAGAGAGACAGAGCAGATGATACTGTGGAAAATGAGTATTGAAACTGTTTCAAATATTCAGAGTAGACATGTTTTGATATATTTATATTTTTGACAACACTATCTAACTCAAATATGAAAACATTTTGATGCCAAACCCGGAATACTTAGATTCATATATCAAACAGAAACTCTTTGAGCTCACAGAATCAATGACTAGTGTTTAATGGCCCAACCCCAAAAACTATCACAGTCAGTGATGATCAATACATGTCTTGATTGGGATGTAGCTTCCACTGAAGACACCAGGATTATGTTTTCTGTAATGCTGTCGAGAATTTAGAAATTTTCAACAATCTCAGGCGAAGTTTACCTTCTACAAGTACAGAAAAATTACTTAGTGAGCTTTTTAAGGCTGGTTCTGGTGTTCTTCAGGCTCAAAATGGAACTGTTTTTAGGCAAAACAATTAAGGTAAATCTAAATGAAAGAGAGGAACTGAGTATACAGAGTTTGGAAACTCCCGTTGGAGCCACAGACAGAACACATTATGTAACTGTTTTATAGGCTGCTGATCATGATGAGCGAACTGAATATCTGTGTAAAATCAATTTAAAACTACAAATGATATGTGGCATCTGCATAAAAATTAAATATAAATATAGATTATATCCTCTGTGGAAATGAATCACTGAAATACCATGGTGACAGAGACACAAAGCAGAAAAGAAACTAAGAAGTTTTCGGAAAAAAGCATGTGATGTCAGTCATAAGCAGCATTTTGACAAGTCAGGCAGCGCCTGATACATTTAATGAATGAAAGGAAGTTGCACTTGAGATAACTGTCTGTATATTTTTGGGTCTTCTCTTGCTTGCGCTTGCCTGTAACTACTAAGTCAGCAGCAGTTGTAGCATGGTGAGGTGTGTTAGCCTGTCAGTTGTGTCTGAGGTGGGCGGTGTGTCAGAGTCTCTTAACTGAAAAGTTACAAAATTGTGGCTCACAGGAACATCCATACACTTGGAATAATACTTGCATACTGATTCATGGGTAATACTTTGCCTATCATTTATGTTGTGTACTGTAAATTAAATGGTGTTTTTATGAATGGGGTTGTGGACCTCCTGTTGAAGACCCAGGGTGCCTGGTATTTTAAATTATCAAATCAATCAAGCAGTCAATCAAATCAATACACTTTAACGTTTAAATCTATTTGGAGTTTCCTCTCAATGATGACCAAACATCAGGACAGGATGTTCCCACCTTCAGTTTGATAAAAAGCAACCCCCTGTTATCTCTTCTTATCTCATCTCATGGCTTCTTTGATTATTTTGAACAGTATTTACATGTCACCTGATTCACTTAGGAAGGAAATAAAGACACAGAGAGATAGCATCATATCAGCTACTTCCCTGAATACTAATCTAATCATGACAAACTCACAGGGAGCTGATTGTCTACAGTTAGATTGTGTCTCCATTGTTCTTGTCTCACCTGTTTGGTCACATAGCTTCAGAAGGAGATGTATAGAGAACGCAGCCAGGCCGGCCACTAACACTAACAGGATACTAGAGAGAGAGACAGAGTAGGAAATTAGTGCACATGTAGTTAAATTTCTGTAGGATACTTAAACAGCACTGTGGTAAAAAAGGTTTTATGAGAGCGTTCTTACCAAAACCCAGCTATTCCAGTGTTGGCCATAGAATAAGCTAGACCGAGTATACCGCTTCCCATGATGGCATTCATCAGGTTAAACACAGAGGAGGCGAACGATGCTCCTTTAGATCTGCTCTGCACTGGTCCCTGCACACACAGCACAGAAACAACATGTGGATAAATGACTTAAAACGAGTGTGAGGACATAAGAAGCAGAAGCAACCTGATTATATTTGTTAGAGCTGTAGCAGAATTGCTCCTGACAGTATTAAGAACAACTGGCCGGCCCTGATGATGGATGTCATGAAACAACACTGCAGTGGCATGTAGGATCAGGGAATGGAAATGGGAATGGATGGGGTGGGATTTGAGCTGCTGGCGGTGGGACAGCTGCCTGAGCTCAGGATAAGGGGAGCTGCCCAAACTGCTTGACCTCTCTAATAGGGGATATCCTGGAGAGAACGAGTGGCAACTCTGGTGTCAGTGTCACAACAAGCTTGGATTGACCTGCGGGCTGCTGAGTCAGATTCACCCTGGGTTACAGTACGGAAAGACAGGAAGTAAACTATGACACCAGGTGGAAACAGGAAGGGGCAATATGACGATATCTTGATATGAGACTAGATATCATTTTAGATTTTGGATATTGTAATATCATAAGTGTTGTCTATTCCTGGTTTTAAAGGCTGAAATACAGTAAAGTGATGTAATTTTCTGAACTTACCAGACTGTCCTATCTGGCTCTATAATTTGCCTTTGCACACTTAGTCATTATATCCAAATTACTGATCATTATTTATCAGAAATCTCATTTTGCAAATATTTTGTAAAAGCCCCAAAACTCAACCCTACAACCCTTCTCCATATCGCCCAGCCCTGGATGGAAATACAGACTGGTTGCCATTTAAAATTATAATGTATCAAATTCATTTACATGGATTTGAAGACACTATAAATGTGACTTTTAAAATAAATATGTACTATTCTATTATAGTATAGTAATGTATTCATAAAGATGTTTCATCACCAGCTCATTCCTGTTTGGGGTCACAGTGGTGTAAACATGTCCCTATCACTGCTTATCTCACCTGCTTCCTGTTTTTTTTAATGTCTTTTGCTTGGCATCAGATTGGTGATAGGATTAATCTAGATGACATGCTTTATATAATGCTTTATAGTAATGAGTAATTAAGTTGACTTAACATGACAATGTGCCATCAAATTAAGCACAAGGGCGTTTCCATTCTCACCATTTCCTTTTTGAGCTGGTGTGAATGACGCTGATTGATCAGTGTGGGCCTCCACCTACACACTATCAGATAACTCATTATCACTGATGAGCCCTGCAGAACCTCTACATCTGCGTCTGTGCTTCTTCTTCAGAATATGTAATGTTAAGGATATTCAAGAGAAAAGCCACCCCAAAAAAATGTAAAATGCACATCCTATACTTAAAAACAGCCCCATATTGCTTTGAAAATCTGAACCATTTATTCTTTTTTTTCAACATTAGAGAAACACGCAACATGCCAGTATCTTTCACAGTGACATGCTAAATGTACTGGACTGTTGGTACACACTGAAAGCTACCATGGAGACTTCACTGTACTGGAATTTCTAACCTCAATACAACACCATGAAAATTATCAGTATTCAATACCCTTTTTTATACCGTGGGCAGAAATTTACACTGAGGGTATACAGGTTGAATTAGTGGCAGAGATGAGGAGAATGACTGTAGTAAACAGTGACAATAAGAGAGAGCAAGAAAACACAGCTGGAAAATGAGTATTGAAACTTTTTCAAATATTCAGAGTTGACATGTATCAATAAATTTATATTTGTGACAACACTATCTAACTACTAACTCAAATATGCAAGCATTTCGATGCCAAACCCGGAAGACTTTGAGTCATATATGAAACAAAAACTCTTTGCGCTCACAGAATCAGTCACTAGTGTTTAATGGGCCAACTCCAAAAATTACCACAGTCAGTGATGATCAAAATATGTCTTGATTGGGATGTGGCGTCACTAAGGACACCAGGGTTATGATTTATGTAATGCTGTTGAGAATTTAGACATTTTCAACAACCTGGGGAGAAGTTTAAATTCTACAAGTACAGAAAAATTAAAAAGGCTTTTCAAAGCTGGTTCTGGTGTTCTTCGGGCTCAAAATGAAACTGTTTTTAGGCAAAACAATTAAGCTAAATGTAAATGTAACAGAGGAACTGAGTAAATAGACTTTGGAAAGTACCTTCAGAGCTGCAGAAAATATTATGTAACTGTTTTATAGGCTGCTGATCATGATGAGCAAACTGAATATCTGTGTAAAATCAATTTAAAACTACAAATGATATGTGGCATCTGCATGAAAATGAAATAGAAATACAGATTATATCCTCTGTGGAAACGAATCACTGAAATACCATGGTGACAGAGACAGAAAGCAGAAAGGAAACTAAGAAGTTTTCAGAAAAAAGCACGTGATGTCAGTCATAAGCAGCATTTTGACAAGTCAGCCAACTTAGTTCACAGATAGTTAAACTGTGTAATAAAAGTTTCTGCTGCTTATTCCTGATGTTCAAACATAAAGATTGAAGCGCTGTTTCTTATCTGTTAAAGACACGGTGCTGTTTAATACTTACATTTGCTAATAAAGGTGTAGTTTCGTTTTCCTCGACGTCCCGGGCGACGCATTCCCTGTATAAATCTGCGGTTGCATTTCTATTGATGCTCATTTTCTCCTCTACAAAACTCACGACACAAACTACAGGAAACAATCTCTCTGTCTCGTGCCAAAACGTCTGCTGCTCCGGTTACCGTGACGACGTAAAGAGCTGTGTTACCATCCTCTGATAAATCACTTTTATACTCTCCTCTTATCAACGCTTACAGCTGATAGCTGTTGTTGTTTATCACCCACATCATGTGACTCTGTTCCGGCGCACTTAAATGCATCAGGAGAGAGACCGCCCAATCAGAGAGCGGCTCTCCGCTCGTTCGCCCAATGACCAGCCGGCTTTGGTCGAACACTGATGACGCAGTTCAAGCATGCCTGTGAGCGGAGGATGTTGAGGTGAGCTCTGAATGTGAATTTTCTCATTGTTAATAGCGGTTTATTTAACCTAAAATTGCTCTCTAACACTCGTTATGTATTTTTTTTAACTTTTATTTTATGTAACCGCCATGTTTCTGTCATTTCAGGCTCCTCTCTAGGGTTTTTACACAAACTCAAAGTAACATTAAAGCTGCCGCTGTGCACCGAAGCTTCCGCCCTGCAGCCTCATTGCCAGCCTCAGCTTATCCTGGCTTTTCTGTGAACCCCATAATGGAGCCCAAGCTGTACCGTCCCCCTCCAGAGGTCCGGGGTATGACCTCTCTGGACAAAGACGCCTTCACACAGACCATTACTGTCCCAGCTCTACGGGTGCCCACTGGGGTCTTAAACAAAGTGGTAAAGAGCTTGAAAAAGTCCACCATCCAGCGCCCAGGGGTGCCCAGGGTGGTGCAGGATAAAGAGGAGAGTAGTGACTTTCGTTTAGTGTTGTTGGACCCCCACAGAGTGTCCTCACCGAGCTCCTTCAGTGAAGCTGAAGCTGAGGCTCTGAGGTCATTCAGTGTCCCCGAGGAGCTGCAGCACTATGAGCTGCGGCTCACCTACCACAACCTGAAGAGTGAGGAGGTGCTGGAGGCTGTGCTGCCTCAGGGTCAGGACGTGACCTCTGCGTTCAGCCGGGTGGGACACATTGCACACATGAACCTGAGGGATCACCAGCTCCCATACAAGAACCTCATAGGTGAGAGGCAGATGTTGTAAGACAATAGCCTCAGTACAGAATTAAAGGAAACTCCATGATAAGTTTTAATAGAGGAAGGAAAAGGTTTCAATACCTGCTGTGTCAGACACTACAGAGACTCACATTCACTCATATAACCTCCCTTTACTAGTAACTGATTTAGCACAAGTTAATCGACTCTAGTCTGTGTCCTCCAGTATACTTTGGACCTTATCTCTTAAGTTCCTCCCATAATAATTTGTCTTTTGGCTTCAGTGCCTCTTGTCACAGATCGTACAAGTCTCTGGAAGTTTACAGGGGGGGTGAACATCATTCTTCCAAAAAATACCCCCTCATTTAGTGTTTTGATGACGGTGATGGAGAGCGTTATCCCACATGTTGCTAAAAAATCTCCCATAGCTGTTCAGTAGTGTTGAGATGTGGTGACTGAGGGCCATAGCATGTAACTCACATCATTCTCACATTTATCTGTCACTATATCAGTTTGAAGTAGATGTTTGTTACTGTGTGCTTTCAAAATTATCATTGCAAAAAATACAGGTCATAGTGGATGTTCAGTAAGTCAAGTTTCAAGCACACACTTCAGGCCTCAATGTAGCTTTAATGCATAATGTTTTGATCTTGTGTGCAGGCTCAACTGTGATCTGCTGTCACGTGAGCAATCAATTCTGAAGAGGAAGTGATGTTGACGTTTTATCAGTGCTCTATTGTTCAGTTTTAGGCTGAAACACTTTTTAAATCAGCTCTCTGAAAATTTTGCCTCTGAAAGTCTGATAAATGTGTAGTTTTCGGAACATTAAAGGACCATGGTTTCACAAAGAAAAGGTTTAGGAACTCATATTTATTGCTAACTTCATGTCTTCTCCGTTTGCAGGTCAAGTCATCATGGACAAAAACCCAGGGGTTACCTGTGTGGTCAATAAGACAAACATTATTGACTCCACTTACCGCAACTTCAAGATGGAGGTGTTGGCTGGAGAGGAGAACATGGTCGCCAAAGTAGGTTAAATCACAGATGTGCAACTATTTTAATGATTCACATGCACTATCATATGACTGTTCATTTGTACAGACATTCTTAGATCTAATCAGATCATTGACTGATGGTTGATAAAACCTTTGTGCTGCAGGTGAAAGAAAATGGGGTGATATATGAGTTTGATTTCTCTCGTGTCTACTGGAACTCCCGGCTGAGCACAGAGCACCAGCGTGTGGTGCAGCTCGTGAAACGTGGAGACACTGTGTTTGATGTGTTTGCTGGTGTTGGACCTTTCGCCATTCCAGCTGCCCGCTTGGGCGCCAACGTCTTGGCCAACGATCTCAACCCGGAGTCCCACCGATGGCTGCAGCACAACTGCAAACTCAACAAGGTGGAGAAGAAAGTGAGAACCTTTAACCTGGACGGCAGAGCGTTCATCCAGGGGCCTGTGAAGCAGGAGCTGCCCGCGCTGCTGAAGGGAACAGCCAGCATTCACATAGTGATGAACCTGCCTGCTTTAGCTCTGGACTTCCTGGATGCATTCAGAGGCCTGTTGGACCAGGAGTCTCCCTGTGATGAGAACCTACCCACAGTGCACTGCTACGGCTTCTACAAAGAAAACGAGCCTGAGACAGATGTGGTGGAGAGGGCCTCCCGCAGCGTCGGGCTCCCACTGAAGGGCCGCTGCTCTGTGCATTTTGTGCGTAATGTAGCACCCAACAAAGATATGATGTGTGTGAGTTTCACACTCCCTAAAGAGGTCCTGTTCAGCGCTGATCAAGAACTGACAGGTGAGAGCTCACTCATAACACAGTGAGGACTATAGTTTGACTTGGTCCAGACCTTTGAATTCGCCCACTCCACTGAGGAGCGGTAGTGTGACATGAAATAGCAGTTTCTCGGTTTAAATAAAAGTTGATCCAGTCAGCACCACAGCCGCTAATCACACCGCTAAACGCTGCTGTCGAAGCTGTTTTATATCAGCGTGTCTTCTCAGTGTCACCCGTCATCGTAGTTTGTTATACTTACTCTGCGTCACTCTTAAAAACAAATCAGGTAGGTTGACATGGCAACGCATCAGTGCGGACTCTAGTGTTTGCTTAGGGAAATTCGAATCCCCTTTCCCAATGGAAATCGGTCAGAGTGGACGCAGTGTCAGACTGAAAATGGAAACTGAGTGTAAGGAGTTGACAAATCTGATATGAGGCAAGAATTTAGTAAAACTAGAAAGACACTGAGCGAGCACATACCTACACAAATCCACAATGCCTCATCTTACACTGTTTATTTATTTATAAGTAACTGGGTTGCTCAGTTCTTAGATTTTTGTGTATTTTACCACTTAGACAAGAGCTGAAAGTCAATTAATCAATCGATAAAAACGGTCTCTTTAAATAAATGATTGAGTCATTTTTTTAAAACATAAAGTATCTGTTTCCAGCTTCTCAAATGGAAGTGATATCTGCTTTTTTCTTGTATTAAAATAAACTGAAGTTCCTTTGGGCTGTTTGACAAAAACAGAGTGTCTACAGGTCCTTAATAAATCTTAAATTCAATGTTACAACAGTAAGGCCTGAAAGGTATTTAAATAGTCTTAAATGTAAATTTGTGAGGTCGTAACTAATACAAACATTTAATCTAATTTCGTTTATCCATTTTTTTATTTCTTTTTGTGAAAATGAATGAAGGCTTTCTATGTAAAAGTCCACATTTGTAATTTTACCAACCTTTAAATAAATTATAATATTGTCATTTTACTTCATACTTGCACTTACCTGTTGGCAAAATGTGGATTGACTTAACTCACTCTAAAAACCATAGTCCTACATAACACTTACCTCTGCCTGCAATGCTTAGATAAATAAGACATGATTTTTTCTGTCATAAATTTGGTTAAAAGGTGTCTTGAACAGGTCTTAAAAAGCATTCATTCTAACCGTCTGATACCTGTAGACACCCTGAAAAAAGTAGTTTAAATATTTCCACCTTCAGCTGTGAGAAATTGTGATTTAAAATCTTTCACTGTTTTGACATTTTACTATAGTTATTTAGGATAATCAGCAGATTCATCGGTGATGAAAACAATCTGTTGTTGCAACTGTCACACATTCCTCAGAGCTGGGTATCAGTATTTGATAACTTTAATTTATCATCTGAAATAACCCAGTATCAGGTAGTATTGACACTTCTCCAGTCAGAAGATACCTGCATTTGAACCTGTTTGTACCCAGATCTAGAAAAATTGACTTTGGTATGGTTTTGCTCGCAGCCAGTCACTGCAAGCAATTTAATGGGTAGTGTAATTGGCCCGCTACTGCAGCAGCTAAGACCCAAACAGTCTGTGGTGTGGTGAAGTCAAACGCAATGTATTAAATAATTTGAATGCCTGTAAAATGTTTGTGCGTAAAAAAACTTGTAAAAGTCACTTGGATGGGGAGGAGTGGTGGTGGCATTTTACACAACTGGATACCTCCAATTATGATGGGCATCGAATGAAGTAGTCAAAAAGGTATCAAGTGATACCAACACTAATAGAGTACTTAACTGAGCATATGAAGTACACCATTACGTCAGAGTACCTCATTTGACAAATGAAGTACCCTTTGCCTTTAAACACATTAATTATCTGCAAAGAGGCTTGATGAGGACACAAAGGCAAAATTTATCTGCATTTGATTGGTGGCTGCTGTTTATTCCCCGCCCTGCTGAGTACCGTCACTACTCTTGGAAGCAAAGAAATGTGCTGGAGTAATTGTACCTGTTGCAACAAATACATAATAATATGTGCCACAGAATAAAAAAGAGAGTAATGTTTTAACGTTTCCCACTGAATTAGTACGAAGTATTTAAATGAGCTCTAGTATTCACACTGTCACTGCTGTTGTGTGTGCTGTATGTGTTATTGTCCTGCCGAAAGGGCCAAAAACAATTTTATTACTTGGTGGACAATACAGTTTCACAATATTCAATTCTAACCAGATTTGTGTTTCCTCACAGAGACGTCAGGAGAACCAGCTCCAAAGAGACAGAAGTGTGAAGAACCTACAGATTCAACGTAATCATCACATCGACCTGCTTCTATTATGAATGCAATGAAGCGTCTGAGTTGAAAATGATTTTTTTAAGTTGTTGTTATTTTTACAAACTACTGCTGAGGCTTTTATTGAAGGTGTTGGTGAATCATGACCCTACTTCAAAGACTTCATTTGTTCGTACTAGAACGTATTAGAAGTATATTATTCAGAGCCTGACCCCATGTGTTAAGTTGTTTCAGTTTAAATAAATCTCTGAAAACATGAACAGCTTTTCAGTGTTCACTGTGATTTATTTAAATATAAAAATAACACAAAATATAAAAAGTCAATAACATCGTAACAGAAAAACAGTCAGAGCAGCATCTCTCACAGCAGCTTTTACCCTCTCTGTAGCGGTGCAGCTTTTATAGTCCTTTCAGTCACTTTCCTAACCAGTGGCCGTCTGAGCTCTGGATGTGCTTCAGCGTCTCAGAGGAACAGCCCACTGAAAGCATCCTGAACAGCTCGATGACACGCCAAAGCCGAGCTGTATCCTCCAGCTGTGTCCTGAGGCATGGCAGCCCGCACGTGGTTCAGATACCTGAGAACACACAGAGAGCCCTGGTTAGTAACAGCGGCGAGCTATTTTGTAAATAATGTGACTGACTGGCAGCCCGAGAGCTGCTTTTAAAAACTAGTTCCTGTGAGTGTAACCTGAGTGTGAGTTTATTCTTCATTAAACCCACACTTGAAGTTATTTTTTCTGGCTCTCCGCAACCCTTTGGCCCTTTGATGAGATCAAGGAAGACAGACGTACCCGTACACTAACACTGGAACACCTTGTGCCTAAAAGCCTCTCCAACATGGCTCTATTAAAGTATTATGGGTGTCTTTTATTTTTTAAGTGCTTACAGATGTATCCTGCCAAAGCCCCTTTTCAGGTTCTTAGGCAAAGCCAAAAGTCACTGTTTATTTTCACATCGGTGCACAGACAGAAAAACAGTGGAGCTGTTAATTCAGTCCCCGCAGTGATAGATGCCCCTCCGCTCATGAGGTGTGTGTGTAGTGGGGGGGGTTGACCTGTGTCCCCACCCACTGTAATCCTTCCTCCACTGTTGTGTGCCATCAAAGAGTGGACACTGGGACCTGCACACATGTTCTGTACTGCTTTCTTGTAGCATCTTGACTACAAAGCTAAAAAAGCAAAGTCCTCCAGCAACTGAGACAACACGTAGCCTTGCCTGTCAATACTGTCCCCCCCCCCTCACCCCCCCTCCACCCTGCAGAAATCAGAGTCCTGGCAGAGAAAGCTAAAGCCCTCACACGAGTCTGGCTTTGTGGCCCCTGTTCCTGTGAGCTGGGGGAAACTTCAAAGTGAAACGGGAATCAAGAGCACAGACAGCCCTCTGTGATTTTTGTGCCCATTCAAGCTGCTTTACAGAGTAACCTAACACCTGTGGTGAGGCTCAGAGAGACTGAGAGCTGAGGCGCGCGCACCCGCGTGTGTGTGTGTGTGTAGATGAGAGATGGACAGGGAGAAAAAGGTGTTGGCAACAGATCATATTTTGCTTTGTGTTTTATGATTCTATAAGTTGCTTTGCTCCTAACACAATAAAGCCTTCACTGAAAATATAAGATGAAACATATTCACCAGCATGACTGTGACATCATCACATCAAGTCAAACGTTCATCAGGTCAAACACTCATGAATATCACACACCGAGTCAATCTGTGGAGGCTGCAACATTGTCAACTACTGAATCAGTCGCCAACTAATTTGATAATTGATTAATTGGTTTAAGTCAAAGTTTGAGTCAGTTTAAGAAGTCAAAAAGTCAAAATTCTCTGTGTCCAGCTTCTTAAAGGAGCAGTGTGTACATTTTAGGGGGATTTAGTGGCATCTAGTGGTGAGGATTGCACTTTGCAACCAGGTAAAACTTCTCCACGTTAGAGATCCTTAAGTGTTCAACGGTAAGGAGGTATTTAGTGGGAGCCAAATTATCCACAGAGGTCTCTAACACTCCACAACAAACAGACCAGGTGATTAGAACCGGCAAAAACACTGATTAAAGCAGTTTCAAGTTACAAATCTGTGATTCTCCAACGCTCTCATTGCAGAGCAGCTACAAACTACCATAGCTGACACAAATACACTAACAGCCCTGTTTAGTCCCAGTGTTTGGTTTGTCCATCGTGGATTACTGTAGAAACATGATGGTGCAACATGGCGGTCTCCATAGATTAGAGTTGTCAAAAGTATCGATACTCTGAAAAGTATCGATACTCAAACGCTGTATCTGGATACAATACTAATTTACAAAAGTATCGATACTAACAGTGCTCGCCACCTCAGCGCCTGTCGGGTGTGCGTGATGGGTCCGACGGACACGAGCTGTGCAGGCAGCGTCTGGCAGGCACAGAGCCCTCGCTGCAACCCGGCTTGTTGTCGTCGCATGCACACATTTCTGTTGCTGTAATATGGCCAGCGCGGCTGCAGGAGGATCAGAGCAGCCAGTTTTGGTCAAAAATGATAAAGGAAAAAGCGCTCTTTGGAAATATTTAGTGAAGTGAACACAGCACGCTGCAGACGGCAGGTACAGCCCCTCCCCTCACTAGCAGCTGAGCAGCTGGTGTCGCCAGCATCAAACTAAAATATAACTTCTAACGTTAATGTGGGAGCTAAGCAGAAAACTTTATCAGTCATGCCCGTCTGTAACATTAATAGACAATGTTAGTTTAACAGGACAACACAATTATGTGTGTCTGAAAAGTTATGTTAACTGTAAAGTCACAGATTGAAGCTGAAAAAACGTTTGGTTTCTCCCGTAACCCCTGGTTCTCTGATCACATAGTGAGGTAGAAACAGGAGCATCCTGAGCCTAAACTACCAACTCTATTTGATCAGCAACGAAAATATGGTGCCAATTCACCAGAAGCACAGAAAATAAACAGGGCTGTAGATAAATACATTTGTATGGACAGATCTTGTTTCTGGTTGTTATTTATTTTGGGGGGATTTTTTGTTGTTATCATTGATGTTACTGTTCTGATCTTTATTTAAAAAATGACATGCCTCTTAATTTTTTGCTGCTGTATCGAAAATGGTATCAAGTATTGAATATTTTGCTGGGTATCGATATCGAGTTTGAAATTTTAGTATCGTGACAACCCTACCATAGATGAGGACCATCTCCTTGTGTAGATATAAAGAGCTCATTCTAAGGTAACAAAAACACAATTCTTATTTCAGGAGATTATATACTAAAGAAAACATGTTTATATTATATTCCTTCTCTGACAATATATCCCCCCTAAATCCTACACACTGGACCATTAAATGTGAATATTTGCTGGTTTCTTTGATCTTCTGTGACAATAAACTAAACGTCACCTTGGGCTTAGGTGAACACTGATAACAATTTTTCAGCATTTTCTGACATTTTGGAGAGAGACAAAGTCCTTCACTTTCTGGTAGAGCACCATGGGCAGTGACTGACTCAGGATGTTTGAAGGGCAGGGGCGAAAAGGAAAAAAGGGCACCTACCGCATGGCATGGGACCCCATTGGTGCACATTGGTGTATTTTATAAACATAAAGGGCAGCCAAAAGGGCACATCCTCTCATTCTCACCACTCAAGAGGGCACTTTAGCGCAGCGTTTTCAACCGAGGCGGCACCCTGACCCCCCTGGGTCCATCAGTGACCATGGAAAAAAAATATGTACAGTAGGTAATGTTGAGAGACAAATACATATGATGTTTCTCATTTTAAAAGATAATTTTGCATGTCAAGAAAGTCGCAAAGTACAAGACTACGCAACTATGTAATAAGAAGAGTTACACAAGTGGCATAGGTGATGTCATATGTCACCCTTACTGAAGCGGTGCGTTTAACTCTGCCCCCCCAATCAGATTCTTTTGGGCATCTCTTTATGGTAAAGTTAACTTGCAGAAAATCTGGCTAGCTGGGGACAAATTCTGTCTTATTAATAAAGTTAAAGGGGTTTCCTTTAGAAGATTTCATCAAGTACGTCCAAACAAAATAAGACACTGGAGAGATTTAGAATTGATACTGGATATTCTTGAACTTTCTGTGAACTGGGAAAAGAAACAATCTGTCATATGTTTGATCACTAGAATATTTTGGGTGGATGTTCCACTTTATATAAAAAGAAAAACTGAGAAAACAATTCAGTCACAGGATAAAGATTTTTTTTTTTTTTTTTGTACAATTAATTTTACTTTTGGGAAAATTCCTCATTCAGAAGAAAGACAAATATTAAGCAAAATTACACTTCTCTGTGTTTATGTTGCTTTTACATTATTTTTTTTAAATTCTTTTACTTTTCTTTCATTTTTCTCTGTATATATTCACCCCTGGTATGGGTACTTTTGTGTGTACATAACGCTGAAATGTTTAAGTATCTTTGTTTCTTTAATTAAGAATAAACAAAAAATAAACAGAGGACAAAACAAACAAACAACAATGACAGTGCATTTCTTACTGGAATGCAAGTAATGGGTCTTGCTCGTTATGATAAAAACCAGGAGTTGCTGGATGAAATACATCAGGTAAGATCATGTTACACTGAGCGTGGAACGTAGCTAAGGTACCTAGCTAGCTCACTGTGTAAGTGACATACTTTGAGCAAGAGGAGACGTGTAGTTAACTGAGTGGTTTAAGACTAAATTAAACAATAATCTGACTAACTGACTTTCTTGAACTGCAAAATTATCTTTTAAATGGATTAACATCACTTATGTAATTCATGGCACAATTAAAATATGATTTGTTTCTTGGTGTTTACGACTGTATATTTTTTCTGAAATAAGGTCCCATGGAGGTCAAACAGAAGGGAGGGATTTCACCTCTTTACAGATCAAACTAATCGATTAATCAAGAAAATAACCGACAGATTGATCAACAATGAAAATACTCATTAGCTTTAGCCCAATCAAACAGTCATAAACATCACACAGGATGACCTTGTCCTGTTTCACAATAGACAATGAAAGTGAGAGGAAGAGCAGCACGAGATGCCAATCAACACATCTCGCGCACAAAGGCCACTCATCACCCACTAGAGAAACAACACACAAGTTCAAAACAGGAGGCCCAGTGATTAATAATAACTTCATTAGGCCCAAGCTGCTGTAGCCTGTCCTTCAGAGCACTTGAGGGAGGTCTTCTCATATGGCTTCCTGCATCAGATGAGTGCTATCTATTGATTATATTGTACTGGGCCTTTTTAATGGTGAAAAAAGTGGGCTATTTACAGCCCGGCTAAGTCTGCTCTTCCTGCTAATCTAATCCCCAAGCTACTCATGTGGTCATTCCTTCCAAGAAAGCTGAGAGCTCTGTGTAACTTTATACCTGCCTGCCCCTAAGGAGAGGGAGAGGGGGAGCAAAAAGAGAACATGAAGGAGAGGGAGGAGGAGGAGGAGGGTGAGTGGAGAGGGGGTGAGGAGAAAGAGGAGGGAGGATATGAGGTGAAATCACCTTTGGGTATCATCATCACAAACTCTCTTCTCTTAAACCAACCCTGTCTGCCCTCTGTTCACCCCTAACACTCGAGGTTAGTTCAGTTCTGCTCCATTAACTCAGCGGCCATATCCGCATCTTCCTGTAAAGGCCAGCCGCATAACGAATACACACACACACACACGTCCAGCTACAAAAGAAGCTGAAAAGATAAACTCGACTCTTTTCACATGACTGTACCTGACAATGCTGAGACATTGAGAGTGGACCGACAACAGCTTAGACGTGCAACAACATGAAGTGCATTAAAAGTGTGCAGCACGCTCGCCTGCAAAAACATGGCAGGCTCTTTACACGGCTTTCAATCATAACACGAGATGCAACACACACACACACACACACACACACACACACACACACACACACACACCATACCCATGATTCCTACAGTTAACAGCAAGTTAGACTTTTAAAGACTTTATTAATGCCTGAATGAAATTTAAGACTAATTTCATAATAATTAATGGAAGAGGACAAAAACATGAACCAACGTCAATTAATTTGGGTTAGGGACGTTTTTCCAAAATGTTTATTGTTACAGAAAACTTGACTTTTTATCTCGTGGTGGAGACGAGGGTAGAACAGAACTGGGAAATACACAATTTTGTGTTTTTCACACTTGATTCCCATCATGCTAAATTTCAAAAACTGCATTGGTTTCAGCCATGTTCCAAAGTTTTAGTTAAACAGCCAATTTTTGTTGAATTTGCACGGCCCCACGTCGTCCACGGCAGTTGTTCCCAATCTTCTCCCTGAAGGGATGCCTATTCTATCACTGAGTAAACTGACGACCCCAGACTAAGTGACATATCTTATGGATAGTTCATATTACATTCAGTGCATAACAATAACAGTACAGGAACGCAATAACTGCAGGAACTTTACGTAAAACGAGCGATTATCATTTTTTGTTTTCGGGCGTTTATTGTCTTTTGTTGACAGGGTAGCTGAAGAGACAGGACAAATGGGAGAGAGAGGGGGAAATGACACGCAGCAAAGGACCACAGGTCGGAAACGCACTTGGGCCGCTGCAAAGGACTCAGCCTATATGTAGCTCACATTCTACCTTGCTGAGCTGGAGGTTCAAATCAAAAACCAAATCAAGTTTGTTTATATATACATTCAAAAACAACCAAAGTGCTGTACAAAATAAAAGAATGACACACAAATATATAGCAATATAAAATGTATTCAAATATAAAACAGAATAAAAGTGGTGACAATTACAAAAGTGAAAAAGATTTTGAAATACTAAAATATCAAAATCACTGCAGACAACCAAAGGCCATTGAAAACATGTACGTTTTAAGACTGGTTGCACCTAAAACAAGCAATTTGGATGGATGTTTACTTCCTGTGAACTTTACATCAGAGATGAGTTTTTCTGATATTTTTTAGCAACTTTTTAAATAATTGTCTGCCTGTATGATTTTTTTGAACAATCATACATACTTAAGAGGCTTCTTTTCTGACAAATTCTGTGTTTGCTTCTTCCTGACGCTTGACCATGTTCTAATATGGGACCCAGTGGTCCAGGGTACAGTGACGGTTGGCTAGCAGACAGTGGATTCTCTGCTCTGAGCATCCGACTGGAAACAAAATATGAGTGTTTTGGCTCCACTATCCTGATCTGTGTGACGTTTATGTAAAAGGCATTCAGTAGATTATTTTGAGATTTTACAATGCAACATGACAAAACAATGATTCATAAAATCCTACTTACTATGTTCTAACATTTTTAAGACTTCTGAAAGACTAATTTAAGAGATTTTAATACCAATAAAGGCCTTATTTATAGATTAATTAATTCAATGTCTTTTAAGACTTTTTAGGAATCTGCGGGAACCCTGTATACCCCTCTGAAACAGATGCCTTGAGACCATTTTGACGCTACTGTTTCAATCTGCTCTCACAGTCTCCACGCCCTCCTATCCCATCACCCCCCCTCCATCCTCTCTCTCCCTTTCTCTCTGAGGACTGGACTGCCTTTTGTTCGCAGAGCCCTGAAACCCAAGCCGTGTCGGCCGGTAACATCTTTCACTCTCCGGGCCCCACTGGAGCATTAGCTGCAACTCGATATGGGTCTTTTCAAAGCCTTGTATTATTGGGTAAATATGGGTCACTTTGGACTGGCCCATTATGTCGCTTGGGGGGAGTGGGAAAAGACGAGTGCAGGTGATGAAGACAACTGAATGACACAGTATGACACACTATGACAGTGTGCGTGTCAGACTGCAATTGCCACAAGGGAATATGACAGGGGCTTTCCATTAGTATACACACTCAAAGGAGTGATATATGTTTTTTTCCCTCAGATAAACATCTCAGCATGAGTGTCAAATTCAGATTCTCAAAAGAATTATAGATGCTAAAGTGCTCATTTTATTTTTCAGCCTCGACTCATACCATCTGCTGTTACCCCTTTCTCTCAAAAAGCCATGTGCAGTTGGATCAAAACTGTTCAGAGCCAACAGCATTTTTCCACTTGAGTCTGGAACTCTGAATACCTGGGCAATGTCTCCTGCTAATGCTAATAACGGTCAGAGATTTTCCTGACGGGACCCCGAAAGTATTCCCCACTCTGGCTGCCTGGAAAACACAGCGCAGCCCCATCTCTAATTCAAAGTGAAAAGATAAGTGGTGAAATGTTCCGGCGGGTTCTGCGTGATTTCCAGCTGAGAATGTGTGGCTCCTCTTTTTGTTTGGATCGTCGACGCTGCTGCGGAACAGAGGGTGTTTGGGTTCTTCAGGGAAAAAGCTAAGAGGTTGGGACTCTGGAGGGAAAACAGCCGATATCAGACGGAGGTGCAGGCTCTGTTGGGCCTCTTGTCTAGACTCCATGTGTTGGCTGGAATTGGATTAAGAGGAGCTGTGGAAGCTCGGGCTTGATGGAAAAGAAAAGAGGCCTGTAATGCTACAATGGCTATTTCAGCAAGCCGACACTTAATCAACATACAAACCACAGAGCAGACGCACGGGACAATGGAGCAATCTGAATCAGTCTTAAACAATGTTTACTGTAGAATTACTGTACGTGGTTTGGCTGCTTACTTACATCAAGACTTAAAGGATACTTTGCTGATTTTCAACCAGCTTTATATCATAACATCGGTAGTATGTGTAAATAAACAGTGGTAAACATCACCCAGATCTCCCTGCTCATCTCTCAACTTAAGTCCACCAGATGACTAGGGCTGTTGCTTCAACTACAGATTGTGCTTTCGTATATACAGTGGTGTGAAAAAGTGTTTGCCCCCTTCCTGATTTCTTACTTTTTTGCATGTTTTCCACACTTAAATGTTTCAGATCATCAAACAAATTTAAACATTAGTCAAAGATAACACAAGTAAACACAAAATGCAGTTTTTAAATGAAGGGTTTTATTAATGAGGAAGAAAAAAATCCAAAGCTACATGGCCCTGTGTGAAAAAGTG